>NW_021620763.1:3983779-4034678 GCF_004785775.1 Grammomys surdaster
CCCCTCCTCTCCTCTCCTCTCTGCTTCCCTCCCCTGTCCTTTCCCCTCCCCTTCCCTGCCCTCCCCTCCCCTCCCCTGCCCAGGACCTAATGTATGCTAGGTAAGCATTCTTCCATAGAGGTGTATCCCAGCACCACTCCTCATTTTTCAGGGGGTGAGGAGACCCCTCTCACCACTGACTGCCATGAGGCCATAGTTGAGGGAGATGCATCCACAAGGGCTGGGGAGTACAAAGTTATTTGTTCAAGAGATTTATTTGCACTCTCTTGATCCCTCTAAGCCTGGTCTTAGGTGTTTCTTTCCCATTGAACAGTGGATTACCTTTCCCTTGATCATGCATTTTAGTGGATCTGAAGATATTTAAATCATGACAAAATGATCTGGTCACATGGCCTCTTACTATCTCTTTCCTGGTCTTTGTTTTCAAGTAAGGCCCTTATCTGCCTATGAAATGATGGATTGTTAGCTATTACAGACAATGTAGGTTTGTTTTAGAGTTGGATCCTATCTTATAGATTACTGTGGATTCTACATAGCATCCTTATCTAATGTTTTAACCAGATTAAATATCTCCATCCTTGCTGTGTATCTGCTGGATAATATGGTTCATGCTCCAGTACATTTCCTATTGTGGACCCTAGAGGAGACTAGGGTCCTTCTGAGTCACATGATAAATGGGATAAAACTTACTCAGTGCTAATATAGTATATGTTATTATTATCATCTTTACATTTGAGAGAGGACAGTCAGACATTGTGCATCTCTCTTAGTGGTAAAATGTCCTGGGGAGGAAATATGTATTCACTATAGATAGAGAGCAAATGACAAAGCACCTAAGTGATCCCAGCCAAGTCCAACTCAATGAACCAGTGGATTTATTGGGTTATTTCCAGAGCATAAGCTATACAAAGATAGCCACATCACTGCAAAGCCCATCCCAGAATGAATAACAACTCTGATGCAGGAAGCTGCGTCCCTGGATCTCCTTGTTCAACCTGCAAGACTGGAGCGTTTCTTCCTGCACCAATTGTGGCTGCTTCTATAACCTTAGAGAGAAGCCTCCAAGTCCTGTAAATCTCTGACTTTCCTGAGCCTTGTAAGTTTTGTTTACTTCCTGAGTTCTAGGCTCTCTCCTCCCTCCAGGAGGAAGTGTTTCAGTTCTGAGGTCACAGCTGCACAAAAGTGCTGCAACTTGAGGATTCTCAGCCTACCCTATACCCTAACATTCCGATATTTTCTCCAACGTAGCTAGCTCTTGAATACTCCTGAGATCATATCTAACTCTCTGGTCAACACATGTGGAATCTGAGCACACAAGGCATTCTATGCTCACTATATCTGATGTTTGTCTTCCTAGTGACCATATGAATCTAAAATAAAAAGAATTTCGGATATAAAATAAAAATGTCCCACATATAATGTTAGCAAAGCTTACACAATGATTTAATGATTTATTTCCTTTTATTTTTCTAGGATTTAGGATATCAGCACTATGGGCATTGACATCAAAAAAATACAAACTAGTATATTTCAATAGAAACTATAGCAAAATCCATATTTTAGAGACATGATATGTATGCTTTATATATTTATATCACAAAGATTATGTGCATACACATGCATATATAATGCATATGAATATATAGGGCAAAATTTATAGTATACATACAGTATAGAATAATATCAATGTAAGTATTTTTGGATGTCTGGTCTAATAATCTTATATCTTAATCCTAAAAATAAGAACAAATAAATGCATGCATGTATTCCTTGCCCTATATATTGACCGTGTAGTTGATGAGAGACTGAAGAAGACTTGGAAGAGGCATTAGTATTATTTAAGGTGAAACCCAGGGTGTTACACATATTAGAAGAAATTTTGCCTAATCTAAGAAACCATGGACAACTTCTTAAGAAAGTGCCTTATAAATTATTTTACTTAACAGCACATCAAAATAATTCTATCTTAATTTTCAGTGTCCAAATACAATTTTATTCTATGAAATAATATATATTATAATCTTACAAGTCTTTATTAGCAGACATACAGATTATCTTGTTTTGTTATCTATTCTATATAATGCTATATACTAGACAGTGAATTGACACAAGGGGGATTATGAACCCTGCTCTTATCTGTGTCTTAACTGTTAGTTCTATGCACATTAGATTCAATTAAATATATATTATTTTTATCTTTGTATATATGTGTCTACATAGTATGTGCATGTGTGTGTCCATGCTCACACATATGTGTATGTGAGTGTGTGTGGCACATGAGGTTGAAAGGCAACCATAGGTGTCAAAGGTGTTAATCTCCATCTTCTACTCTGAAACATGGTCTGTTGTTTGTTTCTGCACACACATGGTCACTGGCCTGTGTACTTCTTTGGATTCTCCTGTCTCAATCTCCCATCTTAGAATAGAAAGTCCACTGTTATGTAAATTCTAGGGATCTGAACTTTGGTCTTCATGTTTGTACAGCAAGCACATTCCCACTGGACACTCTCTTAGCTTTTAAATAGATATTACTGTTATCTGAATGTCCATCTATATAAAATATATGTGTTGATTTACATACGTACAAAATATCTGGAATTATTTCTCTCTGAAATGTAGGCAAGACAAACTACAAGTGGTAGGTTTGGGGCAATTACTACTTCATGCTTTTCTGTAGTATAGGAACCTTTAAAAGAAATATAAACAGATTGAGTGGCAATTGGCATGAATAGGGTACAGAAGTCACCTACTATCACTGTCTTGGAGTTGAGCAGAGCTTTTATATCCAGTAGAAATATTTTTTTAAACAAATGCACCTGTATTTTGTGTGTATACATTCAGAATTGTAATTTCCTCTTGGTGCATTGTTCTTTTGGTGAGTATGAAGTGGTCTCAGTTTTATTTTGGTTTATAATCATAGACCTTGGCTACTTTCAGCCTTGCTTCTTTTTGGAGTGGGTGGCAGTCAACAGAGGATGCATCACTGCTCCCAGTGTTGAGAGTCAGAGATTAGGTGCTCAGATGGGACATCTAGATTAGTCTGTGCATCACAAATGAGGCTTAGGAAACACTGTGAAGAGGTAGCAGGAAATGCAATATCCAGAGAATGGAGAGGGGTGCTATAAAGTGATAGCTTCTGGACATTGCCGTTCCACTCATGAACAAAAGCGGCTGTGGTTATCTTCGAAAGACTTCATAAGGTCAAGCTAGCCAGAATGCCACATAGGTGAGATGGATGGTCTCCAGCCTCTACCCTACACTGACTAGCTGCCATACTGACTATACTATACTGACTATAGTATATAATATATAGTCTATACTGACTAGCTGCTATACTGACTATACTATACTGACTATAGTATATAGTCTATACTGACTGGCTGCTGGCAATACATAGTTGCGGGAAAAAAAAGTTGAGGGGAGAAATGGGAGGTACATAAAATCATATTTCATTGTACATGTGTATGAAGTTGTCAAAAATAGAGAAAAAAATAAATTCAATTCAAAATCTACTTTGTGATTAAAATGTAGCTGTTAGGTGAATAACCAAGGCATAGGACAAGAGAGGTCTGAGCTATAAGTACCTATTGGATGTAGAAAGTAATCAAATGCTAGAACATCCCTTTTAAGTCCGTGGAGTGGGGACGGCTGGACTCTTGATAGTGACCCCATGTTGTCACTGGAACTAGAATCTCGTCTGTTTTTCCTCTCAACACATGGAACACAAAGCCAAGAGGGCTGGGTCCATGGTGAAGTCTGAAGGAACAAAAGCTGAAGGGTGGTTGGACATTTTCTGTACTCCTGCACCTTCCTCAGGCTTGCAGGTCATTGCCAGGCTGGAGGGACTATCATAGGTGTAAAGCTGCCATGCTATCAGCCCGAGAACTGTCTGTTAGTCAAGTGTGAGTTTATATCTGGACAGTGAATAAATCTCTGTATGTTTGGGAAGACATTTTGTCTCTAAGGTATTGATACCAATATTTTGTTGGAAGTGTGGTCGGCAATAGGCGAGAGTGATGTTATCTGATTACAACTGTAAGGTTCTAAAGTGTGGAAATATGGCATCCTGAGCCGATTGATTGTATGTTGGAATAGTTAATGATGTGGCTGGTTTCTCTGTATTTATTCTCCCTGTGAGAGGCTGTGGTTGAGATTGTGTGGCGCATGAATAAGAACTGTCCCCAGTTCTATTGTGATGCTCCGTTCGTTACCCAGGACTGATATCTATAGAGTCACAGTTGCGTTCAAAGCACTTGATAGGATGAGCATGCGCAGTTGTCGGTTCTTCAGGAGGAGGTGTTCTTCTCTCCAGCCACTTGAGAATAAAAGGCTTGGTGGCTCTGGGGCGTTTAATGGGGACAGTAAGCTCAGTCATGAGTTTTCTGGAACACTGTCACTCACTCACCTTTTTACTTGCCAAGTTGACTAAAGGTCACTGAATTTTTCTTCATTAGAACATGAATTGTCCCGGGAAACATGAAATTGCTGCTAAATGAAAACCAGTTAAAAAGCTGAGGCCAAAAATTGTTGGCAACCTTCATGCTAAATTATGCCGTCTGCACATTGCAGGCAGTCTGTGGGTCCTCAAGCTGTCGCAAATAACTGGGGAATGTGGCTCCTTCTCCCAACAGGAAGCGCCCCTGCCTAGTGGTCTGGGCCCAGGGCCATGGCTGAACCTTACAGCCACTCCCTAAGAAAGCTTTCCATTTCACCCACAGATGAAACTCTTCTGTCAAGAATAAATTTCGACTAATTAGCTCTCATAAGGGTGAAGCACCCTGACTCCTCATGGCTGGTGAACACTCTTTTCCTCTCATTTCTACTTCTCTTCCCTTTTCTTTCTTCCTTCTCCTCTTTATTTTTTCCCTTTCCTTTTCCTTTCCCCTCCTTCCCTCCCTTCCTTCCTTTCGTTTCAAATTGAAATTTATCAAAGGAGAAAAAGTCACTATAGTAGGCCCTTACTCCCAGCCCTCATCCTCATGAAGGAAAGTTTATTGTGGGCACCATGCCTCCCTCCTGAAGCTCTTCCTCCATGACACCTGGCAATACAAGAGCCTTCTAGGTCCTTTGCATACTCAGACCTTTGGGTAGATCTCCCAACCCACTTCAAATGCCCTCTCTTTTTTCATTCTACTCTTTTTTTCCACGTGTGTGTGTGTGTGTGTGTGTGTGTGCGCATATGTGTGTAAGTCCTGGCCTTAGAGTGAAGAGACCTGGCATGGTTATCAAATAGTCTTCATTGTGTATTTGGCAATGAATCAAAGCTTATAGCTCAAGTGAGTAAACTAAGTAAGCTCAAGTGATAGTTTGTGTTATTTCAAAGCTCTGTACTATATGAACCCAAAGAACTGGGTGAATGATGTCAATGCTAATGATGTGAATTCTGGAATGTTCAGTTTGGAATGGAGGCTTAGGCTTAGGGTGGAGTGGATTCGAGTGTTCTCCCACTTAGTAAACAGCTGGCTGCCACTCCCCCCTGCTTTTAGATTGGTGTTTCCCATAGATAAGGTTGACTAGACAGACCTGTGCTTTCCTAGTCAAGTGTTTCCTGTCGTGGACATTCTCCTTAGGAGGCATACTTTGCTTTATTTAGCTGGCGTCCATATGAGATTCACTATCACAAGATAGCCATTCTAAGTGCCTCTCCCTGCCCAGGTAAGATTGAAAGAAGTATCAGGATTTACTTAGATTAAGAAAAGGACTGAGTCTGAGGGTGCAGCCCAGGAGTACAGCCCTTGTAGCATGCACAAGCCCCTGAGAAGACAAGTAAGATTATAGGAACTAAGGAATGAAGATGGTCTGTGTATGCCAGGCCCACGGACTGTTTCTCTGTGACATGCAGTGGCTATTATACTCAGGGAGTATTTTCTTTTCCCATAAAAATGATTCTCCATGTAACAGTTTTACAACCAATGTCACAGGAGAACCAAAACCAGCACATGACACTGTAAATATGAAGGGCTGCAAGATCTGTCTAATGCTAAATTCCAGGTCACAAAGTTTTATGTATAAAATGACTTTGATGCTGTAAAACTATCCTAGACTAGAATCTTCTAAAGGATGGACACAGCTATCACAGGGGAGAGCAAGTGATGTAGGTCTTCTTCATACGACCAACCTGGATTTCCATAGATTTAGGAACACGTAAGATTATTTTGTTGTTAAAAGGAAAAAGGTAAATGTTGCTGAAAAATTAAAAGGACAGACTCTGGAGCCATGAGGGATTTATTCTATAACTCAAATGTGGAATAAATATAAATCATAATGCTTCCTAGCAGGCTACTGTGAGGGGAAAGTAACACAGTGGATGAAAAGAAATTGTAAAACATACAGATATCAGAAGAGGACTCAAATAACCACAAAGCACACAACAGGGAAGCCAGGGGTGATTGCTGTACTTACACACTCACCCTGGGATCAGGGAATGGGATGTGTGTGAGAAATCTTGAGGAGTGTAGTTGGTAGCAACTCTATTCTGAGATTGTACTAGCAAGTGGTCATTATTATTCATTCTACATTTTCAAATTTTAGTTTGTATATGGCTTTGCTTTATAATAGCCACTTGGGGTGTGGTTACAATAAGTTTGTTTAGGAGGGATAGGTCCAGGACCATTAACTAACTAGTTATATACATTTTAAAAACTGCAACCTATAGTGGGAAAATTGTTATTGCCTGGTGTATATAGATTCCATATCAAAATAACTTTCATCTGATTAGTGTGTCCATGGTGTCTCAAACAGCAGCTAAAGGGTTAAGTAGACTCTCAGACAGTACTTAGTGTATTCATCATGGAAGGGGTGAGATGAAGAGTTTTAAGAATCTGAGTCATTGCCTTTATGGAGCTAATCTAGGAGCTGAGGCTCTGGAGCTTTAGAGCAGCAGACTAAGAGACCTGTGAGGCTAAGTGGATCATAATACTGTCCAAGGAATAAATCACAATGATGTAAAGTCATGCAGATGTAATAGATCTGTTAGTGGAAACCTGAAAGAGGCAAATGTCATACTTCCTGGGATAATGGAGGGCACTTCAATACTATTCATCCAAAATGTTAAGGGGAACAGAGAAGGGGATGTTGGGTTGTTTTGAGAGGAGAGGTGTTATCTAACCCTTCCACTGGAAGCCATGCAGGGAGGGACTAGCTGTGAGATGGAAGCTCAAGCTGGGCTTGTGTTTGAGTGTGTGGAGGTGGGAGCTTTAACTCTGTGAAGGAGGCTGGGAGCTGGAAGGATAAACACCTCACTGAACTCTAACCGCCACCTCTGCTGATTGACTCCAATAGGAAGGAAAAAGGGAAGAAAACCTGCAAGGCATTCAAATTGTTCTTTTGGAAAAGAGGATGTCAGAGGAGTTTGTGTCTGATAACATTTCATGGGTGTGATTTTTTTTTTTTTTTTTTGCATTAAGCATCTTTCCAGCTAGAAACACAATTGAAGTAGAACAGAAAATAGAAACAGGCCATCCTTCAACTCCCATCTCACACTGACTGTTGAGTCCCCAAGGAGTGATTCGTCTTCAGTGTCAGGCTTGAAAAACAAAGGCTTTCAAAGCTCCAAATAATAAATCCTGGATATTGGAATAGTGAGTTTTGTCATTATCAATAATGCAGAGAAGAGGGAAGATCTTTTTCCAATAGAGGCTGGCAGGACAAAAGAGAGTTCCCAGAGCAGCCTCATTTGTTTTTCTACTTCCCACATATTTGAATTTTGAAGAGAGGCCTTCTGGGAAGAGCATTCACATCAGCATTAGCATTAGGGCATCAGAGATGGGGCGGGAGCTGGCGTTCCTGACTTCTGAGGGCTCAGGCAGACAGTATTTCATGACTCATGATAATGAGTACTGCTGTGTTTAAAACCAGTAATGTTCAGCCTGTGCTTCAGAGACTTGTGATCAAGGTGATCAGAGGACAGGAGGCAGGAGGGAGGAGGCAGGAGAGAGGAGGGGATAGTGTATGGTATTTAGGTTGATGCAGACATTTAACAATTTTAGAACACCATTGTGGAGAGTACCATTTGGAGAACACCATCTGGAGAGTAGACTTGGCAGCTAAGAGTGTGCTTTGCTCTTGCAGAAAGCCATAGTTTGGTTCCCATCACCAACCACTGGCAGGTGGTTCATGACTCCCTGTAACTCTACTTCCAGGATCTCAATACCTTCTCCTGGCCTCCTCAGACACCTTCACTCATATGTACATGCATACAGACACTCACTCTCACACAAACACATACACACAATTAAAATCAAATCAAATCACAAAGCCTTTCCATTCTGTATGCCGCAAATACCTAAACTTTTGTTAATGTGAAAGGATCAATCTGTTGCAAGTAGGTTAAGGACATCCCTTTCCCGGGTGCATGTTTACCTGGCAGTCCTCCTCACTGCCTTAGAGCCTTCCTCAGCTTTGGAGCTGAGGTCATGCTGGTTTGAGGTAGCACCAGCCAGAAGATGGTGGAATCAGAAGCTTCAGTTTCTTTCTAAAGTGGCATTCTTCTTCATGTAGCCCTGGACATTTGCATGAGGCCAGACACACTTACCTTTCTCATTCTAATGACTGAGTTCGCATGTTCTTCCTCATTTCTACAGATTCCAATCAAGCTAATTCTAAGATTGAAATTAGGGGAATGGTGAGCTTCTCTTTGCTGTTGAGTTTCAGCTTTGTTTTCTGAGTTAGGTCCCCTGGGAGCCATCTTTTGAGAGAGAGTGAGTAATAACTTCCAATTTAAACCATGATCATATTGATCTTCATTTGGACTAATATTTATTATACTAAGTGGGTAAGGTTAAAGTAATACATACCTCAGATGGCCAACAACATCATGAATAAAATAATTTCCTTGGCTCTTCTGTGGTGAGCTGTATCTTAGAGGGAGTTTTAGATGGGCTGGAGGTGAATGGGTTCAGAAGGCCCTTGATATCCATCCAGAGTAGTTAGCTTTAGCTCCCTAGAGAGGGAAGTATCTTTCCATCAATTTCATGCTTGGTCCTGTCACTCCTCAGTTCTATGTCTGTTTGCCTAAATTCCTCTTTTGAGACTTCAGAGTAAACACTGAGTTGAAGAAATTATTTGCAAGCTTTTGTTTCCTGCTTATCTCTTAATGATCATACGTGAACAAAAGTTTAGTTGTTTTGTGGCACTTTCCAATTAATCAATTAGTGTAGAAACTTTAGGAGAGCAGGACAATAATTCAGTGGGTAAAGGCACTTGCTACCCAAACTGATGATCTGAATTCCATTGCCAAGATCCACAGAATGCAAAAAGAGCTGGAAAAACAAACTGTCTTCTGACCTCTACATTCACCACCCTACTCCTCACACCACACGCACACACACACACACACACACACATACATACATAAATTCAAGAATGATTAAATAAAATGGCTTTCTCCTACTTTTTTTTTTCAGAGCTGAGAGTTGAACCATGGCATTGCACATGCTAGGTAAGCTAAGTATTCTACCAGCCTTATTATAACATTGTTTAATGTACTAAGGAATTGTCTGGAGTAAAATAATTTGTAGATACTTACTATTTTTCTCAATTTTCTTTACTTTTGACAGTTTTACACACACACACACACACACACACACACACACACACATACAATATGTTGTTATTTAAAAATTAATTTTGTTCATAGGTTTAAAGTGGTTTCAAGACCATATGGACATCTGTGAGGGGATTTGCAAGTCCAGCTAGACAGAGACCAGCAGGTTACTGTGCTTCAGAGATGTCAATCATTCATCCACTTAACACACAGTCAGCCTCTGTGCCTCCACATTCTCTCTCAGCTCAACCATTTCCACCTGGTCTTTTACAAACACATAGAATGGGAGTGGGCAAAGTGGGATGGAGAGTGGGGCTACAGTGACTAATGGGGAAAAAGAGCTTTGATTTTGCGTTCCATTTTTCTGAAGAGCTTCTGCCTGGATATCTTTTCAGCATAATTTTTTTCTACCTATATCTGTGTCCAAAAGTGAGAGGAAATTTTCTCAAGTTGGAAGATGGAAGAAACCTGCTACAGAGTATCCTAGAATAAATTGAAATGTAAAGTTGAATGAATTTCAACCAATTAATATAAAATCAAAGGAAACATTAAAGGAAAATGAATTGTCTTGTAATTCTTTTTCCAAAGTAGCTTTAATGACAAAATGATGTGTAAATAATCATCTCTTGTTTATATTTGTAAGTTGTACCTTAATTTTTAAATTTGTAAAGGATTTCATATTATGAGTACTATATTTACATAATTTCTGCTCCCCCAATTTCTCCTATATTGCACCCCAACCTTCCTTTCAAATCCATGACTCCTTTAATTATTTTGTTACATATATTTCTAGCCTTTCCACTTAAATATAATAGATTCATGAAACTATGCCATACCATACACATGGAAACAGGTTTAGTTAAAATATTTTTATAAGGTGCACTTGCCCAAAAAGTTTTCTTCTGCCTGTTGTCCAACCTCGGCATAACTGCTGTTCTAAATTCACATAGCATTATTTTAAAGCAAAATTTGTTCCCCAAAGGCTTGTGTGCTAGTTTCAGTGGATTCTGAAGGGTGACGTCTCATAAATGGGCTCTAAATTCCTTGTACAGGAAATCTCATAGAACACCCTCTTAATTGCTGACATAGAAAGACAAAGTCAGAAGAAAACATCCATCAACCAAGAAGGATGATCTTATGAGATATCAGATACATTATCACCTGACATTATACTTCCAAGTCTTCAGTTCTATAAGAAATGTTTTGCTTGCAAACCATTCAGTCTGTCCTTCTGGTATAGCAACCTAAATGGTATTATTTATTTGACTCACTATCATGTTTGTGAACTTTGTTGCTGTTGCATACAGCAGATAGATTTTGTTGTTGTTTCACTTTGAAGTACATTTTCTTATACAAAATTGAAGCATTTCCTAATTTTGATTTTGATATTTGTGCATGTGTTTTTCGGTTAATATGTGCAAACTTCATTCATTATGTATCAATGGTTGTAATTGTGTGATTAAAGTAAGTCTGTCAGCTTTAGTAGAAACCAGTTTCCTGATATGGTTGTACTAATTTATAGACATTGCAATAAAGGACATGTTCAGTTGTCCTGTAATAAATCTAAACATATAAGCCATTCTATGAGTACATAGTGACAGCTCTTTGGAATCTAATTTGCATTTAGATTTTTACACTAATAATACTTATTTACTACTCTCGTGTC
The DNA here is from genome assembly GCF_004785775.1 of Grammomys surdaster. Lineage (NCBI taxonomy): Eukaryota > Metazoa > Chordata > Mammalia > Rodentia > Muridae > Grammomys > Grammomys surdaster. Next base: position 3,994,990 of record NW_021620763.1, read on the forward strand.
TTCTTTTGTGAATTAGTCATTTACATTTTAAAATGTACGTTACACATACATCATCAGCTATAGGAATTCCTTGTTCCAAATAGAATACCTCTGTCAATGACATCTGTGGCTGATACATTTAACTTTTAATGAAGTTCAAGTTATCTGCTTTCTTTGTGGCTAATACTCCTTTTGTTTTTCTTAAAATACTGTTATTAAGGCAAAGTCAATGAAGATACTCTGCTATGTGCTATATTCTTAAATAATTACAAATAATAAAAACTTCATAAAGTTGTAGCTAAAGAACACATGGTTACTTAAGAGATTAGAGCCATTAAAAAGATCCCAAATGGCTCAGTGGTTAAGAACACTGACTGCTCTTCCAGAGGTCCTGAGTTCAATTCCCAGCAACTACATGGTGGCTCACAACCATCTGTAATGGGATCTGAAACCCTCTTCTGGTGTGTCTGAAGACAGCAACAGTGTACTCATGCATAAAATAAGTAAATAATTCCTTAAAAAATACAATTCTTAAACAAAACCAAACAAAAAACACAAAACACAAAACAACAACACAAAAACATATACTCCAACGATGCGCCATCATCTCATAAAGACACTTGCTCAACTATGTTCCTAACAGCTTTATTCATAATAGCCAGAAACTAGAAACAACCTAAATGTCCCTCAGCTGAAGAATGGATAAAGAAAATGTGGTTCATTTACCCAATAGAATACTATTCAGCTATTAAGAATGAGGACATCATGAAGTTTCCAGACAAATGGATAGAACTTGAGAATATCATCCTGAGGGAGGTAACCCAGGCCCAAAAGGACATGCATGCTATGTACTCACTTGTAAGTGGATATTATTCATAAAATACACACACACACACAGCTACACACACACACACACACACACGCACGCACACACACACCCTATAAGTGATTCCTTGACCAAGTTCAAAAACTAATAATGGATATTTCTTTGATGCATAGACACAATTTCTTCTTTGAAATCCAGCTCCAAATCACAGATTATTTGCTGTGGAAATTTCTTCTTTGTAGTCTGACAATCAGGTAGAATTGATCTGAAATGCCTTCTTCAGGGGTTCCTTCCAGCTTCAGCCTTGCCTTGACCTCTGCCCTATCTGTCTTGCCACCTCTTCTGCTTTCCAGACTTCATTTTCCTTGGTAAGCTGTTTCCCATCAGGTCAGGTTTTGCTGAATGCCCAAGAGACTGATGCAATTCTCACTAGTGTTGATGGATTCAATGAAGTCACTAATCATTAAGTCAACATTATTCCAAACAGAAGAGGGAAGGAGTTGAGAGGAAAGATGGGGCTTGGGAGAAGGGATAGTTTACTAACTCCTGAACTTGGAAATTTTCAGATAAAACAGCTGTAGTGTAAGATGTGGGTGCTGATGGAACACATTAATTACTGTCATCGGGATTTAGACCCACTGGGGAGCTTCTGGAAGCCCTGCTATGTAGAATTACCAGAGGAGCCTTCTTTTAGGAGAACAGATAAGCACTGGCAGTAATGGTACACAAAGGTCAGCCCTTGGTGTAATGTTACCATCATCAATGTCCACTGCACTTTTATCTCTTTGACCTAGACAGAAGCCTCTGACTGTCATTATTCTATCATGAGGGACAATTAGGTCAAGGTGTGGACTTGTTTACCTTCTACCGGTGACTGAGAGCTAAGCATCATCCTTGTTGGTATTAAGTAGCATTAGCAGCTACTTAAAATTTAAGATTTAAAGTCACCAGAATTTTGTTATCTGCCCAAACTCAATGAACTAATTAAATATTGGATCAGGGTACAAATACAAATGTATTTTCTACTTTGTGGTATTAAAAAATCATGTTGTAATTTAAGTATACAAAGTAAGATTCAATAATTTCCAGTAATTAGTACCATAGAGATACCATTGAAACCATTGTTCAAATGGATGACAATGATAAATATTAAGACAGAAACAAGCACTGGGATGTCCTATGGAAAAATAAATGGTGCGTGTAAGATCTTAGATTCTGAGTCCAAATGAGACACTGAGGCAGATTCCTCTTTTGAGTAACACATTTATTAGAAGTTATTAACACCACAGATAGACAGCCTGGTGGTATCCTGAAGCATTCAGGCCCTGAGACTGAGCAGGGGTCCCCTTCACAACTTTCAGGGAGAATGAGGGAGGATCACATGCTCTACAGGTGAGGAATAGCCACGTTGTGTGCTTGCAGATGGTTGTTGCTTGTTCCTGGTTTCCAGGTGGCAAGGCAAAGGGTTACTTCTGCCTTTTAGTTAATCTGAGTCCATCACACAGAGTAGGCCATCTGCTGTTTAGGCTCTGGTAGCCTGGAGAGCATGGAAAACTTGCCTTAGTGAAGTGAGAATTTTTTCTTTCTTTTTTTTTCTTTTCTTTTATATTTTATTTATTTACATTTCAAATGTTAACCCTTTTCCAGGTCTCCCCTCCGGAAACCCCCCTCCCCTGCCTCTATGAGGGTGCTCCCCCACCCACCCACTCCTCCCCTCTGTCCCTGCATTCCCTTACACTGGGGCATCGAATCTTCACAGGACCAAGGTCCACTCCTCCCACTGATGTCCAACAAGGTCATCCTCTGCCACATGCGCAGCAGGAGCCATGGGTCCCTCTATGTGTACTCTTTGGTTGGTGGTCCAGTCCCCGGGAGCTCCGGGGGCCAAAGTCCCAGCAAAGTGCTTTTCAGTTTCCTATAGTCTAGATGTGGGGAGCCTTGTGAATTCTTGGAGGAAAGTGAGGACCACAGTTTCATAGACAGTCACACTAGACAGTGTACCTCTCCCTCACTTCCACAGTTTCATAGACAGTCACACTAGACAGTGTACCTCTCCCTCACTTCCACAGTTTCATAGACAGTCACACTAGACAGTGTACCTCTCCCTCACTTCCTTGGGTTTCTCTCTGTAGTAGCCCTGGCTACCCTGGACTTGGTTTGTAGACCAGGCTGGTTTCACAGAGGTCTGCCTGCTCCTGCTTCCTGACTGCTGGAATTAAAGGCATACACCACCACTCAGGGCTTCATTGAGTAACATGAATGGCTAACAGCTTCCAGAATGTGAATTTTAAACAGTTACTAGATATTTAGGGGTTCATTTTAAATGTTATTTGTAAATGGTAGATGAGAACTTTAAAAATAAACATGACAACTATATAGATTTTTAAAGCATAAACTGACACACAAATCTGTATATTTTTAATATTTTTTCATTAAGGCGTCTTTGAAGATGCCGTCTATACCATGAAGTTGAGAACTCACATTAGACAAGGAAAAGGCAAGAGGTTTTATTAGGATTGTATAATTCACATACCAAATACATAACATTAAAGACAAAATGGTTAAAATCATATATTGTCTTCTAAATCATCAACTTCAGAAAAATCACACACTGGTATTGGGCAAGGATGTCAAACCTGTAGACCCAGTAAATCATGTACTTCAGTTGAGAGAGGATCTGCAAGCCTTTAGACCCAGGGACATAGGAAATGGAGCAGCATCACTGGAACCTATGAGTTCAAGACCTGCCTGAGCAACATTGTAAGCAGGGGGTGGGAGAGTAGGGTTACCCACTAGGAAAATTAGAAATTTCCAAGTTTTTGCTACTAATAGGGAAGCACAACAACTGTGGCAGGAAGTTGGACTTGAACTTACCTGCTGAGAGGCAGAGAAGGAGTACTATAATACTGCCACTTGGAGACTGTCAAAGCGTGCTAGGATTTCTGGGGAGTAGATTTGTAAAATGCAGAGAATTAAAACTCTCTTTTCATCAGAATACAAATCTGTGGTCAGTTCTGTTTTCTAAATTTAGATAACTGAAGCACTAACCCATAGAATGGTAAGCTGAACTTAAAAATTCTTCAAAAAAACCTTTGAAGCAGCTGGGAGATATCATCTTTTCTCATCTGAGTTCCAATAACATTTTTATAGGTAAGAAATTTTAATCAGACCATAAGAAAGCTTGACAAGGGTTTAAAATTTTGTGGAATAAATACTACTTAGAATATATTTCTTTGTGGGATTTAAGCCATCAACACTTAATCAGGTTATAGAACTAATTTGTAAAGTTAACGGAAAAATAAAGGGAATTTTCTGAACTAATTTAAAACAGTAGCCCTTAACATTCACTACAGCTTAAAACCGTTCAAAGAAGTTTTGGACAAACTGAAGTATGGCTCAATCTCCCACAAAATACATTTAATTGTTATGGGATAGGAGGGAACACTCCCAGATGATTCTACTATGAAATAAGGTTGACCATCATTGGTTGATTATAATTAATAATTACTACTCAGGATGGTTTGGATTTAAATAAAGTTCAAGTATCAGTTCTTTCTCTGTGACAGACATTATAGGTGCTAATAAAAATGATTCTTCTCTATGAAATTATTGGAAAATATTAATATATATCATTAACTCTTGGCTAGCGATACAGATGTACTAAAATAGTCCTCAGAGTTTTTTACAGTTTGCTGTTATGGAAGGTTTTCAACTTTACTGATTGAACAGCCCACCACTTGAAATTTTAATTATAGTGGTTACAGGCAGAATCTTTTCCTAGAGGTCTATGCAGAGAGCATGAGACCGCCATGTATTTTAGAGAAGCTGTGAGCATAGAGAAGGAGGCTACTGTGGGAAACATAGTCTATATGTTCCTTAGCCCAGGTATTAACAGTGCTGAGGAGAAATGATAGGACTGTGTCTGAAATTGTGGAGGATAGGGCTCAAGCAGTAATTAGAGGAAGATGAATAGCATTGGAACTGTTTATATTAGAAGACAGAAAGTAAGGTGTTGAAATACAACCTTAAAAAATAAGCATTACAGACTAAAACCAAAAGCAGATGGAGAGATGAGGCAATGCAAAAAATGAATCAATGGTATAGAAAGAAAAGAATGATAAATTAAGTTAATAAAATCAAAGTTGATTCCTTAATGAGATTAATAGATTAGGAATGTCCAGTAACGACTGACCCAAAAACATAGAGAAAGGATAGGGAGGCAGAGAGACACAAGCAAGCAAAGAAACCATATTTGGATAGAAAATGATACACATATACTGATAATTTAATCATTTGATAGGTTTTTTTATTTTCCTTATATTAAATCAATTTTAAAACATTATTAGTATTTGCTAACTGGAAAATAATAGATTCCAAGGTGCTATTTTCATACATGTACAGAATTACTTGGTCATATTAACCCTTCCTACCCTCTGCTGTCTCCCATTGCCTGCCTATTCCTCTGTCCTATCTCATAAGGTTCAACTTTAAGGTCTCCTTAAATCTTCTGGGTCTTCAGGAGTGGTGCTTGTTCAAGTGGCCATTCACTCCTTCCAAAGCATGGCCTTTTCCTGCGATCTCTACCTGTCACAGTTTGAATGAAAATGGTCCCCATGGGCTTTCCATATATTTGAATGTTTAGTCATCAAGGAGTGGCACTCATTGAGAAGAGTTAAGAGATATGGCCTTGTTGGCATGGTTATTTCCTTGTTGGAGGAAGTGGATTACTAATAAAGGTTTCAAAAGCTTAAGCCAGGCTCAGTGTCACATTTTCTGCTGCCTGGAGATTCAGATGTAGAACTCTCAGTAACTTCTCCAGCACTATACCTGCCTGCATGCTGCCATGCTTCCCACCACAATGATAATGGACTAACTGAAACTGTAAGCCAGCCCCAGTTAAATGGTTTCTTTTATAAGAGTGGCCATAGTCATGATGTCTCTTTACAGAGGTAGAACAGTGACCCAGACACTACCCAACTCCCATCTCCTTAGAGAGGCTTCTCTACACTCATTAGGTAACTGAGAGAATTACTACTTTATAGAAAGTTCTGGAGTTGTTGAATTGTGTTGGGACCTTCTCTTTCATCAGAATATATTCTTATTTTGCTAGTCAGTATTTCAGTCTATGAACATATGAGTTGGTATACAGTCACATGTTCCAGAGATTCATCTGACGATCTCTGGAAGCTTTGCTCTCAGCACATTACTTTCTTGAATATTTGTGCCCCAAATGCCAACTTCCTTAACATTCTCAGAAGAATATGTGATAGAACTTTGGTATACACACAGTGGAATTTTATTCAGCTGTAAAGACAAATAAGATGTGAAATTCATAGGGAAAGGGATGGAATTGGAAAACATTATACTAAATAAGGTCATCTAGGATGAGAAAGACAAATATCATATGCTTCCTCTCATATATGGATCCTATCTTTGCTTGTTTTAGATTTCTGTCTAAGTTTTAGTGAGAGACTACAGAGGCCTCCAAGAAAGGATCCTTGAGAGGGCATGTGGGAGAAAGATGATTTAAGTAGGGCGAGGGATATTTAGTAGCCATACATTAGTTTATGTCAGCTAACTTACTAGTGGATGACCTTCATCTCACAGTGGCCTGATTTCAAAGTTTGTGTTGATGCATATGCATTTCCCCCCTTAGAGTTAGGTCAGGTCTTAGTCACCAGGCATAATCTTTATGTCTAAAGTATGATCCTTCCATAGCTTCAAAGAAAATTCCTTAGGTTTACCTGAATTCATGTTCTAACCATATCAGCTATAAAATGCTGCTGAAATCCTGGCTTAGGGTTATCAGCCCCTAGTTACCATTACCTCCAGATTATTGTCCTTGGCATGCATTACTCACAGGTCAACCAAGGATTTAAGGGGATTCTATTTGTAATGTGCCTGCCACACACATTGTGATGCCATCATATTTTGGGTTTCTCCTCAGTTAGTTTCTTCTGTTAACTAAGAAGGTAGCCCTGTGTTTGAACTGTTGCTTCTTAACACCACACATTTGGAAACTCTTTCAGAAGAAAAGACTCATAAATACAAATCTCACCCATGGTGGTCCCCTCTTACCCAGAGTCAAAGCCCCTTCAGTTTCTGGTTACCTTTAGTTACTCTCCTGTGCTTTATAAAGTTGATTTTTATATTTTATGTGAAGTTTGCAATTGTTGTTAGTACAGCTTTAGTCTGATACAGTGCTGCCACCAGTATGGAACCTGAAACCAGTTCTTGGGCTTGAAGACTTAGAAAACATTACATAGCCAATGAAGATTTAATGGAATTCATTAGATAAGATGGCAATTTTAATATTCCATATTTAATATTGGAGGTCTTTAATATAGTCTTTCAAATGTATGTGGCTGTGTCTCTGTTGATGTCCTCCAACTCCTATTAATTGACACTTTCTACATGGAACCTAACCCAACCTTCACAGACCACCCCATAGTCCCTAATGAGTGACTCACTGATGCTATTTTCCTCAAAGGCTACAATAGTCTCAAGGAAAGATGATTTCTCAATCCTCTGGTCATGGCTAACAGCAACTGAGGAGGATGAAACTCAGTGTCCAGTGTACACCTTAGAAATAAGAGCTGAGGTTTCAACCAGGTTTGTAGATATGCCCAGACATGACACTGCCACTTTCCCCACCAGAAGAAGTTTCTGTTTTCTCCTGAATTCCCTCGGCACAGAAAATCCTTCCAGCTATTAATCATACCCTACTTCATTACCGAAGTGCATTTTTATACTGTCATAGCTTTCACCATATCTTTATGACTTCCATGAGGGACTGTAAAACAGACTTACACTTTACACACCCATTGACTGATTTTATTCAATTGCTCAGGGTAAAGTCTAGCAATAGGAGGTTATTGTGAATGTTGAGTGTGGTGATGCATGATGCTTAGTAAGCAGCAGTTAAATGGCAGTCGCTGTTAATATGCAGCTCCTTGAACTCACTGCCAGATGTTTCCACCTGTAGCATCTATATATCGGAGGTATCACCTCCTAGGCGGTGAGACCGTTAACATCTACATCTTTCAGAAGAAAAATTGGTCCTTTATGGAGGAGCAGCAGTCTCAGCCACTACATCTTCCTGGGTGACTGCAGCACAGCTCCTATTTGCTGGTCCAGACATACAGGCATACAGACCCTTGTACTAATAAGGAGTCCTTGTCCACATTCACCTTCCATCCTGACAAAGTGAAAGGCTGGGTCACAGCTCTCAAATCAATCTTTGAAAGAGAAAGTAGCAGACCTGTTGCCAGCAGCCTCTGTTCTAATTGACTTCCTGCAGTGAAACCTTTATTTTGAAGAAAGATTCCAGAGCCACCACTGGCTAAAAAAGACAAAAAAGGAAAAAAAAAAAAGTAGTTAACTGTTTGTTTTGCTTGGGATAAAGTATCCTGAACTCATAACAAATGTCTTCTTGTTTGCAACTGGAAAGCCATAATTAAGTTGCCTTTCCCATCATGTTTAATAAGCTCACAGTTTCCTCTCTGCCTCACTTTCTCATTTTTTTTAATGAGATATCAATTTCCTCTGCCCAGCCCTCACAGATACCTCACAGCAATAAAACAGACAGGTTTGATTTTCATCTTAGTGTGAATTTTCAGGAATTAATTTATTCATCTGTGACCTGGACCACACTCTTCTCATGCTAAATGGCCTGTTAATCTTTAATTAACAAGGTGTCTCAGGCCAGAAAATGAAAGAGAAGAGGGAAGAAAGAAATGGAGGAGATGTTTAGTCAAGGAAAGATTTTTGCTAAGGGGCCACAGAAGCGCTGATGCTTATTCTCATGCTACTACTGTCCTTACTCAGCACCTTCCGGTGCCACAGATCAACAACACAGGCTGCTCTTTGGCTTCCACTACTCCTGTACAGTTAGAGTCAAAGTGGACCCAAGTCTGTCCCGACAAGGAGCTAGTTGTGTCTGGCTGATTTGAGTAGAAAATGCTTGGGGCCAGGAGCAATGGGCAGCTCCCAGAAGATGGTAATTGGTAAAAGGGTGAGGGAGGCCATTTCTAGAGGCTGGAGATGCTGCTGGTCATCTGACTAGAGGAAACTCTGCAGACCTGAGAAGCTACTGCTTAGCTATTTAAAAAAATATGTTTTAAAGGTTCAGTTGCCCTTTAAAACTATTAGAAGACCTTAGTCTAAGCACAAACTTATATGAATAGAAGTACTCAGCAAAACACTGCACTGTCTGTTTATTTTGTATTGAACATCCACTTTGGTTGTAGTAGTTAGAAACTACTTGATCAGAAGAACTATTTCTGTCACAAAATACACTTCTACCATTTTCTGTGATGACTGTGCTGTTTTTGACCCTGGGTGGACAGCCTCTTCAATCATTATTATTTGATCTGACATTTGAAAATGTGACTATTGAAATGTGTAATTAATTCACAGAGTTTAAACTCATATGTTCAAGTATACAGTTCAATGGTTTTATGATGTTTAGAGGGACACGTGAAAATTACATCAGCTTTAGTTTAGAATCTTGTCATTACCATAAAATGAAATCCTTACTCCCAATTTTCCTCTTCCCTATTCTCCTAGTCCTAGGAAATTATCAATATTTCTGTCTTTGCATATTTACCTATTTTAGCACATTTTCATCAATTTTATCATCCTTTTGTCAGATGCTTCTTCAATTAGCACATTGTTTAAAATTTACTCATGTCATAGCATGCATTGGGACTTTATTTTGCATGGTTGCATGACATACCATTATGTGTACATATGATCTTACTTACTCATTGACCAGTTGCTGGACATTACTATTGCTTCCTCTTCCACATGATTATGAAGCACATTGTGTGAACCCTAAGCTCTTGGGTGGATAAATATCTTTACCACTTTGAGAGTGAAATTGCTAGGATATTTAGAATCGATCACTAACATCGTAAGAAAATTCATTTTCCATATCTGTGCTAATACTTGTTACTGGGCCATTGTGCAATAGTTATTTATCATTGTATGTATGAAGTGGCATCTTAGTAAGGCTTCGATTTGCTCTAATACTGGTGGTATTTAATGCTTTATCCAATGAGAGTGCTCTTTGGCCATCTGTATTTTTTCTTCCTATAGATATGGGCAATTACCCATTTTAATTGTGTCATTTCAACCCAGAGCCTCATGTATGGGAAGTTGCATGCCCTGCTTTCCATGAGAGACATTAGCCTCAGCCCCAGGAACTCACATTGCATTGTGGATATTGATCCCTGATCAGATTAGCAAACAGCAAACGCTCTGTATTTCTATAGTGTCATTTATATATCCTTAACAGCATCACACACAGCATACAAGTTTTCTATTTTGATGACTTTTTTTCCTTATGCTTTAGGCGACACCTCTCTTTTAACAAAAGGTAACCAAGGTTTATTTTTATGCTTTCCTGTAAGCGATTTAAGTCAGGTGTTCATCGCACATCTAACTTTATTGCTTTCTGTGGAGAAATCCAGTTATCCTGGCATGATCTGCTGAAAAGACTCTCTTTTCCCCACTGACTTTCTTAGCACTCTTGTTTGGAATCAACTGATTATACATAGAATGGTTTCCAAGACCCTCTTTCCTAGTGGTGTACATATCCATATGTCCGTGGGTAAACTTCCCCGACTACTACAGCTGTGCAAATCCTGGACATTAGAAAGTCCAGATCCCCCTACTTTGCTTTCCTTTTCCTGTTTTGACTTCTCTGAACCCACTGAATTTCTGCATGAATTTCAGGATCATGCAGCCAATTTTTGCAAACATGAATGATCATTCAGGACCTAGGTTAACATCTGTGTGCAACTAGGTTCCCACCTACACCTAGAGGATTAGTTGAATTAGTTTTGAGCATTAATGTCTCTGACCTGTCTTCCTGTAAATTGTTAGCTTACCTCTTTTGGCACACGTCTGTGCATGGTACACTTTCCAATGCCTGTCGTTTCCTGAGGGTTAGTGGTGGTGCTCGTTCTCTCATTCTTCGTTTTAATGCTAGATTCATCTCCGTTTTTTTTTTTTTTTTAAGCTAGGTTACTTTATTACTTTTAGTAAATCTTTTAAAGCATAAATTTGCTTGTTTCTCTCATAATTTTACATTAGCATTACTATTATTGCTTGCAGTTGATATTAGTACTTTCAATTTAAAACAAATATTCATCATATCTTTAACTTCCAGCTTCACTTATATGACCAAGGGATTGTCCTCTTCCATCTACCTCTTCCTTGACATCCGTAACTAACTTTCTGAAACATGAGTTAGTCTCCTCAATGTTCTATCCCTTTGTTAAACAACCACACAGCCCACCACACTGGAGAAGGGCCTAAGGAAGTCAGCGTGTAAACCTCAAAAGGACTATTACCTGTCGCCTTTGGCTTTTGCTCCATGAATGACAGTACATTCTCTTTATCTCACTGTACATGGCATAGTTTATATGATGACCCAATTCTACTGTTGTCTGACACTAAGAATGTCAAACAAGGACTAAGCCTGTATACAATGGACTCAGTCTTCCCTGCCCATAAAAATACCAACAACCAGTTTATCCATCACTTTAAGTAAACTCAGATGGCCTTATAATTGTTCTTAAAACAGGGTTCAACACTACTACTGCCAATACCCATCACTTGATTAACAAAAGACAGCCTGGAAGTTTCAGATTAATACCACTTATATTAAACCAAATAATAAAAATACTCAATAGTCATGCATAATGAACTAAAAATGTACAGCTTTTTTAAAAAATAATGTGATATTTCCAATAACGAGAATGAATAATCTTTGCATTAAAATGTCCAACCTGGATTTCATGGGCCATATGAACCCCAGAATTATTGTGCATGTGACCCAAAACAAACTTACTTTAAACATTTTGAGATTGTGCCATGTGTGTACATGTGCATGTGGCTATGCGTGCGTGTATGTGTGTGCATGCGTGTATGTGTGTGTGTATGTGTGTTTGTGTGTGTGTGTTTGTGTGTGTATGATTTGATTGAGTGGCTCTAGAGTGTGAACTTTGTAGATGACCATGCTGTTACAATATCAAAAGGTTTGGCATGCTTAGATACTCACAAATGTAACATTAAGCAAAAGAAGTCAAATATTTTTGCACAGATCAAGGACATAATTGGTGTGAGCAATTAGAAGTCAGTATAATGGTTACCTATGATAGACAATTAGGAAGAGTCTTCCATATTGTTTCTAGGGGATTAAGTTTTACTCTGCTTCTTGGTGATTATATGGGCTCACTGAGTTTGTGAGAAATCTTTAGGCTGTAGTCATATGACATATCCATGCATATACATATGGTACAGTTCAGTAGCCTGTTTTAACAGTTTGAGTTGCTTATACTCACAGGAAACAGGATGCCTCTAGATTGGGTACCATGTGTTATCTCATTGGGAATCCTTTGTACTGAGGCCAATGACAGGAACACAACAAAAACATGCTCAGTAGATTTGCTATTTCTGTCCTATGTTTCAGTGTTCATCCCTGCAAAAATTCTATTACCTTGAGCTTCTGGTTCTATAACTACCCACTGTCCACAGGATTTGTCAATCCATAAATGCTAAAACATTTTTCAGTCAAGGCTTACTGCATCATGTTCCTCAAGTTTTATTTTCTATTTCTGATACCTTGACTCTCTCCTTTTGTTACCAGGCCTTGACAAACTGGGCTTAAGACTACTCCTTGGAGTTAAATATTGGACAAATTGACTTATCATACATTGCAGGAAGTAGTTATTAGCCCTTAAGTTTGTATTATGCTTAGAAATCATACCAGTCACATGTTCACTAGGCCTATATGAGAAACTTCTCAAAAACTGTTAAATGTGCCACTCATATTGAGTGAGAGTGTCATTCCCAGGTTCTCAATAGTTTTTGACTAGCTGATGCTGCTGTTGCTACCTCCTTTACCTCCTCCTCATACATTCTTTCTCCTCTTCTTCCTGTACTAGGAATTGAACTTAGAACCTCTTTCATGAGCTAAAACTTCAGATCTTGAATTGGGATTTCAATGTCTATGAAGGGTTTGGATTTTCCTGGAAGTCCATATATTCATAAAATTAGACTACGGTCTAGAATAATTGCATCGAGAAAACACTAAATCTCACTGACTTAATTAGCACTATAAGTCAGCTATGTCTCTGTCTTCAGTTTTCCAAGACCTGGGATAAAGAAATATTCATTTTAAAAGTTATTTCTAATATTATTGCAGAGTGAAAAAACCCCTAATGTCAATGATATTAAGATGTTTGTTCTACATAGCATGGATAACTTCTTGGTCAAAGCAAGCAACATAGCTAATCTTGACAATAGGGCAAGTATATATTATTCTTTCATGGGAAGAACACTGGGTATCTATGGCAATCTACTGTAATACTGAGAGTGAGGGGAATATAGGGATATGCATAATGTTCCTCAAATTTTATTTTCTATCAGCTTATACAGAAGAACCAATAATTCACACTCCACTTCATATTCTTTTAGCTACAATTTAAATTCTGGAGTTTTTGCCTGAAATACATACAGTGTGTGCAAGGACCAGAAATTAGCTCTCAGAAAGGTGTAGCTCTTCCTTGACCTTTCAGTCACCACTCACACCTCCCTACAGCATGCAAACACAAAAGCAGCTGTCCATCTCTGTTTTGCTTATGATGGAAAGGGAAAGTGGAATGTGGAATGCATTCAATGATGTACTGGGGTCCACTTAGGCATCTTCCTCCTTCTAGCACAGGTATCCTATCTCAAAGATAGAAATGATAACAGAAGTCGTGCCTTCCCCTAGACTCATGGACTCTGACCTGGGATTGGTGAGTAAGTGGACTGACTCTGCTTTCTGAATTTGTTGATAGGTTTTCACTGGAGAGAAACACTGAAATTCCTTTAAAATACTTTTGAAGTATTTACAAAACCACCAAAAAGTATGTAGAGACATGATCCTTATGTCAGATGGAGGTTTTTAATCAAGAAGGGTTTCCTGGTCTGTCATAATGGAACTTCTCTTTTCTGTGGTGTGCTTCGAAGTGGGGTTATTTGATGCACAGATTACTGGGGAGATAACTGACATTCAACACACAGAAATCTTTATTGGTTTGAGTGTGTATTATTTTAACTAACCAAGCTAGCCTCTGCTCCAGACCTACAGACACTATCAGGTATCCAGTCTGAATAGTGCTGAGTGCATCAGCTAGATTTCGTTTTCTCCTTGATTCCAAGCAAAAGGATGATCTGCTAGTGCTGGTCACTGAAAGCTAAAAGGAGAAGAAATGAGGCAATGCAGAACAAATCCCATCCTTAAATTCCTCTGAAGGGAGGGAGACAAATGAATAGATGAGGAGGAGGTAGAAATTATAAAACCGAGTGTGTGCCCAAGATCCATCTGGAAGCCAGACACTCAGTGTGTGGGCAGAGAATTCTCTTCTGCCCCAGGTGCTGTGTCTCTGGTAGCTCTGTGTCTACCCCTCCCTTCCCACTAAACCACAAGCCAGTCCCACACCTCTGCAAGCAACATCCCCTGGATACATTGCTTAATGTTTGAAAGAAGGCACTACAAAACCCAATCAATATTATTAATTGTCTCCAACAAAAATATTTAAAAAAATAAGTACTTATTATTATTTTATGTGTATGAGGTTTTTCTTTGCGTGTGTGTGTGTGTGTGCGTACATTTCAAGAGTCTGCACATATAGAACAGGGTGCTGGATCTCCTATTGTTCCAACTACAATCTTATTAGAAGAGTTATAGAGTGTTTAACCTTGGAACTTTAATGTACTTGTTCAGAACAGCAGCAGTGAGGGACAAATGAATAGATGTGAATTTCAATTCTCTTGCCACAAGTTAGCTGGGTAAACAACTCATTTATTTTCATCACACACACACACATACACACACACACACACACACACTTATACTCACACTTACACTAATGGCTATGTACAAGACATGATGCTGAAGGATGAATGTGTGGCAGAGAAACAGTCACACATGGCTCTATCCCTCATGGAGCTTATCATCTCTAAGTTGGATGTCAGACTTCAGTAATCACACAAATAAATACAAAGGCACATTGTGCTGAGTGACATAGAGTGATGGATTTCTGAAGGAATATTAACACGAGGTGTAAAGAGTGGTAGATATTTGGGCAGTGCAGCAAAGACTAGCCAGAATATTGAATATGGGGATTTCCTCAGTGCAAGCTGTCAAGAAAAGTGGGCAGCACCTTTGAAAAGAATAGCATCGCTGAGTTTTTTATGAGTACAATTATTAGCATCTAATTGTATAAAGAAAAGCCAGTAAACTGAAAAGTCTGTTAAAAAATAAATCATGGGAAACAAAAGTTTAATGGCAAACATAAAATAAAATGAAAAAGACACAACAAACAGCATAAAAATCCCCCACCTTTTGTTAATCAATGACAAAACAGTTATTGCTTTGGGGTTATATTGAACTTGTGGAGAGAAAGATGGAAAATATTTAGTTAGGTATATTTCAAAAGAAAAATACATAGTCAATGGTTCTGTTATAATTTCCTTTTGTGTAATGATTTTATTCTGCTTTTTGAAGAATATGTTTTTGTGGTGATTGTTTTTAAAGAATATGTAACTTATGGCTATGAAGTAGTTTTCTTCCTATATAGAGAACTTTGTCTCAGATGGTATAAAAACCATCTAAGACAAAAAATAGACTTGTAGTTTTGTTCCATCCATCAAACAAAAAAATCCCCAACCTTCCAAAACCAAAATAACAGTATACAATGAAGCTGAACAAAATGTAAGCATCACCAGGTAGATGGCAAAAGAGAAGGAGGTGGGGACATGCTACATCTGAGACTACTTCTGGTCTTGGGATTATGACCAAGGAGAGGCTGTGCATCAGTTGTCATTTTCTTAGTGCTTGTTCAGGGACGGCCCTTTTGTTTTCATCCAATTCTTTTGTTTATAAGACAATAATGAAACCTGACTTCTATGTCCAGTGTAGCAATAGAAATGTGGACTTCTAAGCCAAACTTCTAACCTTCTTGAATTGACCTAAAATTAGTCTATGATGCTTAAATCATTAATGTGTTTGAGAAAAGATTATCTGTTTGGCTCTGAGCTTAATATTTCCTTTGAAACAAGGAATATGGCTTTAGATCTTCTAAGAAAATATATTCTTTATACAATTCATTGTTTTATAGGCTGTTTTTTTTTCTTTTTTTTTTTTATTGGATGATTTATTTACATTTCCTATGTTGTCCCCTTACCCCATCCCCCACCACCCCCTCGGAACCCCCAATCCCCTCGCCCCTCCTCCTTCTTCTCTGTGGATGTAACCTCTATCTACACCCCCCCCACTCCCACCTCCCCACCCTCAAAATTCCCACCCCCTGGGGCATCCAGCCTTCATGAGGTCAAGGTTCTCTTCTTCCACCTATGCCCAGCAGGGCCCTCCACTTTTACATATTCAGCTGAAGCCCTGGATCCCCCCCTAAGTGCTCCCAGGCTGGTGGTTTAGACCCTGGGAGCTGTGGTTGGTTGGTATTGTTGCTCTCCTCATGGTGCCACAAACCCTTTCAGCTCCTTCAGTCTTCACTCTAACTCCTCTATTGAGAACCCCATGATCAGTTCAATGGCTAGTTGTGAGCATCTGCCTCTGAATATGTCTGACTCTTGAAGGCCTCTGAGGAGATATCCATATCAGGCTCTTATCAGCATGCACTTCCTGTCTTCCACATCAGCATCTACCTTTGGTGATTGCACATGGGATAGATACTCAGGTGGGGTGGTCTTGAGATGGCCCCTCCTTCAGTTTCTGTCCCTCACTTTGTCTCCATATTTGCTCCCTTGAGTATTTTGTTGCTCCGGAGGCTGTTTGTTTATAAACAAACAAAACAAAACCCATATACCTAGTAAAACTTGATTTTAGGTTAATGACAGTCTTTTACTATATTCATAGTCCAGATATCTCTCGGGGAATGCACACATTAAGATCATTTGCTGTTTCTCTGAACTCCAAATTTATCTGAGCACCTTCATCTTTGTTTACTGAATAAGATGCCTCTACAGCTACAGTGAGTCATGTTCATATACAGTGAAATTCTGTCGATCTTCAATTATTGGAATTACTCTTTGATTGTACCACTAACTGTGGATGCGGTTTATAGGTGATGCTTTATACTTGACTTTCCAAGATAGACAGAGGCCATCAATAGAGATGGAGGGGTGTGAAGGAAGGCAGAGAACAGGGAATGGCATCTGTCTTCAGCTCAAGTGATCCAGTTTGTCAGTGGTGCAAGCTCATGTATATTGCATAGTTCTTGATTATAATGTCACTATTATTTTTTTTTTGCTAAGAAATTATCTAAGATGGTTTCATCATGTCCCATTTAATGTAGAAATATTTTTTTCTTCTCCACAGAGACTATTGGTCCCATCATCCAGTGTGTTTTCCAAATTCTTCCAAAGTCCAGTCTTTTCTGCCTTCAGAAGTGAAGAATGCCTCCAGATTTATGAACTGTTCTAAAGTAGTTCACTAAAAGTCATCTTTGGTGACCACTTTCCGGCACAATTGGAAACAGTAGTTACTTTGATGATGAAAATGTTAAAGTGAGAAGTCGTAAAAATGAAACGTACGCACCTTTTGTGTTTTATTTCAGAACACATGAGTGTCAATCTTTTGATGTGGGGCCAAGACCTCTCCTTTAAGTATGGATCCCCGAGTTCGGCCTCTCCATTAAGCTGCATCTCTTGTTTCCATCTGCAGTTTCTATAAAACAGAATGAGAATTTAAAAATGCTTTTAAAGTAATTTGAGAGCAGAAGATCCTGCACTTGGATAGACATTTCCCACATCTTTTACACTGTTTTCCTACAAGAGTTTTATATCTGTTTTATTAAATCTTTTCTAAGCATTCAATGTAACTACTTACATAAAATATTTTTATTAATATTCCAGACATTGCAACCCCATTTTCCTCATATCATACAATGTATAGCAAGCAAGGCTGCAGTGAACTTGACCAGCTTTTACTGTGGCTTGACATTTGCTTCATCTTCATTTGAAGTTCACGTTCTGCTTCATGTGTTCATCCTAAAGTAGGTGGCTATAAAATAATTTACCAAAGTAATTTATCCATAGGCTATGCTGTTGAAAGACAAGGACTAGATCAAATAATTTCTCATGGCTGTCTTCATATAAGATTTGGATCATGGTATGAATACCAGTGTCAAAATTTGGCTTCTTTAAAAAACCAGTTCCTCATTTTCCAAAAATTATGCTGTGTCTGTAGAAAGGTTTTATATTTTTCTTGCAACTGTCTTTTTCCTTTCCTTTATGCCCTTTGACAGTGGGCCTGCTTAAAGGAGACACAATATAATGATTGAAGAACCCAGGAAGGTTCCTAGGAAGGTAAGTAACAAATTATAGTGGAGCTAAATTCTCAGGTAAATTATTCTTAGTACTTTCATTCAGTTTATTTTTAAGAATATGCAATCTTATTTTCCATGTGCTATCCACCATAATATTGCAATAAATGCATGGTTACAATCATGAAAATGTTCTGTTTAGTTTTCCACCCCAGAAAATTTGCTTCATTTAGCCATGCCTCTTTTCAACCAAAGAAAGTCATTTCTTGACATAGGAAAGCCCTTTCTGCTTCTAGTATTAAGTTAAATTTCATAGACCAGGTTACAGACCAAGTTTTGCCTCTTTATAAATGTAAAATTTTCCATTAATTTTTAGAATGGAAGGTTAAATTGATCTGTTTTCCTTATGACTAATTTTCAATAAAGCCAAAATTTTCAAGTAACTTAAAAAAAGTTTCTTATATAGACTTTCTGTTTAAATGTCCCTTTACAAAAATAAAAGAGATTCATTGTTGGAATGATGGATTTTGCTTCTTGTTAAAAAAGACAGAGTGCTCAGGGTGGGGTCTGGCCATTTCCTGCCCCAAAACACAAGTGCAAAGATTAGCCCTGTTACAGCCTAAACAACCTGACAAGCCAGCTTTAACCACAACAGCAAATAAAGATGGTTCCCAACAGGGGGCTTAAGGAAAAGGGCTACATTTAATTCCTCCTTAATGAACAGACAGTTTCTCTAAGTGGAAGCATGGCCTCAATCGCAGAACTGTCAGAGCATGCAGACGAGGCCATTTCCTTGGCTGCAACAAATGAACACGGGTAGAGACTTACGGCCTCAGGTCTGTTGAAATACTACTCTCCCTCAAAGACCCAGGTTAAAGGCTCCCTTTTTTTCCTTTAAACATGTCTGAGTTGATTTTCCTCATCAAAAATCACATTTTTTTCTGGTTATTTTGTGCCATTTAGAAACTATATTTAAATTGTAATTATTTAGTTATTGATTTATTAAAAGGTATGATGTCTGCACAGGGTGATAAGCAGTTAAGCAAATTGTTCTATCTTATTTGTCAGAGTATCACCAAGGAACTGTGCTAGCAGCAACGGTTATAGACACTGAGATGCCATAGTTCTTGCTATCAAAGGGTAGTGACCAATCTAACACTGGGAATTAAATACTTATTGTGCAACCTAACAAAATTCTAATCTTACCCTATTCTTGAGCACACAGCAAGTGTGTGATGTTCTCCCCTTCAAGGGCTTTCATCTTGGCATGAGCAAAAGGCCTTTAAACGTCTACTGAAGAAAAATAATCATTAGCTGTGATATTAATAGGTCAATGGGATCAATAGGTCTAGCAGCAATATTAATAAGTCAATGAGATCAACAGGGTATTTGTTACAAAAGCCCTTACTGAATACTTACTGCATGTTAGTGATTTTTAAGCAGTCAGTAAAAGATAAACAAGGGATTCTCCCTCTTTCCCATCAGGGGCAGTCAAGTTGAGAATGAATTATGACACAGAGGTTGAGGCTAAATTAAAAGCACAAGCAGATGTCATATGCAGAGATATCATATCTACCTCTGCATAGGTTTAGTTCGAGGACTCTAGGTCTCATGTGAACAACTGTAAACCAAAAAGTAAGTAAATAAATAAATAAATAAATAAATCTAAAGACTTGGTATCTTTTCTTCTCATAGTTAAAAAAAATGTTTCTGTGAAAGTTGAGGTGTCATTCTATGACTGAGTTTGCCATGGTTCCTCTTTGTGCTTAAAGTTTCTCTCACTCCTTTTCAGTTAGTGAGAAGCAACAGAATAGCTCTTGCCTGATTTTTACAGAATAGCGGAGAGCCTTCCTGACTTCAGGACTGTCCTTTGCTGGTCTCTCAAAGAGGGTGGTCTCATCAACCAAGAGGACCCAGACTGGGAAACCCAGGGGTGACAGGGAGTGGCTTTTGGTCTCCACACCCCATGTTTGCCGTTTTGCTGGAATATGAGCCTCAGTTAGGCAGCTGGTGCATGTGTGTTAGCAAGGGCGAAGGCTGGCACTGAAAGGAGTTACTTCCAGGGAGATCCTGTTTCCACCATAACCACTTTCCTAGGACTTATTCAGCACCCGGGCTCCAGGAAGATTTACGAGCTGCTTAAAACATTCATGTTTGCCTACTGCTGATCATTGGAAAGGCAAGGGTGAGAACAGGATTGTTAGCAGTCAGGGAGCCCTCTGTTCAGGTCTGCAGGCTCTGAACATCCTCTTATGTTTGGCTATGCCTGTTTACCCTCACAGCTCCCTTCAGGCATACACAAATTTATTTCCTCCAGGGCTTCACTTGAAATTGCCAAAGTTCAGCAAGTGTTAAAAGCTTGGAGGAGTTAGAAATAGCCATATAAGCTTTATTAAAAACTCACATTTGTGAAGACACTCAGTTTACAAGCACTTTCCCAAATCTTCACACTTGATTCTGTCATTGGATCATCTAGTCATGCACCTATGGACCTTGTGATTTTTAAACATCCAATGTGCAGATGCCAGGATCTGGGTCTTATGCTAGCATTTTAATGCACATTGCTTAATATCGCTGGACGCTTGTTTAATTCTATATGGTTTTATTTATTTAATATTGTTGAAACAATCAGGCTATGAGAATTATGAGTAGTATGTATGGGGAATATCAAATGTAGGAAGGTGAAATAAAGGCTCTAGATATCCTAAGATTCCGTGAAAGAAATTTACGTGCATGTAAATAAAACAAGGAAAGAAAAAAGGAATAGAAGAAAAATCCAAGACTGAGAAGGCATTCCAGCTTCCAGCCACCAAAGTGTGTCAAGGGAGTGACTATAACAGAGTGAGTTGAAGAGACTTCTTTTCAACTGTGGCTAGAAGTGTAGGCAGTCTAAGACTTCTCAGGATTTTGGACTATTGCTCTGCAGAGCAAGGAGCCTCCAAGCTCTGAAACTCAGGGCTGACTATCAGCTGCTAACTTCAAGCATGGCTAATTTTTTTTTTTTTAATATGAAGGCATTGGGGACAGTGGTTTTTAAAGGGGAAATTCAAGGAACCCACGTGTGTTTTGCTTTGCTGTTGATACATAGAACCCAGAGATAAAAAATAGAAATGAAAAATAGATCCTGTACAGACTCAAAGTCAGATTGTTCCTCTCACAAGTATTATGGGGCATAGGAAGGAGAGCCCAAAGATAATTGCTTCTTGTATTCAAGGAGTGTTTATTCTCTGAATCCAGATTCCCTAGATTCATTAGCTAGCCTCATTTTTTCATTCTCTACACATTAGGGGAGAATGAATATATAGAGTTGTATACTTTGTGGGTTTAGCTATCCTTTAAACATGACCATCAACAGGTATTTGTACCTGGTTTCTCTATAAATATGCAAATTCAGAGGCATCAAACAATTTTATCTCTTCCTTCCCACACTCCTTGTCACTCTTGTTTACAAACAAAACAGGCAACATTGGCATAAACACTTATATTTTCTCTATCCCAGACATCTGATAAGCACTGGGGGCCTGTAACCTGTATTTCTGGAATTTCTCTCCTCTACTTTGTTCATCAGTTTGTAGTGAGCTCCAAAGGGCTTGGAGAAGAAAGTTCCCACCATTTCTTTTAGACTAATGATTTTGAGAATACTTAGGTGTGAGACAAATAGTAATGACTTCAGTGGAAGAAGGTTCACAGCATCATGTTTGGGGCTCTCTGAGAGTGCAGTGTCTCTTCTTTATACTTTTTCTGGTGGCAGTCTCAGAACATCAAACATATGAAACAAGTATTCATCAAATTAAAGTAAAGTGAATTTATAAAGTTGAAGTGCCCTGCAGGTTGTCATCGCTGCAGGTTGTCACCATTTTTCTCTTTCCTTCTGTGAACCTTGATCTCTTTTTTGGCTCCCCAGTAAGGCGATCACATTTAATAGGAGGCTCAGACACTGTAGAAGAATAAAAGTCAAACAGTGGTGTGAATATTCCCAACAAGGGATGCTTCTTTGACAGAAGATCTAGGGACATAGAAGACAAGAGGGATTGGAGAGAAACAGCAGAGAGACTCAAAAACCATTGACTCATCAAGCCCCTGTTTCTTTTGCTGCCTGTGTTGCTGTAGTTTCTTAACCTAAATACAGCTTGAGTGTTCTTCCCAACCTCAGTAGTGCATACTGTCAGTCTTGAAAATTCAATTTGTTGAGTAGATAACTGAGGGGAAGATGGGAGGGACAAGTCTTGGTTTATGTGAACAGGCTTGAATAATTAAATCATTCCTCAATATATAATGAGTACAAAAGGAGAAAATAAAAACAATAAAAAGGAACAAACCCAGAGAATCAGGAGAGGCCACGACCAGGTGGACTTAGTGAGGAGGAGTAAGGGGCTCTATGCTATTTAAGGGTACTAGGTAGATAGAAATGAGGCCAGAAGAGTGGCTGAGTTTTGTGAAAAGTGTTGATGGGCTTAGAATTTAAGGCGAGAGAACACCATTTGATACTTTATTCATCAGCAGTTCTGACCAAATTAGTCTTCGTGTGGGAGAATGTTGAAATAGACAAAAGATGCCAAATGTAGAGTTTGTGAGAGTGTAGATTCTACCACTTAGTCTTCGGCAATAAATATGATATAGGTGGTGCTGAATGTTGGAGAAAGATAGACTACAGAGGAGTCTTTCATGTTTCTGACTTGGGCATATACATGAAGGGATCATTGGTAGAGGGTACAACTTTGGTTTGCTTTGGTACAATGATCAAGACTCTTCAAGTGGTCTCATTGCTCTTGGTCTCTCCATCTTCCTCACTACATCTTAGAGACTGTTCTTTATAATACTTTTATTTTATTCTGAGTAAATTTAAAAACTACCTATTTCCATTATCTTTTTAATGTTCACTCACTCTTTCTACTAAAGGAAAAGGAGATAGGAGAAGAGATTCAGCAGCTGCAGAAGGGAGAAAAAGCAAGGTTTTCTCCTGGCTCTGTAGTGCTTCAGATAATGGGTGACACCTTCGAGAGTGTTGGATTCCTAGTGTTCTAGAGTGAACAGACTTAACTCAGGGAAACACAGTGTTCTGGATGGAGGATACTTGCACTGTGTACTGAGTGACTAGAGGATTCACTTGTGAGGGTTCTTTGCCTATCTCAGACCTCAAAGCAGATGCTCAGACTTCTGTATCTGTGGGTCCCTCATTTGAGCATTTAACAAACTACATCTATAAAATATTTGAAGTCTTACAACTGTACTAAGCATGTGTAGAATATTTTTCCAAAACTGGTTCCGTATAATATCTGTTCATGAAGCAATGAATGTATATTATTCATTATGAGTCATCTAGAGATTATGCAAATTTTGCTATCTGGGCAATGTGAGGTGAATGTATTGGATCTGGTACTCTAGCATTTTTAGGTCAGCAAGAAAAAATATTTTTAATGAAATGGTTCTTCTGTTAAGTACTTAAATATTAATAATAATAAAAACAGTTTAAATACTTCAATCCACAATGGGGGTCGGAGAAGAAAGAAAGAGGAAAAGAAAAACGTGGAGAAGGAAGTGTGAATAAACATGTGAGTTTTCCATTTTTTTTTAGATTTGTTTGCAAATATACTTAAAAGTATTTTTGCATGTGTTTTACTGCATTCTATTTCCATGTATGCATGTGGGTGTGTTTGCTTATGAGAGGATAAACTATATAAGGATAGTTTTCATGTGAGAACAACTCAATGCACACAGGTGTGTACTTACCAGTAGTGTACCCATGATTAGGATATACTTGTAAGATATTATAGATTTCAAACACATATTAATAAATATATCTATCATTATATTAAATTTCACCATGAAGTAACTCTTTCAAGAATTTACAAATGAACATGTATTTAGAAAAGAAAAGCTACACCACAATATTAGCACATGTTTATTTTTATCAATATTACAATAATTTCATAATTGTAAAATTTACAGAAAAATCTCACAAAAGTTGCTGACATCAGGAAGGCACCATGGGGGTGGTATTGCTCTGTGCATCTTCAAGGGGCCTAAACAGGGTGATCCATAGACAACAATGGCTGTTTCTAAACATTCCCACTAGAGACCACTCTGTATGTGTTTCTGCTCATCAGTGTGCTTTTCAGATAAAGCCACAAAAGAAAGGCTGGAGCCAGTGGCCACTTAGAACTGGAGGCTTATGTGTGAATGAGTCTGTATTGTTGCAGGAAAGAAAGGAGGCATGGGTAGAGTAGTGAGTACGAAAAGACAGAGGACTTTGGCATCCTTTGGAATAGAATCTGAAACACCTGTATCACTCATAGTTGTTTAGCATTGATACACACAGTATCACCCTCTTCAAGGCATGGTTTCTCCATCAATTCAATGAAGTTAAAAATACCTACATTTACATTTAGAGTGATCTGTGTTGGAGGAGCTATTGGCAGATGATGGCTGCTGAACAAGGGAGAGTTCACATCCTTTGTGGCTATCTGCTGGTTGGTTGTCCATGTCCAGTGGATGGCACCATACCCATGCCAATGTGGACAGTGCGGATGGGGCTCAGAGGTTTATTAATAATTAAAAAAAAAGAGAACATGAAGTGGGGAAGGAACTGGAGATAGGGGCCCTAGGAGGAGTTAAAGGGAGGTAGCGTTAGATATGATCCATACACATTTTACAAATGCATGCCATTTCTGAAGCATAAACAATTTTTTTAAAGGGTGACTGTGTGAATCAAGTAAACTGCTGTAACTAATGTGGCTCATGGAATCTGGGAAGGATGTACGTTTGCATCAGATGCATCAGCAAAAGTGACCAAATGTAAATGAGATTGAAAAAGAAGCTCACGTTTCACACACTGGAGGACTACTATTTAAGACAAGTGTCAGGGTTTCGAATCATGTTGATAGGGAGAGGAAATGGCTGAGAGACACACTCAGCTACTTTGCTGGGAATAACACTCACAGGGGATTACACTGCCATGAAGGAAAGTTACATCTACCACCTTCCCAGAGGGAGGCTTCTGCCTCTGTCCCCAAAGTGTAGCCCAGTAACTTGGAAGAGAAGGACTCTGATGGCCTCTCCTCCTTCACCCCCCCCCCGTTCTCGTGCCCACCCAGAATAAAGGGGTAGGAGTGAGCAGAGGTACTGCACTTTGACCCGGCTGCTTGTGAGTCTTATGAGAGTAGGCTTTAGTTTTTGAGTGGAGTGACAAAAGAAAACTGGCCTGAAAGGATGTGCTCAGGAATGCGTGTGAGCAGCCTGTGTCTGGGATTCTGCTAGAGTCTGGCTTCCTGGGCTTTGCTCACTCCCTACAGTTATCTGCACAGTGGAGCCAGGGTGAGCTCAGCATGATTATTAAGGCCAGTATTATATTTAAGCAATTGTCTTATTAATTACTTTGAGGGGAATGAAGACTCAATTTCTAATTTATGTGTAGTTTAACGGGGAAGAAAATGTAATCCATATGGTTCTTATTCAATTACAATTATATCATCAAATTAGACTGTCTGTCTTTATTTTTTGAAACTATATCAGAGCCAAAAAATTCAATGAATCTCTTAAACATGTTTTTAAGCCTATTTCATAAAAACAGGAAGTCATGTTTGCTTTTGAATAAACCATTTTTTTCTCTGCAAGTTTTTGGATACTTACAAGTCATAAATTCTTCTAAATCATGTGGAGACCAACTCCTTAAGCTTTGGAACAAAGTATTTCAGGCCAGGAGAGTGACCACATTGTTTAAGTATCACACTTTTGCAAAATTGAATCCTCTCTTATATTGTGGTATGTTCAGAAATAGTTCGGACTCTGCCACTGCCCACCTACTCTGCAGCTCTGGACAAATTCCTCAGCAGCAGCCAATTTTAGCTTACAATTCACTCGAATTCTGGGATCTGGACAGTTGTTGTTATTTGGAGATTTTCATACTGCCAATATATCCCTATATTTCCATATTCTTATTTGTCAAATGAGTAACAGTTTGAAGTGGGTGTAAGAACTGGAGATAAACGCCCATCAGGATAAATGGTAGGTTTTACTACTAGTTACATTTGTCATTAAGTGCACTGCATTATAGTTATTTGAAGTAACTAGGAACTATTTATTGTTCAGAATAATTTAGTTTGTAGGTTTGGTCAGAATAAAGGTGAACCGTGGATTTGGATATTGACACTTGTCAATAATTTATTCTGTTAGTATTTTCAACTCAATTACATTAAACTTTGTGAAGTAGGACATATTACTGGGTTTATTAAGGCATTTACAAATCTAAGTAACACACATAAAAAATAGTTGATATGAGTGTGAGTATAGTAATTGATGAATATACAATTCTGACACCAGATCCAGGAAGTATAGATCAGAGCTAGAGACCTGACTCTGGGTCACAAGTTGCTCTTACAGTTGACCCAAGTTCAGTTCCCAGCACACAGATGGCTCACAATCTCCTGTAACTCCAGAGTTCCAAGGAATGGGACACCCTCTTCTGGCTTCTACAGGTATGCATACATGTGTGACATGCATCTCAACAGACATATATACCTTTACATCAATAAAAATTCAAAGAACAGGTAAACCTCATGAGGTTTGCACTTTCTCCCCTCCCCAGCACATAGCTTAAGCTGGGGATAAGCACAATGACATAATGATTTCTAATAACGTGTGGAGGCAGAGAGCAGTAAGCTAAGCATGTGTCCCATTAGCTTTGTCTTATTTATTTTCCCCCAAAGTCCTCTGGGGTAAGAGTTATATCCCGGAGCTTTTCTTAACTTCCCTAACTAGGTCAAACTACAAGTACTACACTTTTGTCCAATGTGTTTATCTATTTGCTAAATGCTCCTTCTTGGTCCATAACTCCTTTCTTCCCTGTCTGATGGAGGAAAGATGTGAACATACCCTCATCCATCCATGCCGGTGTGAAGGTCCCTGGGCGCATGTAAAGAGAGTAAGAGGCAGTAAATATTGTGAGTGGAGTGGGCACTAAATCACTGGGTGCCTCACAGAAGTAGATATGTTAAAAGTCTGGACGGCAATAGGGCAGCTCACTACCTTTCTTCATTAATGACAATTTCAATCAAGAGAGAATTTCCTGCTCCTAGCCCCCCAATCAGTTTTGCTTCTGTGATAGTACAAGTGTAGTTATGTTTCTGAAAAATAGACCATGCTAATTCATGCACTGTATTTCACAAATCTTTTAGGGCTCTCTAGGTTTTCTCTTACATTTTCAGTTAAAAGACAACTTTCTTTATGAGGTCCTCTTACTTATTTGGTCCAACAAACATTAAAGAACAAAGTGATTTATTTATTTATTTATTTATTTATTTATTTATTTATTTATTTATTTTTGCTTAGGAGTTATCAAAGCACTTAAACTGCAACATGAAGGCTCTCGAGCTCGTTGGTTACTCTATCTTTCTGCCTGTGCACCTTTGCACAGAAAGATGTTACTGTGCATCGTGAATTTTGTTTGTATGTGTTATGCCAATAGTGGCATAAGAGCAAGAACATGTGTTGGATTGCAGCCTTGAGTGGCTTGATATGCATATTTGTATACGTAACTAGTAGGTGCTATTAACCAGAGAGTATACTAAGAAGCCTGAAAGTTGAAAGAGTCCTCAAACATAATATTTTTAGATGATTTTACAGGGTTTGAATTCTCTATAAAACATTTTTATCTTAGGGTTTATTAGCCAGCTTTGAATATATCCCAATAGTGTAAGGAAACTCCTTTCCTCTCTAAATTATTTATTTTATTTTTGTACTTTTTCATTTGAATAGAGGTTGGCTGTGTTTTACAGGCTCCTAGACCTATGGCAGGGGCTTGTCTGTAACATATGCATTTGAGAATACAGCAGGGTGTTCTACCTCTGAGAATCTGGTGCTACAAGCAGGCTGCTCACAGGAGAGGTGCTTGTGTCCACACAGATCTCTTGGAATTTTTTTACCCAATATGTGAAGCTGTGGCTCTGAAGACAGCTCTGGGATTTCTCTTGACTCTTTGAGAGATACCCTTAGCTGTATACTTCAAAGCCAACTGTCCACTTGCAGCACTCTGTCAACAAGCAAGAAGAGCCTTAGCACAGAAGACCAGGACATGGCCAAGCTCTTGAAACCCTTTACTGAGCCATAGAGAGAACATAAATTCACAGACAGGCTGGCTGCCAAACATTAACTAAAATACTCACACTTGTTTTTGACAACAGGGATCAGGTTTGGTTTCATCAACTGCTATTTTGGGTTCCCAGCTATGGCAGAAATGTCTCCAGATTCCGGGTGGCTGTAATGCCTCTCTGTACAGCCACCTTTCAACGTTGTTCCATCTGCTGAGCTTTTAAGGACTCAGTTATGTTGGTGCCTTCACAAGATTTGGACCCAAAATGTGATGTGTAGGCCTATCAGGAGCTTCCGAGGAAGAGCCCCAGGGACAGGTCTCTCTGGAGTTCCCCTGATTGAGCTGACTCTGACATGCAAAAGCGGCAGTAAGAGGTGGCTTCCAAGTGCCTGTCTCTGATGATGGATGAGTTTGGCCTCGCTGCCTGGGGAACAGACAGGAGTCAGCAGAACACAGATGTTTCAAGGCAGCCAAATTAATCTTCAACAGGAATGTGCAAGTTGGACCCTTAGTTCAATGTCTCAAATCCCCATGCGATTGCAAAGCAAGAGTTAACTTTATAGAACACACCCTGTCCTACAGCTCTCTAGAATGAAAGTGCAGATGACACCTGATTTGAGACTGTGAGACTTTCTTAACAATCCCTCAAGCAAGAGTGAAAGAGTGCACAGCCAGGAAAGGCACATTTTGAAATGTTCCCACCCTTCTTCTGGAAAGGAGCAGCTCTTAGTAAGTTCTATCTAGCTGCACTAAATTCATACATGTATAGTAAAAGACAGAGGAAGATTTGATCCATTAGAATCCTTGGCTGAGACATTCCTTTTATTATGGAAATGTCTCCAGAAAACATGCATTTCATTGGTCAGTGAATAGGATCCATTCCCCACCTCCCTCCCATCCATTCCCATTTTTTTTAATTAGGAAAGAGACTTTGACAATTAATTTTGATTACAGTAGTTGCTCTGCTGTGTAGAAATCTATGAGAAATTGACATCATAGACAAAATGCTTCTTCTAATAAATTAGAAAGGAGGTGGCAATGTTTTCACCTCGGGACTGACATCTAGCACTGTGGAACTCTCAAGGAGTTCATTTCTGACACTTACAGTGTCAAGGGAGAAGTGGCAGCTATTGAATCAAGGCTCCCTTAAAGTAGAATTTCTGAATGAAAGGGAAAAGGGAAATCAAGAGATTTGGGCCTTGAATAAAGTCATAAAATTACATACTTAATTTTATACAATATCATAGAAGAAATATGCACATTACTTTGCCAGATACCTGGTAAATCCAACAGAATTGAAGGCTGCATATCTGAGCCAGGAAGATATAAACATATGAGGTATCAAATAAGCCCTATGAAACGGGTTTTGGGTGACTGCTCAAATACTAACCATTCAGAGACAAGAAGTCATGTGCATAAGGATAAAATGCATGAGATTTGGGCAGATTTGGGTGTAGTTTAGAATTTCAGATAGTTTTCTACTAAATAAGGAGAATGCTTTCCCATCTTCTAAGGCTGTTAGGAGGTGTCAGAATCAGTCATAGAGATCCCTGACAAGTCAGACATATTCCTGTCCTGTCCAGCAGGACATTAAACAGGGGTCTGGGGAGGTCACCTGAAAGAGAGCGGGGGGGGGGGGAAGCAGGCAAAGAAGCAAGGAAGTGACAACCTGTCTATAATCTGATCAGATCATAATTTTTACTTTTGCACACACAGGTTATATACACAAAAAGGCAGGATGTGGGGAAGGAGATGACGCAGGAGTGTGGGTGTTCAGGGGGAGTACA
Organism: Grammomys surdaster; assembly: GCF_004785775.1. Taxonomy (NCBI): domain Eukaryota; kingdom Metazoa; phylum Chordata; class Mammalia; order Rodentia; family Muridae; genus Grammomys; species Grammomys surdaster. The sequence goes on from NW_021620763.1 coordinate 4,025,011, forward strand.
GATATCTTCCAGAACAGAGTGTCAGCTGGGTGAAGGTTCAGGGGACAGACCACTATGACTCCGCCTATGATTCACTTGTCTTTATCTAAGTTGGTACTATCCACCAAGGTTACCCATCTACAAGGCCTTATGACTAGGTTTGGCAGCCTTCCACCAAAGCTGTCTGTTTACAATAACTCCCAGCTATCTGTTTCAGTGTTTTTCCACAGAGACCCAAGACTTGGTGCTAACAGGCATGTATGTCAGGCCTATTGCTGATTTTAGGCCTATGGCTGATTTTAAGCCTTCAGTGTATAAGCAGGGCTGCTCCCGACATATACCTGTAAAGGACAGAGACTGTTTGCCGCTCTGTCTCATTGTCGTAGTGAAGGCTTCTTTTTGAGGTGTGTTCTGGCAACACCTCAGTGCCTCGTGCTCATCTAAACTTCCATGCATTTTCTCAGAGAAGTAGGAGCTAGGGGTACCATCCATTCAAGGGTCAAATAGAGAATTTGACACATTTTTTTTTCTGAAGCTGAGGCATCTGCTTCTTGGTATCCACCCCCAGCAGTTAAAAATATTGTTCTCTAGATGAAAATAAGACGTGGAATTTGTACAATAACTTTAACTATTCATTAAAATATGCTTGTGGATTGAAGTTGAAAGCGTCATAATTAATAGGAAATAATAGAGAACTTGATAGGGGATGGAGGCTAGTGGGAGGGGATCTTTCGATGTCTGGATAAGAATGTTAACCCAGAATTTCAGATCTGGTGAAAATAGTTTCCAAAATGAAAGTATGATAAAGACTTTTTTTTTGGTTAGAGAGAGAGAGAAGAATTTCACCCCTAGGAGACCTGTTGTACCAGAGCTATTTAAGGAAGCTGTTGGTGGGACAGAGCATCAGGAAAGGCACAGAGGCTCTTAGGAGTCAAGCCTCATTTCTAGTGGAATTTCTAGAGGAGAAAACGGAATGCAAAGAAAGAGATTATGGCAGTGAACAGAGTCAGAAAATACACACTAAGCTTTAAAGTGATAAAGAATAAGCTCAAACAGCAACACTTGCTGAGTATGGAGAAAGACAAATGTCTGAGCAGAAATAAGAGACATGCTTATTTTGTTTTTCAATTTCTCTAAAGAACATTCCTTGACTAAAGCAAAGTACAATGACAATATATTGTGGATTTTGTGTATGTACCCTACAAACCAAACCCAGCATCTAGTATTCTCTATGTTTGTATTCTACCACTGAATGTCAGGGCCAGCCCCATGCTATGATGTTTTTAACATGTTTAGAAATCTTTGTCATTTTGCTTTCTGTTTTATTTTCCACAGACCAAATTATATACATATATTCAACCAGTCTAAAGTTGGCAAGCAGAAAAACATCAGAAGTAAGTTATTGTAGTATGTTGTTGTAATTTCTTATAATTATAATTGTTATACTATTTTATTATTATAAATCTTTTACTGTTCATATACGCATATATATGTATAGTGTGTATATACATGCATGTATACACACTATACATATATATGTAAAATTATATGATTCATCACTATCCAAGTTGTCAAATGTCAAATGGGGTCTTATATCATCAAGAGTAAGAAGAGATTGCACAAAGCATGCCATACAGATAGTTAAGGTAAGGAGAGAAGGATGAATGTGCTTGTAAAATTATCACATTATTTATGAAGTATTATAGGCTCACTAAGTACTATAGTGTCACTTAGAACATTGTAGGTTCAAATTTTTAATGAAATTGCTTTCAAAAATGAAACAACTTCACCCAAATCCAACCAAGACAAAAAAGTAAATTTAATGAGCCAGTAGAAGGCTATACTAAATCTCAAAAGATGCTCAGGACACAGAAAGTTGAAAAGAAGAGACATGATTGGTAAAGGAACAGAGAAAGAATAACAAACAATAGCAATGGGAACTTAGTAATTAGCTTGGTAAACAACAAAACAAAGATGGCTGAGTAAAAACAACTATACAAATGATTCCCTTGGGACATAACACTTTTAAGCAACACATTCTACCTATGACATAATTTGAAACTGATATGATGGAAAGAAATATGTCATACAATCCATACACTTGATAAAAGGGTGTGTTACTGAGCTTTCCACCACCATAACAAAATACCTAAGGAAATAAACTTTAAAAAGAGTAAAGGCTTATTTGGCTTCAGTATCAGAGGGGTTTATATTTGCGGTTTGTGCCTGTGGCAACACAGCATGCTACAACAGGCTCACAGCAGTTGTGAAACATAGAGACACATGAAAGAGAAAGTGCTGAGATTCTCTTGGATGACACAGTCTAAGTGGTCTACGCTTCAGCTCCTAAGAGATTCACCAGCTTCTGGCAGTAGTACATGCTGGGACTAAGTTTCAGTGAATGTGCCTTAGAAGAAAATTCACGTGCCAAACTCTATCATATGTTCTGACTCTATTAACATCATATGAAACAGACTTAAAAACAATATTACTGGAGATCAAGGATTATACAATATCTTATAGAAAAACATGATATGAAAGTGAGGTCTAATTCTTTGTTATTTTCATCTACAATGTTTGTTTAATGTTAAAGTGTTCTGCAGTGGTAAAATGAATAGCTATGAGATACACAGAAAATAAGATATTCAAGGTCTGTTAAATAGGATGTTAGGTTAAGAGGTCTTTTCAAATCAGTAATATAGATGGAAACAGCATGAAACTCAACTTCCCTAACTGGACATTCCTAATGAAGATCACCATGTGGTCCCAGATCTTACTATGACTTCATTATGTGAATTTCTAGAAAAGATAAAAGCATAGGCTAGGAAGTGAACCAGTGATTTCCAGGAGTGAGGGATGTTGGGAGGTAGCTGATTACAGAAAGGGGGAGGTGCTAGAGAACACACCTGATCATGTGTCAAAACGCACTGAAAAGTACCTTTTACATTGTGGAATTGTATTTCATGTTAATTATACCTCAGCAAGGCTGGTTTCATTCAAATGTAAAAAAAAATCTGTTCACACTTTAAATACCTGGAATCTATGTATAATTGCATGAATTTTATGAGATTGTAAAGAAACTAAAGGGAAGCTGGGGATATGGTTTCATTATAAAGTACTTGTCTTGTAAGCACCAGGACAGGGAGTTCTATCTTCCAGAACACATACAAAAGGCTGAATGTGGTGTTGTACACTTGCAATCCCAGTGCTGAGAAGGTGGAGGCAGATGATCCCTGAGGTGCACTGGCCAGCTGGTTTTGTATACTGGACAACGTTCAGATCTGTGATAGACTTTGTCTCAATCTTCAAAAGCAGATGATGGGTGGATGGTGCCTAAGGAACATGCAAGGCTATCTTCTGGTCTCTACATGCACAAACATTCATGTGCATCTACACACATGAAAAACCATGTATGCACATACATGCACACAGAAGCACACCCCAACACACTGATACTAAAGGCAGGAAATGTATTGCTGTTATTGTTAAACAAGGTCATTGTCATCAGTCCCTTAAAAAAAAAACCTTTAAGAAACAAAATGCCCATCTTCAACGCTTTAGTCACTGGCAACGTAAGATATTACATGACGTCCCTTTACATGAGTAGTTTAAGTAGGCCATAATCAGCCATCCATTGATGTTTCAAGAAGAGAAACAAGAGGCTTGTTTCTTCAGTAACCAGCCTGCAGCAAAATTTGTCTGCAAACTGGCTGCTTTTCCAGAAGATATAGGTTCAAATCCCAACACCTGCTGTATTTAATAGGCACCAGGGACACATATGCTACAAAGACATATACACAGAAAAATATTCATGCATACTTAACTATTTAATTAATTATTTGCCTACATATCATTGGGTGGCCTGTTTCAGCTTGAAATCTGTTAGAATCGTGTTATTCAGTAGGGTGAGACTAATTGCTATATACAAAATTCAGTGTGCTGAAGGATCTGAAGTTCCGAAAAAAAATTAACATTCATTGCGAAGAAAACAGGAAGGATCTGAATGATGATCTAGATTTTAAAAGGCTTAAATCTAGTCTCTTCGACATCATCCTTCCTCTTTGTTATCCTAGTCTGTATTCTAGGCTGTATCCAATAGTGTGTGTTCTAGTTTTCACTCTTCAGAGCAAGGCCTCCTTTAGGCCATGTGAAGACATAGCAGAAAGTGGCCATTTAAACACAATGTATTGATACCTGATTTTAGACTCCTACCTTCCAGAATTCTGAGAGAACGACTCAGTATTTACTCTTTCAAGTGTTTTATTTTGTTATGTATTTTGTTATGACATTTTTACCAAACTAAGAAGTCACAAATTCTGAGGTGGTATCAGCTCTGATGCTAACCTACGTAGCCTATATAGGTAACCTAGTCCATCTGTTGACATGGGAGGAACAAATAATGGAAGTAATAAGAATAAGTAATAAAAAAAAGAAGAAACCAGAGCCCAGAGAGGGAACAGGGATGGTTAAACAGCTCCTATTTGAAAAATCATCCAGAGAGAGCCAGTAGAAATTTGGGGAAAATAATGTTTTTAAAAGCTCCATGGGGAAACTGAAGGGAGGCACAAATCAGGGGACACTGAAACAGATGTTTCCTATTTTTGTGGCTTTTATAAAACCAGAACCCAGATATACTGTGTAGGACAGCTGAGACTTTGAGGGAAAATCTGCATCTGGTTGGATACAGTAACCGGAGGACAGAATTTAAAGTAATTGTATTTACTGAAGAATGGGAGGAGTAACTTCAGAAAGAAGAAATTCAGGCAGGGCACCCTAATTCTCTAGATTATTTCTGACCTGGCCTGTGTCTCTGTACTACGCATCTCAGGACATCTTTAAAGAATCTTCAAAATTTCAGAGCAAAGTAGTTCCAAAAGATTGAGATAGAGTTATTCAAAGTACCATTTACCATGCAGAGATCGTGTCCTCTGTTGGAACCTCCTCAAAGAAATGAACCTAGAATGAAGCACATAGCTGAAGTCTCTACAACACACTATTTTGAAGGTCTGTGGCACAATACAAAACAGACTGAGATACAAAGAAACAGGGAAATGAAACAATTCCAAAACAGTACAGATCAGCTCCTTGATATCCAGATGGTGTGATTGATAGAATTTTAAAGCAACTATTGACTGTGCTTCAGAGGGCAAATGATACTGTTTGCACAATGAGAAAATGATGGAACACCTCAGGAAAATGATGAGGAACAAGTAGAATTGAAAGATGTAATATGCAAAATGTAAAAGCTTTAGAAGCTTTAGAATTAGTAACAGAATAGACATGACACTGCTGGAGAACTTGAAAGAAAATCACCCATTCTGAAGAACACACAGTTTGGTTGGGGAAAATGAATAAATAGTCTGATGGAACTATGTAAAAGAAAAAAGTCTAGCACATATGTACTTGAGTTTAATATGAAAATACCAGGACATGGACTATAAAATATTTTAAGGAACCTAAACCCAAATTTAATAATTCCCCAGTGTATTTATCAATAGCATCAGACCTTGAGAGGAACACTGGCAACAGTCTTCCTGGGTACAGCCTTTAAGGGAGTCATATATGGGGAAAGATAACAAAAACAAAATACTTAAAGATCCTTTCCATTATGTTTTAACAGTTTTAAAAAGAAACCAATGATAAAATCCTCTCTCTCTGCTAATGTCTTATCAGTCTAGATATCATAGTTAATGGTGATTTTCATATGTATTTAAGCTTCAAAGTAACATGTTTTATTTACCTTCATCAATACTAAAAGTACAGGACTCTTAATTATATACCTGCCCTTGACACAGACATGCCCTTTTGTTCTAAGTATGCTCTGTGTACAGTTTTATCCACAGCCTTTGTATTGCTATCTACTCCCATATATAAACTTATAGCTTGAAAAGGCAGTGAAGCCCTGTGATTATATATACCCAGAGCTTCAGTTATTCTGTATAATCACATGTAGCCATCATTTATGTAAATAGAATAGAGCAGGAGCTATGGATTCTAATATTTCAGTTTTATATTTTAAAGTTTTTAGATGACTTGGAAAATGCTTTGAAGAATGAGATATATCCATCCCCTCCTTAATTTGTAAAGCATTTCTTCTTATATTAAAGAAATGAAACATCCCAGAACTATAGTCTAGTTGTTGTATAAATAGAATGCTTTACACACATTTTGATTTAGTTAGAAATTTACTAATCATTACATATAATTTACATAAAGTTTTTTTGAGATTTTGGTTAAACTATCAAAGTGAAACAACCAGGCTGACCCAAAATATACTGAACCGGACATATGAGTTCTTTGGGTGCTTTCAATCTTTGGAAATATTTTTCTAACATCAGCAACTATTTGTTAGTTTGGATTTTGTGAAGAAAATTGAACTGAGACACTTTTGTGAGCAGAAGGAAACAACTCAGTTGAACTCAATAAAGAAAAACATGCATTGCTTTTGATAATGAATATTCCATGACAGGTAAGGAAGGCATTCTTGGTAGAATGACCTAAGATAGGCTGAGTCTTGTTTATGAAATAAAAAAGAGGTAGAGGTGGAGAGTTTGTGAGATGGCTTGGCAAGAATCTGACATGGGCCAAGGAGGGACAAGGAAATGGGCTGTTTGGCAGGAATATGACATTGGCCAAGGACAAGGAAATGGCCTTCAGGCAGAAATCTGACATTAGGCTAGAACAAAGAAGTAATTTCAGGCAGGAATCTAAATATTAGGCTAGAACAAAGAAGTAATTTCAGGCAGGAATCTAAATATTAGGCTAGAACAAGGAAGTAGGCTTCAGACATGCAAATGAATTTGGGCTAGGACAGGGAATTTGGCTCAGATATTTTGGTCATCCTGATAAGCTCTTAGAAACTGTAACCACAGGAATGTTCACAGAATTTTGTTTATTGCCTTGCTTGTTCTTTGACTATTTGTGTTTATTGTCTTGCTTGATTCTTGACTATTTCTATCTATTGTTTTGCTAGTTCCTCAACCTAGAACTGACCTTAATACTTGCATATAATTAAAATGGTATAAAAGCAAAAAGGAAGAGGGGGGGATGATATAGGAGATTTCTAGGGAGGGGAAATGGGGAAAGGGAATGACATCTGAAATGTAAATAAATAAAATATCCAATAAAAATACATAAAAAAGAAAAACATGTTGAGCCAAAAAGAGATGGTGCTGAGTACATAGAATCTGGGTCTGCTTGAAATCTGTGATGCTTTCAACATTGGATACAGTTCCCAAGTTATGGACAAGACCAAGCAGGCACATCCAAAGCATGGATACTAGAAACAGTGCAAGATTCAGATGACATTGGGATGGAATCACCGTCTAGAAGCATTCACAAGGTAGGGAAGGAAATGTTAGCAAGGATCAACACTGGCAGAATTATAAAAATAAACAGAAAGGAAAATAACATGAATAAAGACGGGATTTGAGGAAGGCAGAGCAGCGAGTGCCATCTTTATCTATTCTGATATCCTTGTGGTCAGGACCGTTTCCAGATGGTCATGGATGCTTCAGTGAAAAAAGGGTGTGCAGCACCATTTCAGAATAACTATGGATCTTACTTCACTGGCAGGAGACAAGGAGACAGGAGCAGGGGAAGCAGGACATGTTTGAAAGCCTCAGGATTTTATAAGTTGTTTCCAAAACACATAAGAACATGACAGTTATTTTCACAGTTGAAATAACTATTTGCTTTTTGCTGTGGACTTAATATTGTGTCAAAAACTGAATATTCTCCTGTATGACTGACATTGAATCTGGTTTAAAGGAAATATTGAGTTGCGTGAAATATTGGAGTGCTATTGCCCCTGCTTTCTGATTGTCATTGCTTTATTTTATGACCTCTGAATGATTTTGTCACAGAAAAGAAAAAGGCTAAGTAAGTGTTTACACTGTGTCAAACATAGGTAAGACAGTACAGAAGACAAATAATATAGAAACACTTTCTCTAAGGTTACCACGTTAATCACAGAGAATATCTACTTTATATCATGAGATAGTTTTAAAGTAGATTTCCTAAATCCACAGATCAAGACCAAAAAGTAAACTTAAGAATTATTGACTTTCATATAAACTTTGGCAGTAAAATTTTAAATGACTTAATGTCATCATTACGCATATATGGAGCTAGATTTTACACATTTTTATTATAGTGCTCAATACTGATAAGTTTAGCAAATATTTGTAGTACAGACAGTAGAAGAGATGTGAGTAGTGATATGGCTGCAAATGTGACAGGAGAGACTGAAATGGGGCTGGAGAGATAGCTTGGGGTTGGAGAGGTGCCCGTGGTTAGGAGCACCTGCTGCTCTTTCAGAGAAGACATATTTCCAGCACCCATGTCAGGTGGGTCACAGCCACCATTTCCAGGATGCCCACATGTACGCATATACATATACCCACATACAGATAAGCATATATACATGCAATTAGAAATAAAATAGGCTATAATTAGCCTAAAAAACACTGAGATGTTCACAATGTATTATATGTTAGGTTTACAAAGACTGTATAATTTGTGTAACCACTGTGTGTACAAATTGCCATACATAACATCCAGATGTGCATAATTTATTCTATGAGTCACTTAAGAATGACTATTTCAAATATAGCCGTGCTTTGGGATCTGCAGGGAATGGGCTCTTGAGCCCCCTGTGGAGACCAAAATCTAAGCTTATTAATTCACTTATATAAAATGGCATACATTTGCAAATGACCTCCACAATCCTCCGATGAGTTTGAACTCACCTCTAGATTACTTACACTATATAATGTAATGTATTTAAATAGTTATGACATGGTACTGCACAGGGAATTCTGACAGGCAAATATGTCTGTATATCCTTGGTAAAGATGCACTTTTTTGGTTTACTTTTTCTCATATTTTATGTCTGCAGTTGGCAGAAACCATGAATTTGGAAAGTGTGGATCTGGAGATCTGTCTGTCCTACTGACAGTCACAAACAGTGGCATATGTACACATTTATTTTCACATTAGTGGGGGGACACCTTGAGCTCAGTCTTTAGGACTAGAATTAGCAAATGAGTAGGAAAATATGTGTGTTTTTGTTCTAGAGTTCCAAATTTACCATCAGAAAGGCTTATGCTGAATTTTGTCCTCCCACTAATATGCAGCTCTGCTTGTTTGCAAGAAAGCTGTGTCAGCAGGATGTGTTTCTTGTTCTACTTTTCTTCATTTTTGACCATATTATGAATGAAAAGTTGTATCTCAATGTACATTTTGAAATTACTTTTGTCCTATCACACACATTATTATTTTGGTCCAGCATAAGTCTTGTTACACTATATTCATAAAAATGTTAAATTTAAAAGCATCATTAGTTTTTTTAATTGCAAAATATACATAACATAAAATGTACTATCCTAATCATTTGTAAGTGTGCTGTGGGTTCAGTATGCAGTAGTGTAGTGACCTCTGAAGTGTTTTATTTTCTTAAGTCAAAACTCCACACCCAATTTACTTCCCTTTATATATTGTTAATCATTTCTCTCTGTTCAAAAGTAAGAAAGACACTCTAATTGGCAAAGAAGTCAGACACACACACATGCACACACACACACACACACAACTCAACTATTAAAACCAAGCAACAGATTCAGTGAAGCTGCAGGGGTGAAGTAAACCTGCAAAAACTAGTTGCTTTCCTCCCTCCCTCCCTCCCTCCC
>NW_021620763.1:4044678-4093953 GCF_004785775.1 Grammomys surdaster
CTCCTCCTCTTCCTCCTCCTCCTCTTCTTCCTCCTCCTTCTTGTTTATTCTTTGCACAGGACTACTTAACAAACTGTGACCAACATTAACCGACAGCATCCAAACAGCAACCTACCTATCAGGCCTCCAGCATTTATATACCATCTAATAAGTGCCCAGAATTCCAAGCATCACACAGTCATAGAAACTATCTGCAGCTGGAAAAATCATGCCTCTGTTAGAGCATGAGACAAATCATACTCACTCAGCTGTTTTGAAGCAGTCCCATATCCCTACACCTGGGATTAAAACAGAAACATATTCTCATCATATTTCTGTATTTTTTTTAAAGGAACCAAGACTCCAAAATTTGTAAATTATTTAGCTTTTTTAAAAAAACAGTAATTCCTCCCTTATACAGAAAACGAGTTTTGTGTAAATTATACATCTAAACACAAAGAATAAAATGTAATGTAGCAATTCAGTATAATGTAACATGATGAGAAGTAAAGCTGAAATACTTTCTATTAAATTTAAGACTTTTTGGTAATCAAACATGTAGCAGCTCCTCCCGGAAAGTTGGGAGGAGCTAAGGTGGGAGGAGTAAAGAGAGGAAAAGGAGGGGTAAGGAGAGGAAGAGGAGAAGGAGGAGGAGGAGCTAGGGGAGAGAGGAAGAGAAAGGGGAACATGGCAGTGGATGTTCGAGTGTCTCTAGTAGTCAAAGGTAGTTGATATACGTAGGTTGGGTATTGGGTTACACCTCTGATTGTGTGGGCATCTTGTTATTGAGCATTACCAAATATATAAAGCCTTTGGATAATCTAAGCATTGGAGTCTCACTTTCTACTTGATACTCCATGATTGGCGGGATGGTCTGGGCTCAGTCCAGCCTTATGGAGACAGTGTGGAAGATTGGCAGAGCCTTCTCCCACACTGGCATCTTGAAGGTGGCAGGGCCAGTGTCTCTATCCACCTAAGCCGGCAGACTGAGCCAAACAGTGGTGAGAATACACTCGTGGCCACAGATCTATCCTAGTTGGGAAGATGGAGGCTGATTAAGAACAAGCCAAATTGGGTGCTGCCATTTTAAATATCTCCTGCAACACAAATAAGGAAATGAAAAAGCAAGCCCAGATGAAGAAAACATATATGTATCTGTTTGCAGTAAGATGTTTAATATACATAAAGTTTTCAACCAAGACAATCAGCTAATGACAAACAATTGGGCAAGAGACTTTAAGTTGATTCTTGATCCAGTGAGCTATTTAAATTCAGTAAGCATGTGATGATATGTTCATAAAAATTAAAATTAAGGATTTTTAGATTAAAATCAAAATAGGGTATCATTATCTATCTCTCAAATAGCTAACATGATAAGATTAAAACCATTATTTTGGCATGGATGTGTCCGGGCTCCATACACTATGGGTAAATTTGTACATTGACAGGATAGTTACAAAGGCATCTAAAAATGTTCATACTGACAACTCTTATTGGTAATAAATCAAAAGGAGGATGATACAGATGTCTATCAAAGATGCAATACATTTGTTGTTAAGTGTATACTTCACTCAGTGCTGTGTTTCATAGTTAGATGAAAATGATTCTATACTGTTGAGTATCATGTTTAATAACATAAGCATGATACTAGATGAAGGAAGCCAAACAGAAGCCTAAGTATTGTTTAATTCTATCTGAACTTTGAACATAGGAGAGAAAAACTAATTGAACTGAGAGCAAACCTATTCACATTGGAGGTGCCCACATGCGAGGTTTTGTGGGGAGGTGCTGTGAAACTACAGCAATTTCTGTTTATTCACTTGCTACCGGTTACTCGGGTGACCTGTATTATTTAATGCAGGTATTTTAAAAATGATATCTAGTATGGATTTCAAGAAAATATTTTAAAAAAACCCAAGTGTACTGGTTGGTTTTGTGTCAACTTGAAGCAAGCTGGAGTTATCACAGAGAAATGAGCCTCCCTTGAGGAAATGCCTCCATGAGACCCAGATGTAAGGCATTTTCTCAATTAGTGATCAAGGCAGGAGGGCCCCTTGTAGGTGGTGCTATCACTGGGATGGTAATCTTGGGTTCTGTAAGAAAGCAAGCTGAGCAAGCCAGGGAAAGCAAGCCAGTAACATCCCTCTGTGGCCTCTGCATCAGCTCCTGTTTCCTGACCTGCTTGAGTTCCAGTCCTGACTTCCTGTGGTGATGAACAGCAATGTGGAAAGTGTAAGCTGAATAAACCCTTTCCTCCCCAACTTTCTTATTGGTCATGATGTTTGTGCAGGGATAGAACTTCATGACCTGAAGCAACAAAAGAACACTTAAGTGTTAGTGAGGTTTTTATTTCTGTGAAGAGATGACATGACTAAGGCAACTCTTGTAAAGACAACATTTAATTTGGGCTGGCTTACAGGTTCAGAGGTTTGGTCCATTATCATCAAGGCTGGAGCATGGCAGCATCCAGGCAGACGTGGTGTAGAGAAGCTGAGAGTTCTACATCTTTATATAAAGGTCACTAAGAGAAGCCTAGATCCCAAGTGGTAAGGACAAAAGTCTTAATGCCTTCACCCACATTGACACACTTCCTCTAACAAGGCCACACCTACTCTAACAAGGCTACACCTCCAAATAGTGCCCTTCTCTGGGCCAAGCATATTCAAACCATCACAACTTCATACCACAGTTAAGAAAGGTAAGATGATTGAACTATTTGTGGTGACATTACATGGAATAGCAAGAATGTGATAAATTCAGTGTGTCACAGCAGATATTTTTTTTTTTTTAATTGTGGAAGGACTTATAGGAGGCTATGAAGGTAATGCTGATATTTATTTAAATTTGTATTTATTTTAAGTTGTTTAATTATTCTTAATAAACTCTATAGGAATATGCCTTCTTTATATGCATAATATTTGTTACATTTCTGAAGCAGCTTAAAGAGATGGAAAACAGAAAAACAGAGCTTTAAGACCTTTGATAGATGGGAGTGTATTGGTGCACATGGGGAAGACGAATACTCTCTCTTGCTTGGGTGGTTGAAACTCTGGGGGGGCGGGGGCAGGAGGAAGAACATGGCTGTGACCCTTTATAGGGATGAAAATGACTTCCAGCATATAGCCTCTGTTTTCTCTCATGGGTCCTCTTTTCTGTAATTGCCTGCCCAAGGTGAGACAGCTTGTCTCAACAGATAACCTAGCAAGATTTCCTATACTCCTGCATTTTACAGGGAAGACACACTGTTAAAATATTTCATAATATGTTGTTTATGATCTCTATGTATTCTTGCCATGAAATGCATAGGTGGTAATTGATACTAAAAAACAACCGATCACTAGGGCTGCTATTCCTAATGTCCAACAGCAGCTGATTTACCCATATTCCTTAAATATGGGTAAGACATAGTTAATTGTTCTATTTTTAAACACTGACATTATTTTATTTCATTCTCTATCCTTTTGGTTCTTTGTATATATTGTGACTCTACAGCCAAAATCTTCATTCACGGTGAATTTTCACTTGGATTTTATTAACTATTCTGTGCCATTGGAATGGGGGAAACAGCATCCATTTGACTTCATAGGACCAGAACCTGGGGTAAGAGAGGTGAAGGCTAATTAGCTAGTAAGGGTGAGAATTACTTGGGACTTCCTTCCATGCTCTACCAGCTTCTTTAGTAGTCTATGCAACCACCAGGAGTCCCAGCACTCAGGTTGGAAAGTACTTGGCCGCACCTCACTCTCTCTTTGGGAGCCTCCTCAGGGCCAGGAGGAAGGGATGATGTACTGGGTACAGGGGGGGTTAAGTATCCATTTCCTCTAACTTTTTGCTTCTAAGTTGTGGCTGTCCCTGAGCAGCCTTTTGACTTAAGCCCCCTGCTCTCCTGGCAGCTGAGACACTGAGGTTGCCAATGATCTAGGAATTTAAAGGTACATTTGTGGAGAAGGGACCCTTTGCTGATTCAAGGAACAGCTTGTGAGAGTGGTGGCCACACGAGGAGGGCTAATGCTGTGGCATGTGAATGATAGCTTCATCAGCTTGACATTCCCCTGGGATCCACCACCTATGTAGGGGTTTCTTCCTGGCCATTTCCGCACCAGATGTGAAAATTATTAAATGTATTTGGCTGGGGTGTCTTGGGGACTCTTCTTTCTCAATTTCTTTTCCTGTATTTCCCCCTCTGCCCCTTGCTTTTTTTTCCATTTTTTATTTTCTGCTTTTATATAAGCTGCATCTAAGGATGCCTGAGACTTTGTGACAAGCATAGAAGAGAGAAGGTACTGCAGTGACCTCCAAGTTATGGGCACTGTGGTACTTTCCTGGTAACTGGTGAACCATACCCAAGAGCAGGAGTGCTTCATTGCCCAATAGTAGTTTAGCAGCTTACACTAGAAAAGGTACAAATCTGTCTAGAAAGTTACACAGCTGATTGGGGATGAGCTTACAGATCAAAGAGCTTGTTTGTCACAGCCCTTCCCTACCAAGCTGGGTTATATTTACTGAAACTTAAGGTCTCCTGGAAAAAATATAAAAAAGTTGAGGTCACTGAAACATTCAAGGTTTTCAACTATAGGTTTTCACAAATAGCAAATCAGCCACAAAGGCTATAAACATGTTCACATACATCATGTACATGTGCTTGAGATATATTTATTCCTAATATGTACAGTGGGATTTAGAAACTTGTCTAGCTGTGGCTCTGAAATCCCTGCCTCTTCTCTTTTAAAGTTGGCTTTATGACCTAACTTGTGCAATATTTAAGATCCTATCATTAAGAGTGATATGGTCCCTCTCATTAAGATTCTAGGAGAGTTGTATGAACCACGGCACCAATGTGCTCTGACTAGAGTTCACAAGCATACCTATATAAACTATCCTGTTACTCAACATGAAACCTTGTTTTTCTCAAAGGTACTAGAAAGAACAGATCCTTAAGAAATTATGCTACCTCACTCCTAAAGTGTAGGATCTACAACTTAAGCCCAACACTTGCCTTTTATTCATTATTATTATTATTATTATTATTATTATTATTATTACATAAATGTCTGCTTATTATTCCATTCTTGGTCCTGGTATTTTTAATCATTATTATCTTAGTATAATTTTGAAGAACAGGAGTAGGATGGACAACCTCTAGGTCTTGGGTTGCTTAGAAAACCATCTCCACCAGCTACCTAGTACAGTCCCTTCTTCTCAAACGTTAGTATGCTGAGCACATGGAAAATAATTATTCTATGGGAAGAGAAGAGACTGTGAGGTCTCAAGACCTGGGGCAAATGCTGAGGGGCCTGTTTCACATATCAAAGTGAACTTGGATGCCATGCTCTCCAAGAATCCCTCAGTGGTCAGACCTGTTAAAAGATATGGCTGTTCCATCCATTTACCTAAGAATTTCTCAAATTCATTGTTTTTAATAGCTGAGTAATATTCCATTGTGTAAATGTACCAAATTTTTTTTTGTATCCATTCCTCTGTTGAAGGACATCTGGAATCTTTCCAGCTTCTGGCTATTATAAATAAACGTGCTATGAACATAGTGGAACATATGTCCTAGTTATATTTTAGAGCATCTTCTGGGTATATGCCCAGGAGTGGTATAGCTGGGTCCTCAGGTAATGATATGTCCAATTTTCTGAGGAGCCACCAGACTGTTTTCCAGAATGGTTGCATCATCTTGCAATCCCACCAACAATGGAGGAGTGTTCCTCTTTCTCCACATCCTTGCCACCATCTGCTGTCACCTGACATTATGATCTTAGCCATTCTGACTTGTGTAAGGTGGAATCTCAGGGTTGTTTTGATTTGCATTTCCCTGATGACTAAGGATGCTGAACATTTCTTTAGGTGCTTCTCGGCCATTTGCGTTTCCTCAGTTGAGAATTCTTTGTTTAGCTCTATACTCCATTTTTTAATAGGGTTATTTGGTTGTCTAGTGTCTAACTTCTTGAGTTCTTTGTATATATTGGATATTAGTCCTCTATCAGATGTGGGATTGATAAAGATCTTTTTCCAATTTGTTGGTTGCCATTTTGTCTATTTGACAGTGTCCTTTGCCTTACAGAAACTTTGCAATTTTATGAGATCCCATTTGTCTATTCTTGATCTTAGAGCATAAGCCATTGGTGTTCTGTTCAGGAACTTTTCCCCTGTGCCTAGGTATTTGAGGGTCTTCCCCACCTTCTCTTCTATTAGTTTCAGTATATCTGGTTTTATGTGGAGGTCCTTTATCCACTTGGACTTGAGCTTTGTACAAGGAGATAAGAATGGATTGATTTGGATTCTTCTACATGTGGTCCTCTAGTTGAACCAGCACCATTTGTTGAAAATGCTGTCCTTTTTCCACTGTATGATTTTAGCTCCTTTGTCAAAAATCAAATGACCATAGATGTGTGGGTTCATTTCTGGGTCTTTAATTCTATTCCACTGATTTTCCTGCCAGTCTCTGTACTAATACCATGCTTTTTTTTTTTTTTTATCACTATTGCTCTGTAGTACAGCTTGATGTCAGGGATGGTGATTCCTCCAGAAGTTCTTTTATTGTTAAGAATAGTTTTCGCTATCCTGGGCTTTTTGTTATTCCAAATAAATTTGAGAATTTCTCTTTCTAAGTCTGTGAAGAATTGAGTTGGGATTTTAATGGGGATTGCATTGAATCTGTAGATTGCTTTCGGCAAGATGGCCATTTGTACTATATTAATCCGGCCAATCCATGAGCATGGGAGATCTTTCCATTTTCTGAGATCTTCTTCGATTTCTTTCTTCAGAGACTTGAAATTCTTGTCATACAGATCTTTCACTTGCTTGGTTAGATTCACACCAAGGTATTTTATATTATTTGTGACTATTGTGAAGGTTTCATTTCCCTAATTTCTTTTTCAGCCTGTTTATCTTTCACATAGAGGAAGGCTACTGATTTGTTTGTGTTGATTTTATAACCAGCCACTTTGCTGAAGTTGTTTATCAGGTTTAAGAGTTCTCTGGTGGAAGTTCTGGGGTCACTTAAGTATACTATCATATCATCTGCAAATAGTGATATTTTGATTTCTTCCTTTCCTATTTGTATCCCTTTGACTTCTTTTTGTTGTCTAATTGCTCTGGCTAGGACTTCCAGTACTATATTGAATAGGTAGGGAGAGAGTGGGCAGCCTTGTCTAGTCCCTGATCTTAGTGGGATTGCTTCAAGTTTCTCTCCATTTAGTTTGATGTTGGCTACTGGTTTGCTGTAAATTGCTTTTACTATGTTTAGGTAGGGGCCTTGAATTCCTGATCTTTCCAAGACTTTTACCATGAAGGGATGTTGAATTTTGTCAAATGCTTTCTCAGCATCTAGTGAGATGATCATGTGTTTTTTTTCTTTGAGTTTGTTTATATAGTGGATTACATTGATGGATTTCCAAATATTGAACCATCCCTGCATTCCTGGGATAAAGCCCACTTGATCATGATGGATAGTTGTTTTCTAGGGGGTTTTCCTGGGCAGGAGGAGGGGAGAAATGGGGTAAGGGGAGAACATCTGAAATGTAAATAAAATATCCAATAAAAAAAAATAAAGATATGGCTGGCCTGCCCTGTCTCTCTACTCTGAACTTTCCAGTCTAGAGGTTGGGCTGCTGGTCCCCCAGAGACTTCTCTCTATGTAATCTGGACATTTTTGTTACCACCCCACTTTTTACCCTTCGCCCTCTAGTTTGCTGCACCTCATTTCTCTCTCTCCCTTCTCCCTTCTCCTCCCCTCCTCCTCAGATGGTTCAGGATCATGTCAACCTGGGACTCTTCCAGGCATTTCTGCTTCTAGCTATGCTCTTCTCCCATTATCTACAATAAACTCTCTCCTCCATAATACCTAGGAGAAGTCCTGTCTTTTCTTCCTCCCTTCCTTCCTTCCTTCTTCCTTCCTTCCTTCCTTCCTTCCTTCCTTCCTTCCTTCCTTCCTTCCTTCCTTCCTTCCTTCTTTCTTCCATTCCTCTGTCCCTCCGTCCCTCTGTCCCTCCGTCCCTCTGTCTGTCCCTCCCTCCTTCCCTTCTTTTCCTTTCATTCCTTTCCTTCCTTCCTTCCTTCCTTCCTTCCTTCCTTCCTTCCTTCCTTCCTCTTTCTTTCTTTCTTTCTTTCTTTCTTTCTTTCTTTCTTTCTTTCTTTCTTTCTTTCTTTCTTAAGTAAAATTTCAGATCTTAGATTCCCACTCTATTCTGGGTCTATTGATCATATTCTACAGATGGGGCTCAACCCCAAAACCTTCTTTTGCATCCTAAGTCCAGAGGAGATGCTTGTGTGTCACTCACTGATGGAAGAAATGGTTGGGCTATCACATCTGACCTTTTCTAGGGCTCCTGTCCCAGGTGTCTTTGACCCCTGAGGCTCTGACCACTGGAGTGGAATGGGTCACAGACATTATACATCCCTGAAAAATGCCATCTGCAATTCTTTCCTCACCCACCCAAACATTCAGGATGTTTTTCCAGGCTGGCCCAGAGGAAAAGCCAGTCATTGTTCTCATTTTGACTAATTGGAGACCGTCTGGCCACAAACATCTCTTTTTGTGCCTTTTCCCTTCTACCAGGATTGGGCAGGGCTGCAGAGAGCCTGTTGGAGGGTGGCTGGGGTGGGACCCAGAGGAGAATAATTACAACTGCAACGCCTTCTGTCATTAAGTCCTGTGTGGAATGCTGAGTTGAACAATGGGAAAGATCTCTGCAGTCCTTGGGAACATTTTTCTTACTGTCCCAGGCCAAGGACTCGAGTGTCAAATGAGAGCTTCTTTTATGTCTGTACTTTCGACAATTTGGGGGAATTTTATATGGCTGATGTAGTGATTGCAATTTGCTAGCAATCTTGCAGTTGGATGCCCTCCATTTGTTTCAGTTGGTCTGGGATTCTTTTGGTAAATTGAATGACTACAATTAGAAAAGTCTCCTGTTTCCTCTTGCTTTCTTGGAGAAGGTCAGAGTAGAAATAAAGATTGTGAAGAAATAGCAAGAAAGCTCATATTTTCACCAGAAGTTTTCCCTCTGTATGAAACAGCAAGAGGACCTGAGGGTTTTGTTGTTGGTGGTGGTTTTGTTGTTGTTGTTGTTTTGTTTCTTTCTTCTTCTTTTTTATTTATTTTTTTATTAGAAGCCTTACCTTTGCTCCTAGGTTCCAGCATCACTTTTAAATCTTTCTCCAAGTATAGACTCTATGCACAAACAGTAGTTGACTGAAAGAGTCATTAAGCTTCTATTTTACTCCAGACCCTGTGCTAACTGTCCATGTGCATGGTATCATTTGTCATTTGGTGTCCCTCAACTACTCTTCAGGTTAGATGCTGTTATAATTCCCACTCTTCAAATGACCAAATGGACACTTAGAAAGTTAAAGCTCTTCTGAGGTCAAGCAGAGGAGCATCGGTGTGATCATCCACGCTAAGGAAGTTAACTAGTCTCATCCCTTTCTTCTGTAGTCAGTTTCTCTAAGTCATATGCAATCCTCTCTATAACACAATGTACCAACTTTAATCTAAGTTTATGAGGGGAATATTGTGATTGGTTGTTATGATAGATATAAAGAAGTCACCAAATAAATACTACATGAGTGTCTGCTCTTAGCTGGTGGCAAAGAAGGTCCCTAAGACATTTCCAATAGAAAGTGGAGAATTTGCTGATGGTGCAAAGTATAAGGTCTATTGTGCAGGTCTATAATAACTAACATGCTACCTCCACATATCTTAAAGAATACTAGAACTAGTGGAAAGTGATTTTTAAAAAATAAAACAGTCAGTATATATTCATTGTACATGGTTCTGGGTTTCATGAGAATTTCTTTCAAGTATATCACGTACTTTGACCATATTCTCTCCCCTCTATACCCTTCTCTTTTCTCTCCTCCTCATTTTCCCCTCCTGACAGACTTCATCCTTCCCCCAGTTCCCCTTTTATGGTTTTATACAACTATATTAAATATATTAGAAAATATAGGATCTTCAAGTGAGAAGAACATGTGATATTTGTTTTACTGAGTCAGTTTATTTTGCAAAATGCCATCTCCAGTTGCAGACTTTCCCAGAAACCATTATTACTGCATTGCTTTTTATGCCTAAATAAAACACTATGCATGTATATGTACCACATTTTCTTTTGCATCTACTTGTTTACAGACACAGTGGATGATTCCATAGTGTGGCTATTGGTTATAATGCTGCAGTAACATGGATGTGTATTGTCTCTAGGGATGTGTTGATTTAAGTCCCCTGGGTATGTATCTTGAAATGATAGTGCTAGGTAATATAGTAGTTCTATTTTTGCTATTTTGAAGAAACTTCATATTGATTTCTATAGTGACCAGAAGAATTTATAATTTCATCAGTAGTGTGCATATCTGTTCTCTTTTCCTTACACCCTCCCAAGCATTTGATATTGTTCGTTTTCACAAAGATAGCTATTCTGACTGTACTGGAATAGACCCTCAAAGCAGCTTTAATTTGTATCTCCTTAATGGGTAAGGAATATTGAACATTTTCCCCACATGTTTATTAACCATACTTACTTTTTTGGTTTTGTTTTTGAGAATTATCTGTTCCTTTCATTAGCTTATTTATTGATTGATTGTTTGAAACTAGAGTTTGTCTATTCTGGAAATTATTCCTTAGTACAAGATCTGAAATTCTAAACTGTTACAGGAAAACACTTCAGAACCTAAGAATAGGTAAGCACTTTCGGAAAATAGGTCTAATAGGTCAAGAAAGAATCGACAAGTGGGATTACATGAAATTAAAATCATTTGTGCTGTTTGGCAAACAGTTAAGTGAAGAAGCCATCACTAGCTGTACAATGGATACAAGAATAAGTGCTTGACAAAAGTGCATTTCATATAAGTGGCAAATTCCTTTAAGAAAAACTCAAACTAATGTAATGGAATACTTTACCAAGAACATACTTTTCATGAAGTGTCCAACTAACATCTCGAGATACAGTATATTTCCAGGACAAAATAGTGGTAATCTTGATTTATTGGAAGTTGGAATTGGATGAGATCTGCATTGGATGTTCATCAACTTGAGGAGTTATTTCATCTTTCTGAGCTAAAGTAAGTTCGTCTGTGAAATGGCCATCGCATTATCAATCTTGTTATGCTGCAGTGAACTTAAAGGATGATGTATAAAAGGTTGTAAATTCCAATGCGGCAGATTCTTCTTCTTTCAGACAACAATGCCATCTTATACAGTTTTTGTTCATCGGCACTCAGTAATCAGTGAAACCATTCATTCATTAATTGATGTCAGAGACCAAGAAAGCACCTAGAGCACGTAATGACAGCTGTCAGCTGATTTTCTCCTGAAGTAGGCAAGCAGATGCATTATTTAACTTTCTTTCATTTTTTTTTTTTTACTATTTATTGTTAGTAAGATCCAGGACTAACTCTATAATTAATAAAAGATGATATGGAATTATTTCCAAGGCAAGGAAGAGCTATTTTGAAACAATGTTTTTGAGAATGAGCCCAGCCCTCATGATGATCAGCCTGTGAACCAACATTAATAATTTAAAAATGAAATTTTGTGGCTGTTCAAATCCATCTTCTTGTAGTAAGGCATTATTCTGACTATGTGGATATCTAGATGGAAAATTTATGTCTCTTATCTGATGCAGTGGAAGTTCATATAGACATCATCCTCCTTAAAATTTTATCTAAATGGCAGAACGCTACAGGTAGAAAACGAGAAGACGATTCACCCATAAGTGAATTTAAAAACACATATGATATTTAAAACATCTGGAAGTTTACAAAGCCTTTAGTCAGTTGTATTGATAATCATGTCTAGCCATTTGAAAACATCTGGATGATTCAGTGTTCACCCAGATGTTCATTTTTGAGTAGTCATTTGACAATATAATCTTTCCAGTTGCTTGGTCTGAATTTTGCTGAACTTTTAAAATACTACATTAAATTAAACATTTATTTTGTGTCTCCTCCACTGGCCGAGCTTTGGAGTAATCAACTAAGAATAACGTTAGGAACAGAGTTAAGTTGATGTTCCAAACTATTCCACTTACCCAGAAGTAGCACTTTGGTCCTCTTTATTTCACTTTCTAGTTTACTTTGGTGTTGAACAAGTAAACAGAGCTCTCTGGAGAAGCTTGTTTAGGGTTTGCATTGGCTTCTAACTTATATAGAATCAGCCTGAACACAAATGTGTCTGCATATCTGATAGGAATTTTCTCGATTATCTTTCTGTAAGGGAAGATTTATCCTAACTGCTAGACTGAAGACAAATCTGTCACCGTAAGCTCCTGCCACCACGATCTTACCATGATTATCTGGATGCTCTAAGACCACACACTAAAATGACCCCTTAGTTCCCAAAGTTATGTCTTCTCAGAATTTTGGTCACAGCAACAAACAAAATACTAAGACAGAAATTTCCCTAAGTTACTCCTTGCGTTTCTTGTTTGTTTTGTTCTTTGTTTGTTTGTTTGTTTGTCACAATGAATAAAATAATTAATGCAGAAATCTGTTATTGAAGCTATTATTAATATATATACATATATATGTGTATATATATACATATATATATATGTATATATATATATAAAGTCTCACTAGAGACTTTTGAGTTTGAAATGGTGTTGATACCATTATAGACTATGGAAATTTCTGAAGTTGGACTGAGTGCATTTTGTATTAAGAGATGGTTATGAGTCTTTGGAGATAAGAGATGAAAGATTACAGCTTAAAAGTGATATTTTTGCATGTCAAATTGATAAGTGGTAGATATATGTTGGTTTGTATTGACACCAACTTGATAAACTCTACGTTGACTCTAAGACAAATCTCTAGGCAGGCCTATGCAGGATTTATATTAGCTGAGGGAGCATGGACTGTCCTGAGTATAAGGCAGAATAAAGACAAAAAGATAAGCTGAGCCCTAGCATTCATGGCTCTGCTTTCTGGCTGCCAGCACACTGTCCCAGTCCTGTGAAGCTTCTGCCAGTGTAGCTTCTCATCATGAGGACTTGTAGCCCTGGAACTCTAAGCTGAAATAAATCCTTCCCCTTTTAAGTTGCTTCCTGTCCGGTATTTTGTGTACATGAAAAGCAACTTACACAGGCTTAGGACAGACCTGTGAGGGTTGGAGCTGGCTGATGCCTTGAGACCTTCAGACCTTGTTGCAGACATCTAGTGACTCCAGCCACAGTGTTCCCTATAAAGATATGGGATGAGAAATAAGCATCCTGTTAGCTGATAGATGTGTGCTACTAAGCTTTGTGGCCATGGGAGAGGTTTGCCATTTTCAAGTACTCCAAAGCACATTAAGTATCATCATAGATTAAACTTTTCTCAGAAGAAGACTTAATGTGAAGTAGTTATTTGAACTTAAGAAATTAGAGTTGGATTCACAAACATGCTACAGGCATAGTAAATAGTTAGAAAACATCTTATTTACCATAGCTGTCCCCCTTTTCTCTCCTTCTTCTATCTCTAACTCTCTCCCTCCTTTGATGCTGTTTTCCTTTTTGAAAAATCATTTTATTTCTAATTTATTTTTGCTACAGCATATTTAACAATTCAGGTATGATTTGTTTTTTTTCTTTGCTAGAAGCCTTAGAAACCTTTCAAGAGTGTGGAAAGAATCAACTAATGAGTTTTTACTTTACTGTAACGCCTTTCTTCATTTCCTCCTTAATATATTTTTGAATTAGAAAAGAACAGCTTATTGGCCCACATTTTGAAATGGGATTGCATTGCAGAATATTCTAATATTGTTTCCATTGCTGACATCAACAAGAGCCATCTTGTAGGAACATGTCTAAGAAGAGCAACTCTACCAATTTCTATTAGGTCAAAACTATCATTGGTGCTTCTCTATACCTCTAGGAAACTAAATAGAGGCACATAAATTCCATTATCACAGTTGCAGACAAGGAGATAATATCTTTTTATAGCATTGCTCTGCACAATGAGTGCAAGATGCATGACAGTAGATAGTCGTTTTAGTTATCTGTAAAAAACAAGTTTATAGAATGAGTAGAATCTATCCAGTTTTGATTTACTTTGTTTACCAAATATACAAGTCGATAAACAAGAATAGTCTAGATCTGAATAAGACAATAACTGTTTAATTTTTATGCAGTTTTATTAGAATTCTCATAAACATCAAAAGGACAATTTGAAACTATGTTTTTAAAATGAAGGTTTTGCTGATTAAATAAGGAAGAATCAGTTTTACAAACTGGTCCTAAGTTCAGATACTAAATTCTCTATGGGAAGATAATTTTATCTACTGGAGCCAGAGACCTACAACTTTCTCTCTAGAGTTCTCATGACTGTGTTCAGATACCACTTCTGGGTTCACGTACATTGAGTTTTCCAGGGGACAAAAACCAAATACAAATAGTCCTATTGCTGCTAATACTTAAAATTCTGTTCTTCATCTCAAATAGACCTAGTGTCATTTGATCTTCAAACCAGAAATTGTTGATTTATGTATTCAGTCTTTGCATATTCAATAAAGGAGACATGGTAGAATGTCCTTGATTCATCCTACCTTGAACTGGAAACCATGCTGATTTCTTATAGCTTTGTCCATCATGTTATAACATATGTGCATAAGCCATGTTGTAACAGGAAGACTCTATCCCCTCTGGCTCTTACCATCATTCTACCTCCTCTTCCATGTAGATTCCTGACCAATTTGGGAGGGATTTGATAAAGACATTCCATTTAGAGTTGTGTACTCCAACTATACATGGATACATGCATATGTGGATGCATACACAAATATGTGCTTACATACATACATACATACATACATACATACATACTAACAACATATAATTTATTCTGTTAATTTTCTTTGACCTGTTAATTTTCTGTCATTTTTCCTACTTAGAATGACAAACCTAGGGAATCAATAACCTTCCTATTTCCTACTACTTGTATTATTATAGCCTACAACAGAGCCTGACTATGGTCATGTTGTATGAAATAGTGTTTATTTTCTACATGGGCTTTGCCTATGATACTCCATCTTTCACACAAAGTGTTACTTCATTTTGAGGAGGTAGTATGACTCTACATCTGAGTATAAATGTAAACAACCAACCTCCTGAACACTACCCACACACATATACTAATAGAAAATGTATTCTTAGCAGTAGAACTAGAAGTACACAATCATTTTATCCAGATGAATGGAGACTATAGGACCACAAAAGTGAATTAAAATCACATCAAATAAACTAGGCCCAGAACCTAACAGACACATCAGACTAAGAAATGAGTATAATTCTTTTATCTAGAAAACCTAGCAATAGTCCTCAGTGGCCTGCCATAAGACTATTGTCTTAGTTAGCATTTTATTGCTATGAAGAAACACCATGACCACGGCAACTCTTATAAAGAAAAACATTTAATTGGGGTTGGCTTACATTTTGGGGTGTTTAATCCTTTCTAGTCATGGAGGGAAACATGGCAGTGTCCAGGCAGACATCATGCTGAAGAAGCTGAGAGTTCTACATCTTAATCCCTCAGTAGCAGAAGGGGACTGCATGACATACTGTGAATAGCTTGAGCACAAAACACCTCATAGCCTGCCCCTAAAGTGACATACTCCCTCCAACAAGGCCACACTTACTCCAACAAGGCCATACATTCTAATAGTGCCACTTCCTATGGGGCAAGCATTCAAACACATGAGCCTATGGGGCCATACCTATTTAAACCACCATAACTATCTTGTGTGTGTATCAAAGACCACCAGGGAGAGAACTCTCAACTCTCCCAGGGCCTTCAGTTCTACTGAGTCCCTGCTGATGACACAGTCTACGCCATTGCAGTCTGCCTATCCCATTGTGTGTCCATTCATCTGGAAACTGTCCTGCCCATTTGCCTCTACAACTGGACTCAATTCTGCAGCTTCATTCTCAAATCTGTGACCTCCAGATGTGTGACTCAAACTGTTCAGGTATTTTAGGGTTCATTATTTATCAATACAAACTTTTAATCCCTATCAGTTTTTCAGCTTTGACTTCACAGGCCTCTTTGAAACTCTTTGATGCTTTAATCCTCTATATAGATAGGTAGGTAGCTAAATAGATAGTTATACAGAGAAATAGATAAATAGATAGATTGATACATACATACATACATACATACATACATACATACATACATACCTACCTAATTAAAACTACAATTAGAAACTGGTGTTTGACTCAGTCAGGGTTACTAATGGAAGTGGGAGTACTAGAAAGTTGATGCAATTAAAACCATCATCCACTGTGAAGTTATAGTCAGTCAATAAAGTCTGACATTGCAGAAGGACACAAACATGTTCATGTATGTTTGGCATGACATGCTCATGACACTTGCATGGAGTTTAATAAGTATTTGTTGAATAACCAAATAAATAGAAGTAGGTCATAAGTTGTTTCCTAGGGTGTGCAGAAGTGTGTGGCATGGGCCAGGAGAAGTTGCTAATTGCTTAGGCAGTATATAGGCAACAAAAGAGCATCAGGGATTAGTTTGAAGGACAATGATTAATTTGTCTGTAACAGAGTTCACAAAGCCATAATAATGCTAATATACAGAGAAACTAGGAAGACAAATTGAATCTAACTTAGAGACATTGACATGCAAAGAACTTGGACCATACTCAGTGGGCAATGGGATAAAGCCAAATATTTTAACTAGGTAAATACTAAGACCAAAACTGTAATAATGAATGATTTCTTTGGCCAGAGAGAAGAAAATTAAAGAAAGGAGAATAAGAACTGTCTACACTAGGGGGAGATGATTTAAGAGCATGAACTCAAAAAGTAGGAGTAGAAATGAAGAGGAAATGACTCTAAGTGAAGTCCTATAAATGACTGGCTGATTGACTGATTGATTGGGCCAGAGTGGAGACTGCAATTAAGGAAACTGGTAGCACCCTTGTCAAAAGACAAAAGCAAGTTTCTCTAGAGAATATGGGAAAAGGCCAGTGATGTTTTTCTTGGAAAAGTCTATCTTTAGTCTTCTTGAGATGCAATGTGACTGACTACTTCTCCATTTTCTTGTTCCTGGGCTTTGAAAACCCTATTGCTGCAGGGCTCTGACCTTTCCTCTGCTGCCTGGCATCCAGGCAATTCCTTAGCTGTCAAATTTCTATCCAGGTGGCCTCCATAAATATCTCAACAGAATTTATTTTCTTTAATTTTCTTTGGCCTGACTTGAGAATTTGCTGATTGGGAGACTATTGGAGGCTAGCATGCCCAAAGACGGATAGCCACATCTGCTAGCCATTTGGATTAATTATTACACCTGTGCAATAAAACCTGCATTCATAAAGAGGTGGGAACGAGACTCATACTGCAGCCTCGACAGGATCTGCACTCGTTCCCAACCTTCTTTCCAGGTCAACAGCATTCTTGCATTATGTTCTTTGGCATACACTTATAGTAAGTATCCCATGGTTCTTATTCTAATACCTCCACTAGTGTGTCTCTAAGTCCCTCCAATTCTCTACCTCAGACCTCCCAAGGCATCCTTTCCTGTCATTTTGTAATCTACATTTTAGCCTGGGCATTCTCTAATCACATGACACCTAAGATATTACAAAATCGAAATTGCTCTTCGCATCAGCTGCCCATCTTTTTGTCTGTCTTTTAACAGTAGAAAGGATCTTCCCTCTCAGTCATTTTGATCAAATTTTCCTCCAATCCCTTAAGTGATAAGCACTTCTCTCTCTTTGATCTGTTAATAGACTCCCAGAAATTTGCATGGTTTTCTGTTGTCTCTTTGAAAAATTAGAAACAAATGCTTCATACTGTTTTTAAAGCTGTCTACTCCCTTGATATTGCTGTTCTTATTTATGATTGATCTTTGACCTACAATTACTTTGTGGTTGAGCCAGGTAAATCTGCTTGCCCTCATGTATGCAAGATTTTATTCTTGGCTATCGGATGCTTAAAACCTTAACTGCAAATGACACTTCTAAGTATTTTCCCTTTCTGTTTCCTACAAGTTCCTCTCCAAAATACTAGCTAGGAGTCATCCCAGACTTAAAACTGCAATCAATGGAAGCTCTACAGCCTAAAGGGAAAGAGTTGAGAATCTGGTGCATGGGAGCCCAGAGTGGGTCTTGAAAATTAAGGAGAGAAATGACTTTTGTACCTCTAACCTAGGCTGATGTTGCTGAGCAAAGAAAGTGGCAGCCTTCATAGTTCACAGCCTCTCGCAGAGACTTACAGAACCACTTAAGACACACGTGAGGGAGTGAGAGAGAAAACAGACACTGGACTAGACAGTCAGCTCTGGAAAAGCAACTATGTCAACAGATGAGACAGCAGGCATTCCCACTTTATAACTCTCATATTAAAAATGCCATTAATTAGAAAGCATGCTGGGAGAAGCAGAGAGAAAGAAATAGAATCAACATGTCAATATTCATGCCTCTTATTGCATCTAAGTCCTAGATTATGACTGCTGATGAATAATTAAAAAGCAGTATTATGAATTTTCATCACATCTTGAGGTCAGAGGTCAATGAATTAGCAACAGAAGTAGTAATGGAATCGGTAAGGTTTCCTAAAATCTTCTATTCTCTCTTGATTTCACTTGAGTAATTCAGTAATTGAGTAATTTTGATAAGCTAATGCCAAGTGACACAGCAGACATGGCAAATACATGATCAAGGTGGTTCTTGTCTGAGTAAAAAGGTTTGTTCCAGCCAGTGGTATATATGACATTGAGAATTTGCTTCAGTCCTCTTTCTTGCATGCAATTTGCTCTGCTGTACTGTTAAATCTGCCCAGTCATTCCCTTAGCATTCTTCATTTTGTTTGTCTCTTTTCCCTCTGAAATCTAAGGAAGAGAAAAATCATTACTCACTCTGCAGTATCTGGTACCAGACGGCTCTCCCTGAAGGGGATATGCCTAGTATCAGCCAAGTTTTCATTTCCTTTCAGCAGGGATGGGGGGGGGGTTCTGTTTCCCTTGGGCCAATCAGCATGGATGCAGATACTGAGTATTCCAGAGAAGAGAATTGAAGCAAGTACTAAGACACAGTAATGTTGAAGTTAACCCAGTATCTTTGTTGGACTCTGTCAGCCCCTCTTGTGCTTAAGGATAAAGATTTCTATGCTAAAATCTTGTCTGTGTTAATACCGCATTGTATGGTGGACAGTTGTTATTAACTCCTTTGCCATTGATCCCCATCTTTAGGTGAAATCTATCTACCCAAACTCTGAAAACGTAGTCACAGTGTTTTCAGGGAAGAACACTTATGGGTGCGTGAATCTCTTCTACTATACTGGTGCATTTTTAAATGAGAATCCAACTGCTACACAACAACTTACACAGAAGACTAGTTTTCTAAGCAGGGAAAACTACAATTTTATCATTTGGGTATATGGACTTAAAAGGACACGAACAGCATTTAACCAGTGCCTTCATTTTACAGAGTGCTTTAAGCTAAAAGCAAAAAACAAAAGCAAAACAAAATCTAACAAGTTAATGTTAATACACACAATAGGAGACATAGGTGTGTAAAAGTTACTCAACATGGAATGGAAAGAGAAAAGGGCAAAATATGAAAGAGCAGAAGAAATATTAATGGCTAAATGAAAATAACAAAACATGTCATATCAGAGATTGTGAGGAATGTGGAACAGACAATAGCCACGTCATTGATGAAGAAAATGGAAAAAAAAAACAGTATTCTCAGCTGACAGCTGCACACACCAACACATAAATTCAGTTAGGCAAATTGTAACTGAATTCATCTTTAGAGGAATGGTAATGTATTAGAATAACAATGTTATATAAATATAAAAATAACCAAATCAAGGCTTCTCAAAATGTCAAAAAGAAAGAACAGATAATTATAGAATATTCTTCCCAAAAAAGGAGAAATTCGTATTCTAAAACTCTGTAAAGAAGCTAGCTAGTATCCAGCAATATGGAGATATGAAATAATTTTCCAAATGAATACTGACAGCATGTTTATTACCACTTTTATCTATTGAATTATTAAAAACCTATACAAAAACATTAAACTGTGCCAGAATGAAATCACAAGAAAGCAGTGAGTGGTAAGAGAGTTCTAAAATCAGGAAAAGCACAATTACACATGTGTGGTAACGTCATTACAAAGTCAATACTTTGCATGTTAACTTTAAAGACAAATTACTAACATGAGCTTTGACAGAAGTGAGAACCAGCTGAGGAAAATGATAGCTATTAATGTTGCTGATAATTTAGAAATATTGAATTTAGAAATATTCACTGGAGGTTGTTTTAATTGTGACATTTTAGGAAGTTAAAGCTAACCACTGAAAGAATAAAAGCTGATTCTATGCTGAAGGTATCTAAGAGGAAATACACTTGAGACAATGCTTTTATAAAACTGGCCTGGAGGCAATTCTGTGGGACATTTTCTTGATAAATGACTGATGTGAAAGAACTTGGCTCACTATGGGTGATGCCATCCCTTGGGTAGGTGGCCCTGAGTGATATAAGAAAGTGGGCTGAGCCAGTAAACAGAGTTCTCCTGTGGCCTCTGTATCACTTCCTGCTTCCAGATTCCTGCCTTGAGTTTGTGCCCTGACTTCCCTTCATGATGAACCATGATGTGTAAGTATAAATCAAACAAGTCTTTCTTCCTCAGGTTGAATTTGGTCAAAGTGTTTTATCATAGCAATATAAACCTAAAGATAAGAACAAGAAAATACACAAGAGAAAGAAGCACTAGGACATATAATGATAAATACTAAATATGTTATAAAATATAACAGAATTATCTATAACTTAAGGGAAGGTACAGTGCATATGTTCAGAATAATGTTTACATGGTAAGAAATAGAAAAGTAATTTGAAAATCAGTCTTGAAAACATAAAAAGACAAGGAAGTTAAAATGTAGATGAAACAAAATTTTATTTATTAGGGTTGAAGTGAGTAGTGAGCCTTTTTTATTTTTACAGTATACATCAAAATTGGATGAGAGTTGTGAATGTAGTTTTGACTAGGCAAAGAATCTACTGAGAGAAAAAGAAAAAAATCCACAAAAACTAAAAGCGTAAAATACCCAGAGATTTTGTTCACTGCAGTTTACAATCTTTCAGACAGTCCCACAATCAGGCAAGTAATAAAGTGCTGAGACATATAAAGAGGCATAAAAAAATGAGCAACAATTGAGAAAGATTTGATCAGTAGAACTGTTCATACTGCTGTACAGTTGGTTCATGAAAATTAAAAATTAGTATAGACAAGTAAAAGAAAATAATGAGAAAGAAAATGAGAATTACAGTTTTAAAAGTATAGACTCTTAGCTAATAAAAACAATTAGAATAAGAATCTAGTTGGTACTGTAAAACTAAGTGATACAATATTTAGAATTTTAAATTCAGACTTTTTTATATTTTTATACACCACACATTGCAAAAAACAAGGTACTTTATATAAAGATTGACTGGAATATGTAAGAAGATATAGAACATGACATAAGAAGGTAGTGGGGATATGAAATAATCTCTTATGTGACCAACAGAATGCAGAGGGAGTGGAAGAAGAAATGGGATTAGAAAAGATGATAGTTGTTTGGCATAGTGGTACATGCTTTCATTCCCATCACTCTTCCTCAGGTAGATTTTGGTCAGAATGTTTTATCATAGCAATAGGAACCTAAGATAAGTACAAGAAAATACTCAAGAGAAAGAAGAACCAGGACATATAATGATGATTATAGGAAGCAGAGGGAGAGTAATCTCTGAATTAGAGGCCAGCTTTGTTTACACCGTGTGTTCTAGGACAGCCAGGGCTACATAGAGAAACTCTGTCCTGAGAAAGGAGGCAGGGGTTGGGGGAATGAGAATCGAGAACCTTGAAGGACTGATGGACATCAACTTACAGATTTAAGAACTTCCATGAACCCTGAAGACAATCCATACAAGTAAAACTATTTAGGTAAGATAGGAAGATGATTCAACTGGTAATGCATTTGCTGTATAAACACATAAACCTGAAGATCTGAGTTTGGACCCCTAATATCCAGGTAAGATCTGAATGGTAAGACAATAAAGATAAAGAAGAAGAGGCAAGTAGGTCCTGGAGGCTCACTATCCAGCCAGTATAGCCAAAGAAGCTAGTTGAAGATTCAGTGAGAGAACCTTTCCCAAAAAAATAAAATAAAGCATGATTGAGGACAATTGTCATTGACATCTAAACTGAATATGTGCACATACAGGTGAACATATCAACATATGTGTGTACACACATATATACCCTCCCAACATACAATACATGTATATACACTCAAGTAATTTGTAAAAGAATTTTAATCCAGCAACATGGCTGCTTTAACAAGGAATCACATCAAAGATATGGTGCAGACACACTCTATATTACAGTAGGATCTGGCTGGAATATAGGCATGCCCCTAGTATACACCTTTAATCCCAAACAATGAAGGTAAAGTTAATTTGCAGAAGGAAATGGCCATGTTTGAAAGTGACATCCAATTGAGGGTTCATGCAAGAAATGAATCAGAGATAGAATACACCCAACTCTCAGGAGAACAGAGAAGAAAGACAGGCTACTTAAAAGCAGTATGGGGAACAGAGCAGAGTTGAATTAATTCAGTCAGTGAAGCTCATGAAGTGCAGTTGAGTTCATTTGTGAGTTCCATTCAGTTTGTGCAGTTCACACAAAGCAAGTCAACATAGGCAGTTGAAGCCAGAGAATAAAAAGGAGCTAGAAGATTAGAACAAATTGTCAGAGTTAGTTTGAGATCAAGCACATTAATTCACCCAGAAGCTGAGAGAAGCCAGTTTGAATCAGTCAGCTTGGAGGAATTTGAGCCAGAACAACTGAGTTGAACTAGCCAACCATAGTTCAGAAAGAACTAGAAAGGATGAGCTTATTAAACAGTAAGCCTTGGAGATGACAATTACATCTGGTGAATGAAGGTTACTTTTACAGTAATTACTTTTAAACTCTGACAAAAAGAAATCTTGAAAGCCATCAGCAATAGAGGAATACTAAATAGCTAACAGAATATCTGGTCATTGAGTTTTGAATATAGATCATAGAAACCAAAGGTCAAACAGTTGAGTATTCAAAGCATTTATACAAAACAAAGTAAAATTTGAGTTAAGATTTCTAAATCCAAAGAAAATGTTCTCAATTGGAGGCAAGATAAGATGTCTCTATAAAAATATGAGCTAAAACAGTCTTGTCACCAATGGATACTCACTATGGCAAAGACTACCAGATTCTTCTTAGCTAAAGCAAATGATCCTAGATGAAAGAACCAATGGACATCAAGGAAGAAATGAACATAAAGATAATAAATGTACAGATAAATGCAAAGTCATTTTCACCAGATCTTACAACATCAATAATATTGTGTATAGTTTGTAGCATATGTAAAACTGAATATATGATAATAAAACAAGACCAGATGGGAGTGGTTCATATTACTAAAAAATTGTTATGTGTACTACAAACTCTTAGATAACTTCTAAAAGTTCAAGGTTATATAACTAAAAACATCTACTAGAAAGATAGAATGGCTCACAGCTAACCATTGAACTGATCAAGGGGTTCCCAATGGAGGAGTTAGGGAGAAGACTGAAGGAGCTGAAAGGGTTTGCAGCCCCATGAGGAGAGCAACAATACCAACCAACCAGAGCTCCCAGAGTCTAAACCACCAACCTGGGAGCACATAGGGAGGGACCCATGGCTCCAGTTGTATATGTAGGGGAGGATGGCCTTGTCCGGCATAGGTGGGAGAGGAGATCCTTGATCCCATGAGGACTGGGCGCTGAGTGTGGGGGAATTCGAGGGTGGGGAGGTGGGAGTGGGAGGATAGGTGGGGGCACATCTTCATAGAAGCAGGAGGAGAGGGGATGGGATAGGGGTTCCTGGGGGGGGGGCGAGAAATGGGGTAAGGGGATAACATCTGAAATGTAAATAAAATATCCAATAAAAAAAAAGAAAGATGGAACAGTAAGAGACTAATCATGACTGGGGAGATAGCTCAATCGCTAACACGCTTGTCATGTAAACACAATGATTTAGATTTGAGTAAAGAATTCAAGTTTTTAAAATGCTAGAATTGGGAAGACATAGGAGGGAAGCCTGGCCTATTTGGCCAGTGACAGAAATAGGTAGGTAGATAGATGGCAGATAGATAGATAGATAGATAGATAGATAGATAGATAGATAGATGATAGATAAATGATAGATGATAGATAGATAGATAGAGATAGAGAGAGATAGAGAGATAGAGAGGTAGAGAGATAGATAGATAGTCAAGTATACCTGAGTAATTACACCCAAAGTTGTTCCCTGGTGACAGCTGCCGTGCTGCTGTGGTACCGAGCTCGGGCGTAGGCCTGGGGGATTAAAGAAAGACTCAGACTCGGGTCATCCTTTATGAGAGAATGCCAATGCCTTTACTGGGCAGGTTCAATATACACACCAAGCTAGGGAAGGAAAACACAAACTCAGGAAAAAACAGGAACTCAACTGGAGGGCAATAGGATGTCAAGTGTAAATTCTCTTCCTGGGGTACCATGCCTTAGTCAGGATGTTTTTGATCTTAGAGGAACTGCAGAATGTTACTTAGTAGACAGCAGCACATGGAAAGTCTCAGCCAGGGCATAGCAGCCCTTCCAGGTCCTATACCCTGGCCTCAGTATAGATGCTGGTATGCATCTGCACCATCACATACCTGTGAAATAGCATAAACATAAATGTACACTTATAGTGTAGACACACACACACACAAAGTAAGACACAAACACAGACACACATGGATTAATCTAAAAGTGGTGGGTTTGGTAGTATAATAGATTGGGTAGACAGATGACAGACAGATTACGGTCAGATACAGTTTTCCTAAATCTGAATCTTTTATTAGTTGCATTGAGTATAAGTAGATTGAATACCTCAAAAAGCAAGAAATATGTCAAGATGGATCTAAATATTTAGAAACACCTAAGGATGACAAGACCTGCTTGACAGTAAAAGATGGAAGCTATGAGTGTACCTCATGATGCTAGGAAAGTAGCACAGACACTTCACAGTGAAAGAAGTATCAATGTAATAACATAGCAGCACTTGCTTTAAATATACCTATTAATGCAGCTTCATAATTATTCAGAAAAATACTGATACAGGTAGAAGGAGAAAGGAGAAAGATCTGCAGTCAGTTTGAGTTTAATGTATTACTTGAATTTCATCAAAACATTTATATGATATCAAGGAACTAATAAAAAATTAAAAGCATTCTTGACAGAAGAAGTAGAAGTTAAAAATCATAAGAATACAAAAGATTTGAATAATAAAAGTAAGCAATTATTTAAATTATACTTATCTAGAACACTGAACACAATTGCTCCAGAATACTGTCAACTACACAGAAAACACTTCTCACAGTGACACATAAAGTCATTCTCACTTCTATACTTAATTGAAAGCACACAACCGTTATGGAATTACAACAGGACCAATGGGTAAAGGAGGGGTGGATGACTGGAATGGAAAGATATGCCACAGAGTCTCTGAAAAGCAAGATCAACCCAGATTAAAGGTTAATAAGCAGAAAGAAATAATAAAGATCACAACTGAAATTGATAAAATGGAGACTAAAATAAAAATACAAAGGAACAAATGAAATAAAAAGTTGGTAGCTTTTCCTTTTGTTTGGGTTTTGGTTTTTTGATTTTATTTTTTAAAGAAAACAAGATTGACAAACCTATAGCCAAATACTAAAAGAAAGAGAGAACCAGGCCTGGAGAGATGGCTTAGTGGTTAAGAGCACCAACTGCTCTTCCAGAGGTCCTTAGTTCAATTCTCAGCAACCACATGGTGGCTCACAACCATCTGTAAAATGGTCTCATGCCCTCTTCTGGTGTGTAGATGTACATTGCAGATAGATGGCTCATCTATATTAAGTAAACAAATCTTTGTGTGTGTGAGAGAGAGAGAGGGAGAGGGAGAGGGAGAGGGAGAGGGAGAGGGAGAGGGAGAGGGAGAGGGAGAGGGAGGGAGAGAGGTTATTTTTCAAACATGTGAATGTCTAGTTTATTTAGTTTAAACTTGAACTTACCTGAGTCAGCTTTTTATTGTTTGCTGCTGTTATTTTCTTGTTGTTTTATTAAATTTAGCTTACCATACAAATAATGGTTTATCACAGCATCCTCCTACATACACAGCAATACACTTTGCTTTCACCCATTCATTTCCCTGCTGCCCTCCCTTGTGTCTTTTTGCCTCTCCAGTGGGTTCCCCAACCCCAATAAGGGCTCCCTTTCTGCTTTCAGAAACATGAACTCTGTTATCCTATTTTTATTTCTCCTTTTCTCATGACCCTCTTTCTACTTTCTCTGTGTAGAGAAAAAATATGCATTGTGAGTCACCATCCTCTGCACCTGTGCTGTTGTGCCCGATCCTCCATCCCTATGCATTTCCCTGAGAAGACTGCTCAAGGAGAAATCCAAACTTAGGTGATAGGCTGCCAAGTGTGTCTCCTTGTTCCTGTTTTGATCCTTGTTCCTGTTTTGATCCTTGTTATTGTTTTTATTCTTGTTCCTGTTTGTGTTCCTGTTTTGTGGGGAGTATAAAAGGGATCTACACAGTTGAAAATATAGCATTTGGTTCTTTACCAGATGACTCTTTGTCTTTCTTTCTCTCGCCCTCAGCCCTCCGCTGATCCAAGGAACTCAGTAAGCTATGCTGGCGTAGCTGACAATGCATGTTTGTCTTTCTTGGGTATGGTTTGTTTTATTTAACATTGTGATTTCTAGTTGAGTTCATTTTCCTGCCAGTGTCATAATTTCATTTTTCCTTATGGTTGCATAAAAATTTACTTGTGGAAATGAACTACATTTTCTTATCTATTTATCTGTTGATGGACATCTAGGCTGGCTTAGCTTTCTAGCAACTGTGACTAGCTCAGCTATGAATATGGATGTGCATGTACCTACTGATATGTTGACTTACTCCTTTGAGTATACACCCAGCTGTGGTGTAGATAGGTCATGTGACAGTTCTGCTATCGGTTTTTTAGGAACTTGCACACTGACTTCTGGATTTACATCCTGCATGACACACCATGGTTTTGTCCTTACTAGCATTTTTTGGGGCCAGGATTTGTACAGTCATACAGTCATTCAGGTTTTGTTGTTGTTTCTGGGTTTGGTTTTTTGTTTGTTTTTTTTTGGATAGCCATTCTGACTCAGGTAAGACAGAATCTCAAAGCAGTTTCAGATTCCATTTTTCCAATGAATAAAAGAACTGAATAATTTACCAAGTACTTCCTGATTGTAGTTTTTCTTCTGAGACACTCTGATCAGCTCATTAGCCCACATCATTGTTGAATTATTTTGTTCTTTGTTTAGCTCCTTGATTTTTCATTTCGTTGGGTGTTTTTGTTTTGTTTTGTTTTTGTTTAGATTTTATATTCCTTTATATATCCTGAATATTTTAAATTTATTTAGCATACAGAATATTAGACATGTTTTTGATCATAATTTATCTTAATTGATTCTCCTTCCCTAGCTCCCCGATGTTTGTCTCCTGAGCTCTCCCTCAGCCTCCTTCTGCTTCCATTGTCACATGTAACTTTTGCCCTCTCATAACCTTTCCTAAGGGTCTCTTTTTTTACTCCTTCTTTGTCTCCTGTCTTGTTTATTTTAGGCTTACTCATATTTATTTCCATTTATATATACACATCCATAAATTGCATTATATTTAACAGTTATAACAGTAAGTTAGAATCTATTATTTCCCATCATCAACAAGACAAACTGAAGTATAGGAGTGTCAGTTGGCTTCCCCTAGAGTCATGTACTTGTGGAGGTGAGGCAGGGAGGGTTCATTCACACACAGTAAAAAAAGGCCAGTCTTAGATGTGAAGTGCACAAATGCCAAAATGAAGTCTATGTATAGAACAAATGGAAAGGGGGAGATAGAAAAGACCAAGCTACACATCTGACTTGAAAAAGTCATAAGCACTGAGCGGAAGTGCACTTCAGCACCCTATCTCAGGCAGGCTCATAACATCCTTTCATTACTGCTTTTTTCCCCTAGGCTAATCCAGAGGCACAGACTGGGACTCTTTATGAGTTATGTGACCTTGAAGAAGATAATCTCAGTAGGACTCCAATTTCCTCTTTTTAGTAAAATTAAGAGACTGGAGGTAGTTATTTTAAGTTTGGTTCAGATGTCTCATCCTGCAACTTCATGATGGTAGAAATGTATTCTTTTCTGTCATTTGAACTATCTGTCTTTAGAGGGAGTTCTGGCTGCATGGCATTTGAGCTGCCTCACCTGGATCTCTGCTCACTGTCAGCACCATCTTCTCACTTTGCTATCAAATGTAAGCATGACGCTCGCTTTCTTCTTCTTTTATTCACATAAAGTATCATATAAATTGAGTGTCTATCAACATGGAAATGATTGACATTTGTACTATGGGATAACACTTAAGTATTGAAAATAATGAACTAGTCATAATAAAAAGATGGATGTTTATAAATAATATATATATCCAATTTAATAGTATATATATTTATAATATATCACATAGTGCGTGACTGATGATGCATTGTGAAATGAAGAAAGCATGTTTTATATTAATATTTATAGCATAAGTGATGTGAGTAAAGAGGAAATGAGAAGCAGAGAAATAAAATAATGAAGAAGGAGAGAGAGAAATGAGAAGAGTAAAGGAAGAATAAGTGTGTGTGTGTGTGTCAAAATTTATTCCACTAATTCAACTTTTTCTTTACAGATTTCTTCCTAGCTCAGCTTCTTAAAAATTAATTTTCATTTGTAATTAAGGAATTCACAACAAAAATTATCATTGTTTTTGAGAATTTGTACTTTCACATCCTTTTTATAGAGCACTAGAAAATGCTGAACGGCTTCATGTAGTTTTTCTCTGATACACAGCTTTCATTTTCCACAGTCACTGATTGCATTATACCCTTTCCCATCTAAGCAAATTTTCATGGACGTTCCTTAACAGTTACATAATAAAATGCTTTACTCTCTTCATTATCAGTTTGTACACTTTAATGTGTTACAGAATGATTTTTTTAGAACCTCTTCTAGATCCTGAGTCCTGGGCCCTGCCCCAGTGGTAAGTCCTTTATGGAGGTTTTTTTTTCTTCCTTTTCTATTCAGACTCTTCTCCTTCATTAGGTCACCTCGAGACACTTTCTAGAACACTATCTTTCTTTGAAGAGTTCTTTTGATATTTCTATTTGGTTTTTTTTGAAGCTGACATTGAAGATTTGGCAACTCAAAAGCAGCTGCATATCTAGAAGAAAGTAGTGAGTTACTAAACATGGCCAGAAAAAGAAACAGGATAGATGGACTTGCCAGTGAGACTGAGGGCTAACAGACAAAGAGCAAATTTTCTGTTTTCTATGTGTGTTCTTCATCAGAAGGTGCCGCCACACTTAGGGTGAGTGCTCTGCTTCAGATAATATAATTAAGAAAACTGCTTACAGGAGTGCCCAACAGCTTGGGCTTTAGATGTGGCCATGTTGATACCCAACATCACACTCCACAAAGGTTCTTGTTGTTCATTTTGTTTTATTCTTCCTTATGTTTAACACTCACAACTGATGTCTATCTTTTGGATGGTTATGAATAGACCAGTGCCTAAGTCAGTGCCATTCAGAACCCTGTGATTAAATCTCAATTGTAAGTAGAAACTTCATCTTGTACATCTGTGAATTCTCCTCAGTACTGGGTATGGTGTGTTGAGCATTTACTTAATTTTCAATTAATATTTGTTAAAGAAACAACTCTGATAAGTAGGATACATGTGATATGTTTTTGTTCTCTTCTGATTTGATGTGAGATGTCTTAGGTGCATATTACCTACTTTCCCCAAACCTACCCAGCAGGTCTAGAATTTTTCTATGCCATCTACTGCTATTTCTTTCCTCCATGAAAGAATATAAAATACAGCTCTCAGCTCCTCTCAGGTAATCACATGTCTGTGCCATCCACACCATCATTTCTCATTCCCACCAGCACTGGTTAAGTTTTAATTGGATGGATTAAAATCTGAAGGAGAAAAAAAATGTTATAATTTGGGTTTGTAGTTTTGGTGCTAGCGATGGAATCCAGTCTTGCATAGGCTAGACAGGTGCTACACCACTGACATATATCCTTGACCTATTAGGGTTTTTAAATCTGTTTTTTATTTTGACTAGTTTCTCAAGAATCAGCACGCTCATGCAGACCACCTAGAGAAGAAAGATCTGAAACCTACCAGCAGCACATGGCTGTGTCAGATGAATTCTAGATGTTACAGATCTGAGTTATTGGCCCAATTCTGCTGTCACATGGCTATGAAATTGAGCAGGTCACTTCAGTTCCCCGTGTCTGTCTTTCTTTACTATTGGTGGCACAAGGTTCAATAGAAGTAATGCATTATTAATACTTTGTACTTGGCAAATTTTAAAATGGAATGCATACATAAAGCATTGTTGCCTAACCAACTTTTATGATGTTGATTCTTAGAAACTAAACAAATTCTTATGGCTCTTTGTGACCACCCACATTGCCATCTGCAAAAGAAAGGAGAGGTCCTTTGTTTTATTTTGCTATTGCAGTCTTTGGCAAGAGCCAAGTTGTCTAGTTGCTACAGCCTCAGAAGAAACAACAATGGCAGCAGCCTTAATTTGCCAGTTTTCACATACACAGAATAGCTCATATTTCCAGTGCACACTAGGTAGATTGAGTACTTGGTTCTTCTCTGCTTACCCCAGATTCTATGCTAAACATGGAAGATAGCAAAGCTGAATATTTAAGTACAAGATTCTATGGAGCAGAGTAGATTCTCTATTCATGGTGACTGCTGATCATGCTACTCTTGTTGATATAGGATTACACTTTCCAGTCATAATCAAAATTACTTTGGTATACATTGTCATCTACAGTGAAGAAACGGACAGACTCAAGGGCTTAACATTACTTACAGTTTAGAAAGGAGGAGTGAGAGAGCTAGCTTGATTTGAAAACAAGGCTACAGCAATATGTAGAATAGCATGTGGTGGAAAGAGACGGGGCCAAGGAGATGAGTTATAGATTCTTGCAAGAGTTTATGAAAAACAGAACAAGGGTGGGGCTGGAAAGCAGTGGCTAACTTTGAGAAATATGCACTTAGAAAGTATAATTAACAGAATCATCCCTGCTAAAGAGAAAAACAACTCTGAATACATAAACCATCAGTGGTATTCCAGGGAGATGTTTAGAACTCAATGAATCTCTATTTAATACAAGAAATCAGGTATTCCTTTAGGTAGTGATAGAAATAGAGTTAAACATGAACTTGTTTCTCTCTCTCTCTCTCTCTCTCTCTCTCTCTCTCTCTCTCTCCCTCTCTCTCTTCCTCTTTGTGTGTGTGTGTGTGTGTGTGTATGTGTGTTTGTATTATTTCTCCATTTAACATTGGCCTTTTATACCATTATTTAAGGGAAATTCTCACAATAGTTAAAAATCCTTCTCTACAATTTACACATGGTAACATCAAAGATGAGAAAGACAGTCTAGCTTTTTCTAGCTCACACAGAGAATGACAGAAGTCTACCCTGCATTCTTAGTACCTCACTTGGTATACAAATAATCATAATCATAATCATAATCAAAGACTAAGTATTTCGCTTAGAATTTCTATTACTATGATGAAATACTATAACCAAAAGCAGCTTGGGGAGTATAGATTTATGTGGCTTACACTTCCATATCACAGTTCATCAATGAAGGAAATCAGGACAGGAACTCAAAAATCGCGGGAGTCTGGAGGCAGGAGCTGATGCAGTGGCCTTAGAGGGTTGCTGCTTACTGGCTTGCCTCTCACAGATTACTCAGCTTGCTTTCTTACAGCACTGGGGACCAGTAGCCCAAGGATGGCCCCACCTATGATGGGCTTGTCCCTCCCACATCAATCACTAAAAAAATACACTGCACTGTTGCCTACAGCCCAATCTTATGGAGGAATTGTCTCCACTGGTGTTTCTTCTTCTTGCATGACTCCAGCTGATGTCAAATTGACACCATAAAAACTGGCCAGCATAATAAGACTTTTACCTTTTGGCCTGGACAGTTATATAGCTGCTTAGCTGGCTTCTGGTGTGTCTGTTTCTTCCTTACCTATCATCTTCTCTTTACAGATAACAATATTTTTTAAAATCATAAACACTAGTCACTTCACTGCCTAAGAACCTTCCCATTGTTTCTCACTATGCTCAGAATAAAACCCAAGTCCTTTGTTTAGTAACCAGAGTCTGTGGGACTGCCACCAGACCCTGTGGGGTTGTCTCTGACCACTGTCCCCATCAACCTGTCTTCACTTAGTTCACGATCACCACTGTCCCAAATTCACTCTCATGCTGATCTTGGACTAGTATAAGCACTCTCCTGCCACAAAACCTTTGGAAATGCTATTTTCTGTACACAGGTTCATCCTCCTATTCATAAACAGCCAACCTCTCCTATATGAACAAAAAGGTACATGTGTTTGAGTGGATGTGCATACATGTGCATGTTTGTTAGCTGCAGCACCTCTCTTAGTTATATTACAGCAGAAGAAAAAAGAAAAGTGAATAATATTGATCATGACAATATTTAACATTTTTATTTTTACCATGGGTTTACTGCATTATTTTGAATTAAAATAAATATTCTATTTAAGCATTTCTGATTGCAATTAAAGAATGTTTTGTTATTTACATAATCTTTATACTGGACATGAGCTCCTAACTTCCTCCCCTTTGTTCCAGCCTAAGATTATTTTTCCCCTCTAATATGCAGGAGGCATCATGTGGGAAGAGGCAGGGCTCTCTTCTGTTCACAATTGTACCTACTGTGTGAGCAAAATGATTGGTATGAAAAAGTAGCGAATTTTATTTGTTTAATGCAATGTGGACTTTCCTAGGATTATCCAAATCCATCATTTCACCTTGCCACCATGATACCTCTCTAGTTAGGTGCTTGCTTCTGTTCATACACAAGAAAGTCAATGAGTACGAAGGCAAGGCAGAACTTAAACCCAAGCCTTTGCATTTAAAACCAGATGCTTCCCAGCTCACCAGCCTCTGCTCAGAGGTATATTCCAGGGGAAAACTGAGCAAATACTTATCATGGTTGTTTCAAAAATAGAGTGGTAGGCCAGTTGATTTATGGATTCTAGTCAAGTGAATAATATTAATTCCCTGCTGGCTATCAGGTGATATAGGAGATCACTAGAACTTGTTAAGGTTTATTAATTTTCAAATGTGGGGGCAATGATGCCTAGTAAACACTTATTTTGAGCATTTAATAAAGCAGTGAGTGCCTAGTGCTACAC
The DNA here is from genome assembly GCF_004785775.1 of Grammomys surdaster. NCBI lineage: Eukaryota > Metazoa > Chordata > Mammalia > Rodentia > Muridae > Grammomys > Grammomys surdaster. The sequence goes on from NW_021620763.1 coordinate 4,077,990, forward strand.
TGATATTCAAGAAGAACTGAACATTACTGACTCATTTTTAATAATGCTAACAAGAACTCTGGTAAGAGAGAGAGTCCTGAAGGCCAAGTGTCAGCTAATTTCTTCTGTCTGCTTTCATGAGAGTGATACATTTTATGGATGGTAGAGTGTGCCCTACCCTCAGCCTTGAGCAGGCCTGAAAGACCTTGTTTATCACAATAGACCAACTAATAGGACCTAGGTGGAGTTACCCACCTTGGCTGCACGTACAACCTGCTACAGAAACTTAGAAGAATAAACTGCCCACTGAGCTTGCCTTGAGACATCTCCGGCAGTGACTAAGGACGGGTTCCCCCACCAATCTCTGGCTGAAACTAGAAGGGGTTCCGTGGGGCTTTCCCTTTAAATTAGAAGAGCTGGTTAGTAAACTTCGAGCCTTGATCAGAAAATCTTGTGTTGCCTTCATGTTTCTCTCGCCCTTCTGTCCTTTTCTTCATTTCTAGCCCCCCTTTCAGGTGAATCCAGTTGGTCCATGGCCACAGGCGGCTTTAGTAGAGAACTGGGCTCAGTCTATCAGTCTCATGCATGTCTTGTTAACTAATCCACCAAGCCAGTTTTGAAGTTGATTCTCATGCTCTGAAAGCACAAGATCTCCTGTTTTCATGCCTTTGTTCCTTTGCTTTCAAATGTGACACTGGCTCTCAAAACACCCCAAGCAATCCTCTCCAAATGCTGCTTATTTAATCACCCAGATGGCCTAGTGATTATGAGCACCAGGGAAGAGGCTCCATCTTACACTTAAATTCCACCCAGTGACAGTAGTATTACCTATATCTGTATATAGACAAGGGGAAGGAGAGGGTGTTTTATCTCCTGACAATAAAGTTGGAATGAATGTTTCATGGGAAAGAATATGGTTTCAATCAGCTAGAGCTACACATGGGAGCCTCCTGTCTCATCTCCTTTACCTTCAGTTATGCCAGCCTGTCTCTTATCCCAGGCCAGGGATAGAATTATATGCAATGCAATACTCACCCCTGGGTCAACTTCATAACCTTGAGCATGATGTGAGTGTCATACCCGGCACCCAATAAACACATGCTGAATGACTGATAAAACATGAATGTATAATGGACAACTTCACAGACATGCTCACAAATTTACAGGCAGGGAAAGCATCTGTCTTTAGACACTTTTTCCCTTGGACTTTCTTTCATGTTCTTTTTTCTCCTCTAGGTCTTGGGTCATTTGTTAGTCCCCTCAGCATCTTTACATATGCTCCCACATGTGCACACATATACATAAGTGTACTTTAAGATAAAAAGACACGGATAGATATTTTATCACTTAATTATATAAGAAACAGATTTTGGACTACCAGTGTAATGTCTACCAGCAAAAGTGTCTCTTCTAACACTAGCCTAATTGTCCAGAAGGGCAAGCAAATCTTGGCTGGGTATTTTAATGTGTTGCATCACATTTAGGTTTTTCGGTGAGTTTTTAAGATACAACTAACTCTTCAAGGCTAGCCAAAACACATAGAGAAGCAGATGTGAAGCCCAGAAAGAAATGTGGATGGGGTGCATTGACAAGGAATGGACAAATAGATCAGTGGTAGAATGGGGCAGGGACAACACAGGAAGTCATTCAAAATGATAACATTAACCCAGCCACTCTTGCTAAAAGAAGCAAGACAAGATGGCCAAGTTAGGAGTGCACCATGTTTTGTGTCAGGGCAAATGTCTAAGTAGCCAAAGGGATGCAGTGGAGGCATTTGAGAGAATGAGATGCATTATCAGGTGGGAAGACACAAGGACAGAGTGGGAGATTCTAGTCAGCGTGTAAATTTTAGGAGGCCCAGATAAATAGCAACTTGGATATATACCCATAACTGTACTCTAAAAATTATAGAATCTAGGTATTTGAAGTGAGGCTGACAGAAGATCAAGATAAAACACACACACACACACACACACATACACACACACACACACACACACACACACAAACTTGGTAGGAAGTACTCTATAAGTATTTGGGGAAAAATACTAGCCACAGATTCTCACCACCTTTGTACCTATGTCCTTTTGTGATATAAACTTTGCAACCTGTCCAATTCAGAAGTAAAACGTATTCTCCACAGTCAGTCTAGGATTGACCATTTGATTTGCTTTATCTAATATTTTGAAAGAAGATGCCCCAAAATAATTTATTTGTGTGACTTATCCCCTCTCATGCTGTGACCATTCCCACATGTGCCTATTGAATAATGAGATATGTCAAAAACCTAAGTAAGCAAATATTGGCCATTGGTTGCAGAATCATTTTCTAACTAGCAATTGCCTACATCATATGGCCAAGCCTGACTATGACCAGAAATAGAGCCATCCAGTCACAAAGACTTTGAACTGCCAAAATATATGAGCATATGCTAAATGCAAGGCTATTGTCTTAATCACTTTAAATTGGAAATTGGTTTGTTTCATGATGCAACAAAAGACCAAATAACTGAAATTCAACGGTATCAGATATATCACTAGTCCAATGCTTTAAGAAAAATAATTTTACTGAAGAGAAATTTCTTTTTAAAATTTTTATATTGAGAATAGATTCTTTTCTCATACAATATACGATGATTATAGTTTCCCCTCACTCTATTTGTCCCAATTCCTCTCCAACTTCCCTCCCCTCCAGATCTACTCCGTTTCTGTCTCTCATACAAAAAGAACAGGTTTCAGGTGACAGTACATGTTGGCAAGGATGTGGAGAAAGAGGAACACTCCTCCATTGTTGGTGGGATTGTAAACTGGTACAACCACTATGGAAGGCAGTCTGGCGGTATCTCAGAAAATTGAACATAGCGTTACCTGGGGACCCAGCTATACCACTCCTGGGCATATACCCAAAAGAAGTTTCAACATACAACAGGGACACATGCTCCACCATGTTCATAGCAGCCTTATTTATAATAGCCAGAAGTTGGAAAGAACCCAGATGCCCTTCAACAGAAGAATGGATGCAGAAAATGTGGTACATTTATACAATGGAGTACTACTCAGCTATTAAAAACAATCAGTTCACAAAATTCCTAGGCAAATGGATGGAGCTGGAAAATATCATCTTGAGTGAGATGACCCAATCTCAAAGGAACATACATGGTATGCACTCACTGATAAGTGGATATTAACCCAAAAGCTCACAATTTCTAAGAATCTTCATATAGACCACATAAAACTCACATAGAAGAAGGAAGACCAAAGTATGAATGCGTTGGTCCTTTTTAGAAGGAGCATCAAAAGTTTCAACCAGAACTCCCAAAGTCTAAACCACCAACCAGAGAGCACAAAGGGAGGGACTCACGCACCTGTATAGGGAATTGAGGGTGACCTTGTTAGACTCCAGTGAAAGTGGAGGGCCAAGGTCCCCAAAAGTTTGGATCCCCTACTCTGTTGGAATTCGAGAGCAGGGAGATGGGACTGGGAGGATGTTTGGAGCACACCATCACAAAAATTAGGAGGAAGGGGTAGGGGATAAGGGATTTGGGGGGAGAATGAGAAAGGAGACAACATTGAAAGGTAAATACGTATAATACCCAATAAAAACCCCACACAGATAAAGGATTTAAAAAAAAGGGAGTCTATTTATTTTAAATTAATTTCAAAAGTTTCTAGGAGATGCAAATTGGCTAAGATACTATTTTAAGCTCTCCACAAAAGAATTTAAATCTCTGTTCAATATTCTCAAGAGAGAGGTAAACCCTAACTTCCTCAACAGTTAATTGACAAAAGAGAGGTAATCTCACAAAAAGTAGAAAAAGCTATTTCTAATCGATATATCATATAGTCTGATTAATTGTCAGTGGAGCTATAAAAGTCCTTTGACAAAAGATTATTAATATAGATTTATATATCCTTAAATAAGGCCTTCATGACTCTCTGAGTGTGGAAGGAGCAACTGTTGGCGCTTCTGCCCTGATTTTACAAGAACTCTGAAAAATTGGCTTTAAAAACAAAAGAGGGGGAACGGTACCCCCTCAGAAGGAGTCCCCCTGAAATACTCTCCATCATGCCTTGTTCACTTTTCTCTCTCTAAAGCTGAAAGCTCATGGCAAATCTCTTGCTGACCATGTTGGTGACCTCGGGCACCACCAAGACCAACAAAACTTTGCCACAGATATGGGGAAGGACCCTCATACCCATAAAGGGAATGCTCCAGTCCCAGTTCCCTTATGGAGCCGAGGACTGATATGCCTGCCCAATACCACAGAAGGCACAGCTAACCGGCTACCACAAATATTAATGAAAAAAATAGATACCCCCACAAAGCCAGGCCCAACCATAAATACGATGAATAACAATTTACATCCAGGGAAGAGAAATCTCCCTGAGAATCCCCTTCTTTTTTCTTTCCAGGTAAAATTGAATCACCCGTGATGCCTGCTATTAGAAGTTCTAATCCAGATGGACCAGAAGCCAGGAGCCTCGCCCTTACCCTCACCCCCTACCTTTTCCCACCTGCACAAGGTCCCCTGAAGCTGGGCAACTGCAAGATCCTGCTTGGCAACTGCAGATAGAGTCAAAGCAGTGTACCATATCATCTGAAGAATAGCAGGGAGACCATAACTCAAGCAGTGTACCATATCTTCTGAAGAATAGCAGGTTGCAGTCCTCCTCGCCCCCACGAATAACCAGGACCCGCCGGTCGGGTCAAGTGGCACCCAGACGTGGGGCTCGAGGCACGGACCCATCCGGACGGACCCTCATTGAGAGGATGTGCGCACGACATCAAGATTGAGCAAGACAGAGATCATCGCCCGCGACCTGTCATCCACGGAACCAGGTTGATGCTGCCATCAAGAAGGCAGTTGAAGTTCATTACCATCAGCTGAAAATTGCAGAGGATCCAGAAGTGACTCTGCAGGAGACTGACACAGCTGTCAGCTCCCCTGCCTCCCCCTACGGTCGACCCCTAGACTTCCACGCCCTCCAGAAGGGTTCCTGGTATGCCTGGCTTTGCCCTCATTTCTCTCGCTAGAGAGCTTGGCCTCTTGATCACCACAACAAAAATTGGCTTTTTCCTAAACCAAGGCCACCCTTGATATGGCCGCTAACATTGGGGAGCCTTCCTTTATGACAATATTACACCCAAAACTGACAAATGGTTGGTAACTTGAACATTTACAAGAGACTAGGATGGCTGTGAGTTAGCCCAATGACGGGATTATTGTAGGTCCACTTCCCAGGGGCCCACCCAATGCAGCCGAAAAGGAGTGCGTGGTGCTGGGAGTGGGTGCAGCCTACATGGCCTAAGACAGGGCTCTCACCCTCCTTTCACCCACATCAGAGTCCCTTGACGTTGCTCATCGTCGACAGCCTAAAGCCTTCGACCATCGATGTGACTCGTCTCACATCAGTGTTTTGGGGTTGTGAACTTGTCTAAGACCCCCCATAATTAGACATCCAAATTCAAAACTCACATAGTTGGGATTGAACATAAGACGCCTTCTCTAACTAAACAGAGAAGGGGGAGATGCCAGAAGCCAGGACCCTCGCCCTTACCCTTACCCCCTACCTTTCCCCACCTGCACAATGTCCTCTGAAGCTTGGCAACTGCAAGATCCTGCTTAGCAACTGCAGATAGACTCAAAGCAGAGTACCATGTCTTCTTAAGAATAGCAGGGAGACCATAACTCAAGCAGTGTACCATATCTTCTGAAGAACAGCAGGTAGATCATAATTCAAGGCAGTGTACCATATAGACCATGACATGTTTCAAGGCACAGGCCAAGAAGATTTTGTACTTTTCCACCACCTGGACCCTCTTACCCCCTCCCCTTGTAAAACATGCTATAAAAAAGCATTTCATGTTCAAAAAAAAAAAAGAAATAAAAAAAAAGAAAAAAAAAGAAAAAAATAATTTAAAAAACTCATTGGCAACATGTCATTGTTACAGAATATCTATACAGTATAAAAAAGTGTGAGGAGAATAAAATATTTTAGATCCTGAAAAAAAAAAAAGAACAGGTTTTGAAGAGACAAGAAACAAACAAGCTTTTGGGCTAATTTCTAATTATCAGTGAGTGAATACTAAAAGGATTTCACATGCAGCTTGGACAGATCACAGCAGACCAGACGGTTCCACGAGGGAGTTTATTCAGAGAGTGGGAGAGCGAGAGGAGAGATGAGTAGAGAGAAAGTAGAGGCTGGCCATGACCACGTGGAAAGAGGGGGAAGGGAAGGGGTGAGGGGAGATGGCAACCTGCAGGCACTGGGTCAAGGGGAACAAGAGAGAGAGGAGGGGGCAAGCAGCCCCTCTTATAGTGGGCAAGGCTACCTGCCTGTTGCCAGTTAACTCTGGGGAGGAGCATACCTGGCTGTGCCAGGTGACTGTGGAGGGGGAGTTTAACAGATTACTAACAAATACCATGTATGTTCTTTTGTGATTGGGTTACCTCACTCAGGATGATATTCTCTAGTTCCATCCATTTATCTAAGAATTTCTTGAATTCATTGTTTTTAATAGCTGAGAAATACTCCATTGTGTAAATGTAGCACATTTTTTTTTTTTATCCATTCCTCTGTTGAAGGACATCTGGAATCTTTCCAGCTTCTGGCTATTATAAATAAGGCTTCTATGAACGTAGTGGAGCATATGTCCTTGTTATATGTTGGAGCATCTTCTGGGTATATGCCCAGGAGTGGTATAGCTGGCTCCTCAGGTAATACTATGTCCAATTTTCTGAGTAACCACCAGACTGGTTTCCAGAGTGGTTGTACAATCTTTCAATCCCATCAACAATGGAGGAGTGTTCCTTTTTCTCCACATCTTCGCCAGCATCTACTATCACCTGAGTTTTTAATCTTAGCCATAATGACTGTTGTGAGGTAGAATCTCAGGGTTGTTTTGATTTCCATTTCCCTGATGACTAAGAATGCCGAACATTTCTTTTTTTTTTCCTTTTTTTTTAATTGGATATTTTATTTACATTTCATATGTTATCGCCTTACCCCATCCCCCACCCACCCGGGAACGCCCCATCCCCTTACCCCTCCTCCTTCTTCTCCGTGGATGTAACCCCCTCCTAACCTCCCCACTCCCACTTCCCCACCCTCAAAATTCCCACCCCCTGGGGCATCCAGCCTTCATGAGGTCAAGGATCTCATCTTCCACCTGTGCCCAGCAGGGCCCTCCACTCTTACATATTCAGCTGAAGCCCTGGATCCCTCCATAAGTGCTCCCAGGCTGGTGGTTAGGACCCTGGGAGCTGTGGTTGGTTGGTATTGTTGCTCTCCTCATGGTGCCACAAACCCTTTCAGCTCCTTCAGTCCTCACTCTAACTCCTCCACTGAGAACCTCATGATCAGTTCAATGGCTAGTTGTGAGCATCTGCCTCTGAATATGTCAGACTCTTGAAGGCCTCTGAGGAAACATCCATATCAGCCCCTTATCAGCATGCACTTCCTGACTTCCACATCAGCATCTACCTTTGGTGACTGCACATGGGATGGATACTCAGGTGGAAAGGTCTTCAAATGGCCCCTTCTTCAGTTTCTGTCCCTCACTTTGTCTCCATATTTGCTCCCTTGAGTATTTTGTTGCTCCTTCTAAGAAGAACTGAATCACCCCCACTTGGTCTTCCTTTTTTATGAGCTTCATGTGGCCTGTGAGTTGCATCTTGGGCATTTCAAGGTTCTGGGCTAATATCCGATAATCAGTGAGTGAATACCATGTGTGTTCTTTTGTGATTGGCTTACTTCACTCAGGATGATAATTTCTAGTTCCATCCATTTACCTAGGAACCTCTCGAATTCATTGTTTTTAATAGCTGAGTAATACTCCATTGTGTAAATATACCACATTTTTTGAATCCATTCCTCAGTTGAAGGACATCTGGGTTCTTTCCAGCTCCTGGCTATTATAAATAAGGCTGCTATGAACATAGTTGAGCATATGTCCTTGTTATATGTTCGACCATCTTCTGGGTATATGCCTAGGAGTGGTATAGCTGGATCCTCAGGTAATTCTATGTCCAATTTTCTGAGGAACCGCCAGATTGATTTCCAAAGTGGTTGCACCATCTTGCAGTCCCACCAACAATGGAGGAGTGTTCCTCTTTCTCCACACCCTCGCCAGCATCTACTATCACCTGAGTTCTTAATCTTAGCCATTCTGACTGGTGTGAGATGGAATCTCAGAGTTGTTTTGATTTGCATTTCCCTGATGACTAAGGACACTGAACATTTCTTTAGGTGCTTCTCGGCCATTCGAGTTTCTTCCATTGAAAATTCTTTGTAAAGCTCTATACCCCATTTTTTAATAGGGTAATTTGGTTGTCTGGAGTCTAATTTCTTGAGTTCTTTGTATATATTGGATATTAGCCCTCTATCAGATGTAGGATTGGTAAAGATCTTTTCCCAATTTGTTGGTTGTCGTTTTGTCCTATTGACAGTGTCCTTTGCCTTACAGAAACTTTGCAATTTTATGAGATCCCATTTGTCAATTCTTGATCTTAGAGCATATGCCATTGGTGTTCTGTTCAGGAACTTTTCCCCTGTGCCCAAGTATTCGAGGGTCTTCCCCAACTTCTCTTCTATTAGTTTCAGTGTATCTGGTTTTATGTGGAGGTCCTTTATCCACTTAGACTTGAGCTTTGTACAAGGAGATAAGAATGGATCAATTTTCATTCTTCTACATGTTGTCCTCCAGTTGAACCAGCACCATTTGTTGAAAATGCTGTCCTTTTTCCACTGGACAGTTTTAGCTCCTTTGCCAAAGATCAAGTGACCATAGGAGTGTGGGTTCATTTCTTAGTCTTCAATTCTATTCCATTGATCTTCCTGCCTGTCTCTGTACCAATACCAGGTAGTTTTTATCACTATTGCTCTGTAGTACAGCTTGAGGTCAGGGATGGTGATTCCTCCAGAAGTTCTTTTATTGTTGAGAATAGTTTTCGCTATTCTGGGTTTTTTGTTATTCCATATGAATTTGAGAATTTACTTTTCTAACTCTGTGAAGAATTGAGTTGGGATTTTAATGGGGATTGCATTGAATCTGGAGATTGCTTTTGGCAAGATGGCCATTTTTATTATATTAATCCTACCAATCCATGAGCATGGGAGATCTTTCCATCTTCTGAAATCTTCTTCGATTTCTTTCTTCAGGGACTTGAAGTTCTTGTCGTACAGGTCTTTCACTTGCTTGGTTAGATTCACACCAAGGTATTTCATATTATTTGCAACTATTGTGAAGGGTGTCATTTCCCTAATTTCTTTTTCAGTCTGTTTATCTTTCATGTAGAGGAAGGCTACTGGTTTGTTTGAGTTGATTTTATAATCAGCCACTTTGCTGAAGTTGTTTATCAGGTTTAGGAGTTCTCTGGTGGAAGTTTGGGGGTCACTTAAGTATACTATCATATCATCTGCATATAGCGATATTTTGACTTTTTCCTTTCCTATTTGTATCCCTTTGACTTCTTTTTGTTGTCTAATTGCTCTGGCTAGGACTTCCAGTACTATATTGAATAGGTAGGGGGAGAGTGGGCAGCCTTGTCTTGTCCCTGATCTTAGTGAGATTGCTTCAAGTTTCTCTCCATTTAGCTTGATGTTGGCTACTGGTTTGCTGTAAATTGCTTTTACTATGTTTAGGTATGGGCCTTGAATTCCTGATCTTTCCAAGACTTTTATCATGAAGGGATGTTGAATTTTATCAAATGCTTTCTCAGCATCTAGTGAGATGATCATGTGGTTTTTTTCTTTGAGTTTGTTTATATAGTGGATTACTTTGTTGGATTTCTGAATATTGAACCATCCCTGCATTCCTGGGATAAAACCTACTTGATCATGATGGATGATTGTTTTGATGTGTTCTTGGATTCGGTTTGCTAGAATTTTATTGAGTATTTTTGCATTGATGTTCATAAGGGAGATTGGTCTGAAGTTCTCTTTCTTTGTCGGGTCTTTGTGGGGTTTGGGTATGAGTGTAATTGTAGCTTCTTTTCTTTAGGTGCCTCTCGGCCATTCGAGTTTCCTCAGTTGAGAATTCTTTGTTTAGCTCTGTACCCCATTTTTAATAGGGTTATTTGGTTGTCTAGAGTCTAATTTCTTGAGTTCTTTTTATATATTGGATATTAGCACTCTATAGGACGTGGGATTGGTAAAGATCTTTTCACAATCTGTTGGTTGCCATTTTGTCCTATTGACAGTGTCCTTTGTCTTACAGAAGCTTTGAAATTTTATGAGGTCCCATTTGTCAATTCTTGATCTTAGAGCATAAGCCATTGGTGTTCTGTTCAGGAACTTTACCCCTGTGTCTAGGTATTTGAGGGTCTTCCCCATCTTCTCTTCTATTAGTTTCAGTGTATCTGGTTGTATGTGAATGTCCTTTATCCACTTGGACTTGAGCTTTGTACAAGGAGATAAGAATGGATCAATTTGCATTCTTCTACATGCTGACCTCCAGTTGAACCAGCACCATTTGTTGAAAGGGCTGTCCTTTTTCTACTGGATAGTTTCAGCTCCTTTGTCAAAGATCAAGTAACTATAGGTGTGTGGGTTCATTTTTGGATCTTCAATTCTATTCCTTTGATCTTCTTGCCTGTCTCTGTACCAATGCCATGCCATTTTTATCACTATTGCTCTATAGTACAGTTTTAGGTCAGGGATGGTGATTCCCCCAGAAGTTCTCCCAGAAGCTTGAAATACCCAACATTCAACTCTCAGACCACATGAAGCTCATAAAGAAGAAAGACTAAGTGTGGGTGCTGTGGTCCTTCTTAGAAGGAGTAACAAAATACTCAAGGGAGCAAATATGGAGACAAAATGTGGGACAGAAACTGAGGGAGGGGCCGTCTGGAGACAATTCCACCTGGGTATACATCCCATGTGCAGTCACCAAAGGTAGATTCTGATGTGGATGTCAGGAAGTTCATGCTGACAGGAGCCTGATATAGCTGTCTCCTTAGAAGTCTGCCAGAGTCTGACATATTCAGAGGTGGATGTTCACAGCTAACCATTGAACTGATCAAGGGGTTCCCAATGGAGGAGTTAGAGAGAAGACTGAAGGAGCTGAAAGGGTTTGCAACCCCATGAGGAGAGCAACAATACCAACCAAGCAGAGCTCTCAGGGTCTAAACCACCAGCCTGGGAACACATAGGGAGGGACCAATGGCTCCAGCTGTATATGTAGGGAAGGATGGCCTTGTCGAGCATAGATGGGAGAGAAGATCCTTGGTCACATGAAGGCTGGATGCCAAGTGTGGGGGGACTCAAGGGTGGGGAGGTGGGAGTGAAGGGATATAGGTGGGGGCACATCCTTATAGAAACAGGAGGAGAGGCGATGGGATAGGGGGTTCCTGGGCCAGGGGAGAAATGGGGTAAGGGGATAACATATGAAATGTAAATAAAATATCCAATAAAAAAAGAAACAAACAAGTATGAGAAAAATAAGATGAAGCAAATCTTTTATATCAAAGTTAGGCATATCAACCCAACAGGAAGAAAAAAGACCCAAGAGCAGACTTAAGCATCAGAGACCTACTTGTTGTCACACTCAGGAGTCTATAGCTGTAATATATATGCAGAAGAATTGATGTAGACCTGTTTCCACCCTGTGCCTGTTGCTTTAGTCTCTGTGAGTTCACATGTACCTGGCTTGGCTGATTCAGGAGGCTTTGCCTGGTATCCTTCATCCCATTTAACTCTTACAATCTTCCTTCCTCCTCTTCTGAGGGATTTCATGAACTGCAAGGGGAGGGATTTTATGGAGACTTCCAATTTAAACTTTCCATATAATGTTTGACTGTGGATCTCTGCTTTTGTTCCCATCTGCAGCTAAAAGAAAGTTCTATGATGATGACTGTTCTATGAGTATATCAGACTTCATTAGAAATCATTTTATTGACTTTTTTTAGACCCATAGTGTCTGGTATTATTCTAGTTCTTTTGGTTAGCTATCTTGTTAATGAGTCAGAATGCCAGTTGGCTCTTCAGCAGAATAATAGGTTTTTTTCCTAGGCCCATGACTTACATAGTCTAAGTTTCTGGGCTATTTCAGCAGTCAGATATAGGTTCAACATTCTACCTCATGAAATGGGCCTTAAATCGAGTAAAAGGTGGGGGGGACAGTTACTCCCATACTATTTGCACCATTGTTCTACCACTATATTTGGCAGGTAGGTCTCTGTTATAGGTCACAGGGTTTGTAGGTGAGAGCTGTTGATGGCTGCTTTTCTACTCTTGTGATGTGTAAAGCTCCATCCAATACCATGAGCTCTAGTCAGTAGGGATGAAGCTTCAGGAAATCCTTGGCCAAACTTAAATATTAATATAAGTGAAAAAGCATTCAAATGAAATATTACAAAACATACAGACAAATTACTAGATGTGATTGATTCTGGAAATACAAACCAGGCAGTGGGGCTAAACCTAACAATGTGATTCATGATACTAACCTAGTCAATGAGAAAAATGATTTAAAAATCTGAATAGATCACCTTTTAGTGTCTGTTACAAAACAGAGATCATCCTTAGCAATCCATTTAAGTTCATCTGCTTGCTTTTCACACCCTTAACATGGAAAAGAAATTCATGTTCTCTGTGGTTCATAAGGTGAAAATCTGCTGCTTGAGAGGTCTTTGGAACTTGTCCAGGATTGTTCAGCAATTAGGTACTTTCTGAAAGTTGGGAAATACCTGCCACCAGACACTATCTCCAAAATCCTCATGATATAATGCTCTTTTCCCATTCACCAATGGATGCTAAAGTGCCATTTTATAGAATTCGACAATCAGTTCAAGTTTACCATCTAACCCATAAAATATAAAGAGACAAAATTTGCCTATGTTCAAAGTATAGCTCAGCTCAAGAGTAAAATCATTAGAAACATTCCAGTTAAAGTCAGGGCTAAAAACCATGTGATAATCTCAATAGAATATAAATAATTTGACATTTCAATATTCTCAATGACAAAACTTTCAGCAAATTATATATAAAAGGAAAGAACATCAAAGTATTTTTTAAAAACATCACTAATTCTGTATTGAATGGCAAAAAGTTAAAACTTTTTCTCTAAAACTTAAAACAAGGTAAAGGTTGTGGTTTGAATGTGAACTGTCTTCCGTGGGATCATGTGCTTGAGTATTTGGTCTCCAGCTGGCAGTGTAGTTTGGGAAGGCTGTGGAATCTTTAGGAAGCAGAGCATCACCAAAAGAGTTTGTCACTGGGATAGGTCTTGAGGTTGTATAGCCAAGCTATGCCTCATGTTCCCTCTCTGCTTCCTGGCTATGAATGCAATGTGAGCAGTTACCACCTGCTTCTACCACCTGCTTCTACCACCTGCTTCTACCACCTGCTTCTACCACTTGCTTCTACCACCTGCTTCTACCACCTGATTCTACCACTTGCTTCTACCACCTGTTCCTATCACCTGTTTTAACCACCTGTTTCATTGCCATGATGGGCTTTTTGTCCCTGAACTGTGAACCAAAATAAACTCTTTTCTTCCTTAATTCTGCTGATTGGTTTCTGTGGGACTAGAAAAGTAACTTATACCATAAGGATGCCTTATTTTCCAGCATTAATTCAAAATAGTACTAGAAGTCCAAGACAGAGGACAAAAGAAAGAAAGAAAAATAATTTAAGTTGCAAAAGAAGTTAACCCTCATTTACAGAAGGGCTCTTATATAAAGAAAATAGGGTGGGACCTAGGATGAAGGGTTCTATAGTAGGGAGGGGGAACTTGTAGAGTACACCTCCAGTGGAGGGACTGAATATCAAGTGGAGGGATTGGGTTATCATCCCACAGTCAAAAGCTCTGACTCAGAATTGTTCCTGTCTGAAGGAACTGCAGAGACAAAAATGGAGAAGAGCATGAGAAAAAGGAAGTCCAGTAACAGGCCCAAATTGGGATCCAGCTTAAGAGGAGGCCCGGAACCCTGACACTATTACTGATGCTGTGATGTGCTTGCAGACAGGAGCCTAGCATGGCTGCCCTATGAGAGGCCCAACAAGCAGCTAAAGGAGTCAAAAGCCAGGGGCCCCTGTGGTTGAACTGGGGAAAAGCTGGAAGAAGCTGAGGATGAGGGCGGCCCCATGGGAAGACTAGCAGTCTCAACTGACCTGGACCCTCGAGATCTCTCAGACACGTAGCTACCAACAAGGTAGTATACACAAGCTGATAAGAGATACTGAACTCATATACAGCAGAGGACTGCCTAGTCTGGTCTTAGTGAGAGAGGATGCACCTGACCCTCGAAAGACTTGAGGCCCCAGGAAGTGGGTAAGCCTAGTGGGATGGGGGTTGGGGGTGGGGACATCCTCTTGGAGATGGGGTTTGGGGAGGAGGTATGGGATAGGGAGCAGTGGAGGGTGGCAGACTGGGAGGGGGATGAGATCTGGACTATAAAAAAGGATTAACGAATAAAAATAAGTATTTCATCATGTAAAAGAACCACATTTTTTGTATCCATTCTTCTGTTGTGGGATATCTGGGTCATTTCCGTCTTCTGGTTATCATATGGCTGCTATAAGCATGGTGGAACACGTGCCCCTGTGTCATGGTGGGGCATCTGTTGGGCATGTGCCCAAGAGTGGGTCTTCAGGTAGATCTATTTCTAATTTTTTGAGGAACCTCCAGATTGACTTCCAGAGTGGTTGTACCAGTTTTCAATCCCACCAGCAATGGAAGAGTGTTCCTCTTTCTCCACATCCTCACCAACAGGTACTGTCACCTGAGGTTTTGATCTTAGCCATTCTGATTGGTGTAACGTGGAATCTCGGGGTTGTTTTGATTTGCATTTCCCTGATTCTGAGGACTTTGAACATTTCTTTAAGTTCTTCTCAGCCATTAGAGATTCCTCTCTTGTGAATTCTCTGTTTAGTTCTATACCCAATTTTTTGATTGGGATATTTGGCTTTTTGGTGGTTAGCAGCTCCTGGACAAGTCGGGAGTGGGATTGGAAGCAGCCAATCTTGGAGCTAAGCCAGGAGGGGCCAGAGCTTGGGTCTTGATCCTGGACAAAGGTGGGAATGTGTCTTTAAAATTATACACCACTGAAATCATAAAATAAATTATTAGTAAGCATAAATATTAGGACTTAGTATTTGACAGAATATTTGAAAGGACGTAATTAAAATACTGAAAATTAGGATAAATAAAATTTTAATGTAATGTCACTGTGATGGCTATGCTTGGTTGTCAACTTGATTATATTTGGAATAACTAGAATCCAGAAGTTAAGGGCACTCCAGTGACCTGAGTCTTGAGGTTGGAAAACCCAAGGATTTGATCCAGATCATCAGGTGGAATGATACATACAATTTTTTCTATTATTTTTATAATTTATTTTTTCTCAAATTGTAATTCATTCACACAGGGGTTATAAACACAGAAAAGCAGGATGTGGGGAAGGGAATGACACTGGAGTATGGGTGTTCAGGGGGAATACAGATATCTTCAGAACCGGGTATCAGCTGGGTGAAGGTTCAGGGGACAAGTCACTACGACTCTGCCTATGACTCACTTGTCCTTATCTAAGTTGGTATTGTCTGCCAAGGCTACCTATTTACAAGGTCTATGACTACTCAGGCTTGTAAATTTCCACAAAAGCTGCCTGTTTACATTAGCTTATACCCATCTGTTTCAATGTTTTTCCACTGAGCCCCAAGACTTGGTGTTAGTATAAATGTATGACATGCTTTTAATCTGGATATTGAAGCACAACTTTAATATCGGCCAGACCTTCTGCTGGAGGCCTATATAAGGACAATGGAGGAAGAAGGTTTCATTTATTCTTCACTTTCTTGCATTTACTCTACCAGCACATCTGTTGGAGTCACTGCTTCAGGATTCCAGCTTACACAGACGACCAGCTGAACCACCCAGCCTCATGGGACAGAGCAACTAGTGGAGTCTTGGACTTTCCATTCACAGCTGGTCATTGTTGGGTTAGTTGGACTGCAGCCTGTATGTCATTTCAATAAATTCCATA
>NW_021620763.1:4094053-4094939 GCF_004785775.1 Grammomys surdaster
ATATATATATATATATATATATATATATATATATATATATATATATTCTATAAGTTCTATTTAAGATTTAAGACTCTAGACTAATACAGTCACAAGGTACTGATTTCATTACTAGATGAAGAACTCCTGTTCATGATTTTACTTACAGGTAAGTAGGTAGAATAGAAAACTGGGAAACAGGAAACTTAGTTCACTGAAAGGGAAATACAATCAACTTATTAACATACAAATTTATACAGTTTCGCCATTAGCAGAAAAATGTTGAATAGCTACCTCTTTTTAATTAGCTGTACAGATGACAAGGTTGGGAAGTACACTGTGTTGACAAATCTGTGGGACAAAAGGATAGTCTTAGATTTTTTTGTTTTTTTTTGTTGTTGTTGTTGTTTTTGTTTTTTTAACATATGGCAATAGCCTTAAAACTGTGTTTGTGAATTTGATTTGTAATTTAAAATTTCCAACTTATCCTCGAAAGCTTTACTTGTAATCCGTAATTATTTACTGAAGTCTGCACAGACTTATTTCTCAGTATTTACTCTACATAGAAACATTACTATATTTGAAATGTATCTTTAGAGTTATTCATTTCCAAATGTTTCTCACTACAAGAGTTCATAAATGACATACAAATCATTTTCAAAGGGTTACCCTAGCCCCTCACATCTCTCTGGTTTTGTGCACCCCTTTTATTTAAAAATGTCAAATACAGAATGCAATGCAGATTTTCCAAGACTGTTGGAAACCTGTCTGGTCAGACTTTGTGCTGCTTCCTCCCTCTCACTCGCTCTCTCGCTCTCTCACTCTCTCACTCTCCTTCTCTCCCTTACTCTCCCTCTCCCCTCTCCCTCTCTCCCTCTCTCCCTCTCTCCCTCTCTCCCTCTCTCCC
>NW_021620763.1:4094949-4175437 GCF_004785775.1 Grammomys surdaster
CTCTCTCCCTCTCTCCCTCTCTCCCTCTCTCCCTCTCTCCCTCTCTCTCTGAGAGGAGAGGGTTCCCCAACCAAACCCATCCCTAGACAAGCTCAGGATTTTCTCTTCTCTTCTTCCCTGTGAATATCCCTATTTTACTTTGCTGTTGAAACAGTGTGTAAAATTTGGGACTGTTTCCTACTGTTGGTACTTGTATCACCATATGAAGTAATTTAGTTTTTTTTCCAAGATAAATTTAAAATGGGTGAGCCTTACCCCTTGTTCATATCCAGGAGAAACTTACCTGTCTTGGAATAAAACAGGGTGATAAGAATCTCCATAGAAAAATTAACCTTTTCTTAAAATGTAAAGGGTTTCATTATGGCATATTCATGTAAATATATCAATATACTTTATTCTTTTCCATAATCCTCTGCAATTTCCCTCATGATTTTTTTCTTTCCTCAGAGAGAAAAAAATTAATTTTTAAATATGTATTTTATTCATATGTGTATATACCTGGGTGTATATATGTGGAGCACTTGCATAAAGGAGCCCTTTGGTGTCAGAGAGGATATAACAGTTCTCATCAATATATGGTTCCAGTTCTGATGTATAATTCACATTCTGTAAATGTTTACTGGATAACTGAATGATAAAGGCAGTTGTATATAAAAGGACAGAGATAGAAAATCCTATTTTGTGCTCTAAAAGTTACAACTTCCTTTTATAGGAGGTAAGTCTTTAAGAATGAGTGGTGGAGGGCATTAAAATGTATTGTCTGTGTTTCAGGCCATTACAACTGCAGAGTAATGAATTACTCACAATAAGAGAGAAACAAAAAAATTAAAACAACTTGTTAATTTATTTAGTTGGCAGTATTATAGTATAGCTCCTACATAAAAATACAACCTAATAATTTTATATACATAGAAGACTATTTTAGGAATATCCTGTGGGAAAATTCAATCTTCATGAAAAAACACTGGCCAACATATTCCTAGAGTTATCTCTTGTATGTAACATTTTGTCTTTTATATGAGAAATTCTATCACATACATTATTTTTATGGTCATATTTATGTGTCACAATTCAGGAAAACCAAACAAAAAAGACTTAGTCCATTACCTTGACACACAGATAATTATTGCGGTACTTAAACGAGAACCAAGACCAAACTGAGCCACCACAGCCAAGAGCTCATGGTTAAGTGAGTATTGTTCAGAATACAAAGATGTAATCTGCATAAATTTGTTTTCAGTTGAAAATCCAGATGGTTTACTTAATAACAGTGGTTCTAAAGTAGGGGCTACATGTCTTGGGTTTATGTCCATGTTATTTCTGCGGCCATCTCCAGTGTGTTTCTTTGCAGGCTTTTGTGTCCTATGAAGTCTTGATTACTTCCCACCACATATTTTACCTCCCATAACCATGCAGCTGAGGCAATACTCTAGCCAAAAACAGAGCTACCATTCCTTTTCTTCTACTCTCACAATCACTGATCTTTAATTTATCAGTGGGATCATCAGGCAGGGGCATGAAGTCTCATCAAGGATCATGAGTACATTCTGCCATCTTGAAAGGCTGCCAAAGACAGCAAGATAATCCTCCATGGCCTCTTTGATTGGTTACATATATTCTAATATATATTACATATAAATTTTAAATTTATTTTTTCATATATCACATCCAAACTTCAGTTTTCCCTCCTTCCTACCCTCCCAGCCCCTTGTCTCCATTTTTCCTCCCCTCCTATCCACTATTTCTCCATTTCTCTTCAGAAAGTACATATCTCCCATGAATATCAATCAAACATGGCATATCAAGTTGTTGTAAGACTAGGTACCTCTGCTCATATTAAAACTGGAAAAGGCAACCCAGAATGAGGGAAAAGGTCCAAAAAGCTAACAAAAAGAGCCCATTCTCCTACTGTTAGGAGTTCTACAAGAAGACCAAGCTACCTAACCTAAACATATACACAGAGGGCCCAGGAAAGACCCATGCAGGATCCCTGTTGCCAGTTTAGTCTCTGTGAAGCCTTATGAGCCCAGGTTAGTTGATTCTTAAGCTTTCTGATTCCTACAGTCCTATCTCCTCCTCTTAAGAAGATTCCCCAACTTACACCTAATATTTGGCTGTGAGTCTTTGTATCCTTTTCTATACATTGCTGGATGAAGCCCCTCTGATTGGACAATCTATAAGTATAGCAGAATATCATTAGGAGTCACTTCATTTACTTTTTTTGCCAGTCCTGTTTGGTTCTATCCTAGATCTCTGGGCTATCTAGCCTCTGGATCCTCGTCAAGGGACAGTGTCAAGTTTGGGACCCCTCTCGTGGCATGTGTCTCAAACTGGATTTATCATTGGTTGTCCATTCACTCCTACAATTTCTCTGCCACCTTTACACCAGCACATCTTGTAGGCAGAGCAAATTATAGGCCTAAGGTTTTGTGGCTGTATTGGTGTCCCAATCCCACTGGAAGACTTCCTGGTTACAGGAGATGGTCAATTCAAGCTCCATATCCTCCCTTGCTAGGAGTCTTAGCCAGGGTTAGCCTCTTGGATTCCTTGGAGTTTCTACTGCACTAGAGTTCTAGCTCATCCCTGAGATGACCCCCAATTCCAGTTGTCTCTCCCAGTACTAGCTCCTTTCATCCTCACCTCAACCTGATCACCCCTGTTCCCATCCCTCCTTGCCCCCAGTCCACCAGTGATATCTATTGTATTTCCCCTTCCCAGGGATATACATGTGTCCCCTCTTGAACCCTCCTTGTTACTTATCTTCTCTGGATCTGTGGATTGTAGCATGGCTATCCTTTACTTCACAGCTAATACCAACTTATAAATGAGTACATTCCATGTTTGTTTTTCTGGGTCTGGGTTATCTCACTCAGGATAACTTTCTCTAGTTCCACCCTTTTAACTGCAGTTTTCATGATGTACTTATTTTTAATAGTAATAGTTCAGTGTCTAAATTTACCACATTTTCTTTATCTGTTCCTTGGCTGAGGGAGATCTAGGTTATTTCCACTTTCTGGCTATTACCAATAAAACTGCTATAAGCAAGTGTCCTTATATGGTGGAGCTTGTTTTGGGTAGATGCCCAGGAGTGGTATAGCTGGGTCTTGAGGTAGAACTATTCCAGATTTCCTGAGAAACCACCAAATTGATCTCTAAAGTGGTTGTACAAGTTTGCACTCCCACCAGCAATGGATGAGTGTTCTTGCTACACATCCTTGCCAGCATGAGCTGTCACTTGAGTTTTTGATCTTAGCCATTCTCACAGATATAAGATGGAATCTCAGAGTCATTTTGATTTGCATTTCCCTGATGACTAAGGACGCTGAGCATTTCATTAAGTGCTTCTTGGCCATTTTAGATTCCTATAGAGAATTCTCTGTTTAAATATATACCCCATTTTTAAATTGGATTATTTGGTTTGTTGATCCATATTTTATATATTTTGTATATCAGCCCTCTGTAGATGTGGGGTTGGTGAAGTTCTTTTCCTATTCTGTAGGCTGCTGTTTAGCCCTATTGACAGTGTCCTTTGAATTACCTATGATCCCATTCATTAACTGTTGATCTTAGTGCCTCCTTTGTTGCTGTTCTATTGTGTTACCTCACTTAAAAGTGGTCTCCTGTGCCAATGTATTCAAAGCTATTTATTCCCCACTTTCTTTTCTATGAGATTTATTGTATCTGGTTTTAAGTTGAGGTCGTTGATTTACTTGAACTGAGTTTTGTGCAGGATGATAGATATAGATCTATTTTTTTTCTTCTGTATGCCAGTATTCAGTTAGACATCACCATTTGTTGGAGATATTCTTTTGTTTTTCCACAGTATTTAATTTGTCTTCTTTGCCAAAATTTGGGTGTACATAGGTGTGTGGATATATGTCTGGGTCCTTGACTTGATTCTACTTTTATGCCAACATTATGTGGTTTTTATTACTATACTTCTGTAGTAGAGCTTGAAGTCAAGAATGGGAATGCCTCCAGAGGTTCTGTAGATTGCTTTTGGTAAGATAATAATTTTTCCTATGTGAATCCCACTGATCTATGAGCATGGTAGATATTTCTATCTTCCAGTTTCTTTCTTCAAAAACTTGAAGTTCTTGTCATACAAGTCTTTCACCTGCTTAGTTAAGCAAATGCAAAAGATATTTTCTATTATTTGTGGCTATTGTGAAGGTATTTCCCTGATTCTCAACTCACTTGCTTGTATATAGAAGGGCTGTTAATTTTTTTGTGTTAATATTGTATCCACCAAAAGTACTGAAGGTGTTTATCAGCTGTATGAGTTCCCTGGTAGAAATTTTGTGGTTACTTATGAACAGTATTGTATTATCTGTGAATAGTGATACTTTGACTTCTTGCTTCCAGTTTGTATCCTTTTGAGCTCCTTTAATTGTCTTATTGCTCTAACTAGAACTTCAAGTACTATGCTGAATAGATAGGGAGACAGTGGACAGCCTTGTCTTGTTTCTGATTTTAGTGAAATAGTTTTGAGTTTCTCTCCTTTTAATTTGCTGTTGGCCATCAGCTTGCTATATACCGCTTTTATTGTGTTTAGGTAGGGACTTGTATACTTGGTGTCTCCAAGACTTTTATCATGAAGGGGTGTTAGATTTCCCAAAGACTTTTTCATCATCTACTTGGATGATCATCTGGATTTTTTTCTTTCAGTTTGTTTTTATGGTATATTACCTTGTCATATTTTCATATGTTGACCCATACCTGCATCTGAGATGAAGTTTCTGGATCATAGTGAATGATTTTTAAAAATATTTTCTTGGATTTGGTTTGCCAGTATTCTTTCAGTATTTTTGTATCTATGTTCCTAAGGGAAAATGGTCTGTAATTCTTTGTTGAGTCTTTGTGTGGTTTTGATATCAGGATGACTGTGGCCTCATAAAATGAATTTTGCAATTTTTATTCTGTTTATATGTCATAGAAAATTTTGAGGAGTATTAACATTAGTCTTCTTTAAGAGTCAGGTAGAATTCTGTGCTAAATCATCTGGCCCTTAGCTTTTGTTGTTGTTGTTGTTGGGAGATTTTTCTTATGACTGCTTCTATTTCCTTCAGGGTTACAGATATATTTAAATTGTTTATCTGATCTTGATTTGACTTTGGTACATGGTATCTATCAAGAAATTTTCCTTGGTGTCTGTTGTTATATACCTCTTTTCATTTCCTATCCTGTTAATTTGGATAGTCACTCTCTCTGCATTTCAGATAAGGGTTTGTCTATCTTTTTTATTCTCTCAAAGAGCTAACTCTTTTTTTTATTGATTCTTTGAATTGATCTCTTTGTTTCTATTTTATTGATTTTAGCCCTGAGTTTGATTACTGCCTGCTAGCTACTCCTCTTGGATATCTTTGCTTATTTTTCTTCTACAGCTTTTATACTGTTAAGTTGCTAGTATGAGATCACTCTAATTGCTTTACAAAGGCACTTAAAGTGCTATGAACTCTTAGTACTGCTTTCATTGTTTCTTATTAGTTTGGGTATGTACACTCATTTTCATTGAATTCTAAGAAGTCTTAAATTTATTTTTTTTATTTCTGACTTGATCCAGTAGTCCTTTAGTAGAGAGTTGTTCAGTTTCTATGAGTTTGTAGGCTTTTTGTTGTTTCTGCTGTTGTTGAAATCCAGTTTTAATCCATGATGGTCAGGTAGGATGCAGGGGTTTATTTCAATTTTCTTGTATCTGTTAAGACTTGCTTTGTGACTGAGTGTGTGATCAGTTTTGAAGATAGTTCCATGAAGTGCTGAGAAGAATGTATATTCTTTTGTGTTTGAGTGAAATTTTTTGTAGATATTTATTAGGTCCATTTGAGTCATAATATATGTTAGTTCCTGTCCATTGGTGAGAATGGGGTGTTGAAATCTCCCACTAGTGATGTGTGGGATTTGATGTATGATTTAAGCTTCAGTAATGTTCCTTTTATAAATGTAGGTGCCCTCGCACTGAGACATAGATGTTCAGAACATCATCTTGCTTGATTTTTCCTTTGATGACTAAGAAGTGTCCTTCTCCATCTCTTTATATTAATTTTGGTTGGAAGTCTTTGCTTATTGTGTCTATTTGCTTGTAAAAATCTTTTTCCCAACTACTTACTCTGAGGTAATTTCTATCTTTGATGTTGAAATGTATTTCTTGTATGCAGCATAAGCATGGCCCCTCTTCACTCTATTCTGTTAGCCTATGTCTTCTTATTGAGGAATTGAGTCCACTTATTTTGAGAGCTATTAATAACTAGTTATTGTTAATTCCTCTTATTTTCTTGTTGATGATGGGGGCAGTGGTGGTGGTAGTGGTGGTAAAGGTGGTAGTGGTGGTGATAGTATGTGCATGTGTGTTTTCATTATTTTGGTTTTACTGGTGTGAAATTATTTATGTTCTGTGTTTTCATGGTTGTAAAGAATTTTCAATCTAGTACCTTCTGTAGGGCTGGATTTATGTATAGATATTTTTAAAATTTGATTTTGTCATGGAATATCTTGTTTTCTCCCATTTTTAGTGACCTAAGGTTTGGCTGAGTATATTAGTATGAGGTGCATTTGTAGTCTCTTAGAGTCTATAAGACATCTGTCATGGCCCTTCTGGCTTTTAGAGTCCCTGTTAAGAAGTCAGGTGAAATTCTAACAGGTCTGTATTGATATGTTACTTGGTCTTTTTCTCTTGATGCTTTAAATATTCTTTTTTCTGTACATTTACTGTTTTAATTATATGGTGGGGACATTTTTTTTGTGGTCCAATCTCTTTAGTGTTCTTCATGCTTCTTGTACCTTTGTAGGCATCTCCTTCTTTAAGTTAGGAATTTTTTTCTATGATTTTGTTGAAAATATTTTTTGAGCCTGTGAGCTAGGACTCTTCATCTTATTCTATCCTTACTATTCTTCTGTTAGGTCTTTTCAGGTATCCTGGATTTCCTGAATGTTTTCTGTCAGGAACTTTTCAGAGTTAACATTTTATTTAACTGATGTATCAATTGCTTCTATCATATCTTCTATGCCTGAGATTCTCTCTTTTTCTTTTTTATTCTGTTGGTGATACTTGCTTCTGTAGCTTCTGTTCTCTTATCTAGGTTTTCCATCTCTAGGATTCCTTCCATTTTTGTTTTCCTTATTATCTCCATTTTCCTTTTGCAGGTCTTGACCAGTTTTATTCATTGCCTTCACTTTTTTGTGTTTTCTTGGATTTCTTTAAGAGATTTATTTATTTTCTATTTAAGAGCTTCTATTGTCTTCATAAGATTGATTTTAGCATCATTTTCTTGTGTTTCAGCTGTGTTGAAATATCCAGGGCTCACTGTAGTGGACCAGCTGGGCTCTTGTAGATTGTCTTAAACTGTCCTCTAGGCATCTGAATTTGGGGTAAGTTTGTGTTTAGGTGATGGTTTTTGAGTTTTTCTTTGTGGGATGAAAGGTTTTTTTAGATTTTTTTCCTCCCTTGGTTTCTATTTCCTCTCTAGTCTTCTGGTGTGAGTGACTTCTGGTTCTGGTAACCAGTGAGTCTTAATGTCTAGTAGGATATCTCCACTAGGGTTGTGGTGGCCTATATAACCAGTGTCTGAGGTTTTGGGTGTCAATGTTGCCTCTGGGGTTCTGGGAACTGTCATGGCCTCTGGGGTTCTGAATACCAGTGTGGTCTCTGGGGTTCCAGGTATCAATGTAGTTTGTGGGAGTGTGGTTACTAGATTGGCCTCTGGACTTCTTAGCACTGGTTTGACCTACAATAGGGCAGGTGTTTTCTGCTGGAGGCCAAGATGGTTTCCCAAATCTTAGCGTCATCCACTAGAGCAACCTGTGGGTCACAACTACTTCGGGGCGGGGGGGGGTCACATGATATTTACATATTAATTCATAGCAGTAGTAATTACAGTTTTATAGTAACAATGAAATAATTCTACGACTGGTGGTCATTACAACATGAGGAACTCATTTAGGGCCTCAGCATTAGGAAGGGTGAGAATCACTACACTAGACCATTAGATGCAATGATTTATGATTGAACTCACTTGCTCTGTTTTTCACTTCTTAGCAGTTTAGGGAAAAGAAAAGTGTGTAGAGGCTATTATGGTAGAGTCAAATCACAGCTCAATGGAGATTAAAAGATGTTTTAAGTACAGTGGTATAAAATTAGTTTTAATAACAGGAGAGGGATGGAGGATAGAGTGCAGCTGCTATCTTGGCATGGTTCATTTTTAACACTATCTGCTCCTTAAGTATTTGTGCAAGTTACTGTACCCAGTGATGAAAAGAATCCAGAGATGGAGAAAACATATGGATATCAGAAATGGATGTCACTGACTGGAAGAGACAGAAGGCATGGTCACAACTCCTGGGAAGCCTTTCCTCTAGGCACACCTGTGTAATGAAGGAGGGGCTTAAGAAGATTCCAGGAATCCTTCAGAAAATGTTAAGAAGGGGCAAGAAGAAGAACCTGGAAAATGGGAGAGGCTAGCAAAAGCCATGAGGTAGTGAGCCCTAACAGCTTCAGAAGACAGAGAAAGTTAATATAGAGAAGTGACCGTACCATTCCTGGAAGCCTGTGGGGTCAGAATCCCTGTTGCTTAGGTCAAATGTCAGCTCTTCTGCTGGTGACTTCATGAAATGCAGTTTTACTGGGCCTTCATTTCACTGTCTGCAAATAGTTTATAACTGTAACTACCGCATAGGAATATAGTGAGAACAATAGCTACTATAAAATGCCTCAGTACAGGGCCCTTCCATGACTCAGCAGGTAAAGTGCTGACTACAGAGTGTGATGATCTGAGTTTGATCCCTTGAAATCATGTAAAGATGTCAGAGAACTAGCTTCACAGAGTGATCCTCTGATGTCCACATGCATGCTGTGGGCAGATATAACAAACATTTTAATGCTCAGTATAGTTCTAGATATACTCATTTGATACTGTAATTATTGTTATTGAATGGTATTTTGATGACACAGAAATCTAGATTTGCTACCAGAAGGAAATAAAGCAATAAAAGTTAAGTTTTTTTAATATCGTATAAGAATATTAAAATTATATTTAGTAGGAAGTGAGAGTAGTTTGGAAGCATATCATAATTGAGCAGGGCTTAACTTAATTATGTAGGGGAATGGTCTTCTTTGAGAACTGTATGGTATGGGGGCTGAGGAGTTACAGGAAGGCAGATGGAATTGGGTAGCAACTGCTGCATCCGGCACTTGAAGTCTCTTGGCCTGCATTCAGAAAACGGAGGCTGGAAAGAAGCTGTGGATTCCAGAGAGCATCTGAAAGGAGAACGGAGAGAGAGCGATGTCTATCAGAATAAAGGAAAGCCAGAGCTACGTCTGATATTTTGAATTCTAGTTACTGTGACGAATATAAAGCAGAAACTAAGGATAGAAACTGATTAGGGAAGAAGGGGTCATGCTAGACATTTAAGCTGTATACACTATGGGGGTGTTAGAGGAATGGTAGTAAGGAGCAGGTTGATGCATGGCTTTGCCATGGGTAAAAGTGCCAATGTAAGAGGCTAAACTACTGGCAGAACCTGGGGATTGTAGAGAGACTTGGTGATGTGAACTTTAAAAGAGCAACCATACTTACATTGCTACAGGACTACCAGCATCAAGGCAGCGCTCCCTGAGTCCCGGGCACTCTTTCCTTTACTTGTACACTTACGAGCATTCAGTTCTCAAGCTCTCTGGTGCTCAGGAGCTGTTTCCAACGTGAGTGAAAATCCTGGTGCTGTCAAAGTACACAGAATGGCTACCTGCTTCTGTGCTCACCTTCCAAGCAAACACAGCAAGGAGATTTTGTCCAACAACCTTGAGGCTCACAGGTTTTCAGTCTGGATATTCAGTCTGTTAGCTGTGTTAGCACCCACTTTCCTTCTGCATTTAGCACAAGTACTTTGACTCCAATCTGGTCCAAGAAATGAGTGACCAACTTTGCAGTGAGAGCAGCTCCCACAGTCCCCTTGTTAGCAATCTCTCTGCAGCTCACCTTTCCCCACTTGGCAGGAATAGCTCTCCAGTGAACAGCACTTGGTGTCTGAAGAGTGTGGGCTGGAAGATGTGATCTGCATGAAATTGCTGGCTAAACACCGCCAACTATGCTTACCTCTCTAGAACAACACACCTAATTGTTTTTAAGCACCTAAGTCACACCAAGGGGAAGAGCACCTTGTGCCCCTTGCCACCTCCCCAAGCTTACCCCCAATCCTTCCTCCATCATCTCCATGGCAACCTTTGAAACAAGCCGTTACAGCCTTGACATGGCACCAGGCTGACACCTTGGGCTGGGATTTAATTTTGAGTTATGACCACGTTAGGAAAACATATGATGTGGCTGTTTGCTTACAGAGAGAGTGGGGATCATAAAACCCTCTTTTTTATGAGCTGTCGCTTGATTCGTTCCTGGAGTCACAAGTAGCAAGCTTCTAAATCAATGCATGCAGCTGTTTTGGCTTCTTGGAGCTCAGCAGGTGTATTGCTCGGCTCGGCTGCCATCTCCCCACACTCACATAACAAATAATAATGTCTTGCACACACCGGCCATCCATCAGAGTTACTGCTGGTCCCTGGGAGGCTCCCTTCCCTCTTCCCTACAACATATTATCCTCCTCCTTTCTTCCCTTCGTCTTAATTTTTTTTCATTGTACATGAGTTTTTCAACACACTTTCTGGATGCTTTTAAATGAGTAAACTTTGACCCTTTCAACGAGAGGAGAAAAGGGTGAAGGAGGAGGAAACCCATCAAGCTATTTATTTGTATTTTTTTAAAGAAAATACAACAGTAGAAGCATTGTGATTGTGACTGGTGACATCAATTAGTTTTCCTAAACACTAAAGACCCACATCTGGTGTGACTTAGGTTAATGTAAGGGAAAGGGCTGAAGCGGCCGGCCCAGAGACCTTGCATTTCCATTTCAACAGGTGACAGAGAAGGCTGAAATGGTTAATAATCTACTGTAAATGCAGAGATGGCGTGTTGAATACTGGGTGGGAGCTGGCCTCAGAGGTAAAATTTTGCAGGCCCGTGACAGTCAATGAAACATTCCTCCTTAATGCTGACCACTGACTCCCAAGAGCTGAAAGCCTTAGAGTGCCCTGAAGCACCAAACAATTTCCTAGGGAAATGCAGAGAGATGAACTTGTACTCCTGAGAATTGGCAGTGGGACATGTGAAGACAGATTTGACATGTAGGCCCTCAGTCAGAGCAGCGCAGTGGAGGGAAAGCTGCAGAATCCCAGTGGGGTGACTTCTGCTGAGTCCAGGCTGCAGGTTGAGTCAGACAGATGGGGCAGACCAAGGGCTTTCAGTAGACTTGCTAGTTGCAACCAGCAAACATTTGTGCAAAGTCTGTCACATTAAGTGAAAAGATAAATACATAAGGGCCATTCGTAATAGTAAAGGTAGAGAGAATGTGTCCTTCTTGAGTTTGTATTGGAGGAGTTTAGGGTTTAAATTACGGCTCCATTCAAGAAATCATTTTGGAGCTTCATCTTCATAAGCGTTTGGCAAAATACCTTGAGTAAGCAGGCAGTTGTATCCCTCCTGTTTAAGTTTATAGTGCTTTTAAGCAAATTCTGGGGAATTTTGTAGATATATATATATATATATATATATATATATATATATATCCACCTAGACTTACTTTATGTGTTTGCTTACAGGACAACCCTTTCAAGAACCATATTTACATGTGGCAGCACTAATTGACTGATTAAGCTGACAAATGCTGGCTAGTAGTTTCGATATGGTGACTTTCTTCTTACTCGACATAATTTGCACTTCCTATTTAAGTGTTGAATGTCTTACCATACATGCATTTCAGTGCAAGACATCTCAAGTCTATCTTGAAAATTATGCAGCAAGTAATTTATGAACAGATATATAAATATTCTGAGGTAGTTGGGGGTGTGTGCAAAACAGTTCATAAAATACCTATGAAGGTTCTGTACCCAGAAATTCAAAGCATCAGTTGTTCCCAAAGAGAGTTCTTTCTTTCTCTATGTATCAGAGCCCATAACTGTGAAGGTGCCGTGCCCCCAGACAATAGGTCTTTTTCTTTCTGTATTGGCTACTGCCTTATCTTTATGTCTTAGTGGGTAGAGAACTTGTATCATCACTCTAGTCTCTCCCAGATATTAAGTTCCACCCTAGAGAGAGAAAAGTATGGGGGGGGGCAATGCTGCGGGAGTTTCATACATACGTAGTAGTTAGGAACCCTTTAAGACTAAAAGAGGTGGACCCATATGAGTTATTATTCTGAAAATCTCAATTGTTAACTTAGCCCTTATGTGAGACCTCTTGGTACCTAGCAAGCATTCCAGCACAATATAAATCTATTTGTCATAAAGAAATCTCATTCCAAGAGGGGAAATCTCTTACTGATTCCAAACCTGGTGGCGGGTACCAGAGACTTTCAATGACAGGATAGTCCATGAGTATTTTTACTTTTATTATTTTCTTAAACCAGTTTCCAACAGCTGGTTGCCAGTTGCCCCTGACATGGACATAAAAGCAAGCCTCCAGCAATGTGGCAGCCTGGATCAGGAAAGAAACACAGGCCTCATAAATCACTGCCGTGCGGTCCTACAGCTTTAGCACAATGAAGTGCATGTGTACAGCATCAGAGGACGAGCTGGCACTGGGGAGCTGTGCTCTTTCCCCATGGAGAAAAGCCAGGCCTTGTTTAGATAAAGATTGTGTCATCCTCCCAGGCCCTGTGCACTGGTCAAACCATGCATTCAAGATCACACACTCTTGGTAAAGCTTCCTGATTCACTATCCCAGGTTCTTTTTTTTAGGTAGAGCCAAGTTCTGGTTGTTTATGTTTTAGGAAGAATGACCTCCCACATTTGCAAAGTAAAAGCATGCAAAGAATTGTTCTGATATGCTGGACCTCAGTTCACTAGAGTTAGTGAGGCAGAGGGTACAAACTCCAGGACAAACAGTGAGGTAGATGGTACTGGACTTGGACAAATAGCCAGGCAGATGGTACTGATTCTAAGACAAGTAGATAATACCAACTCTAGGACAAACATTGAAGTAGATGGTATAGACTCTAGGAAAAACAATGGGCAAATCTCTATAGAAGGGATAAAGAAGACAGGACTGAAAGTGCAAGCACATAAGGAGAAAACAAGTAGGAAGCAAGTATCCTCCAGATGGCTGAATATCCACTGGGGGCAGAGGAATAACATTCGTGTACTAACTCGTACGATGTTCATGCGGTATCATGAGCTATCTAAAATGAACTCGGAAAGTCCAACAATCCAGAATAAATGACACAAAGATGTAGATTTCAGAGTGTAACCGCAAACTTTTAATAAAAGCAACTCATTATAGTTAGACAAGAGTCAGTACTGATTATACAGCCCCATACTAGAAGAAGGTAACTAGACCTGCTTGATAAAAGCCCTTCAAAGCCCCCAGAAGGTGACAAGCAGTTACTAAATAGTTTTGTTGCTGTGATAAAATACTGACTATAAACATCTTGGGGGAGAACTGGATTTATTTGGCTTACACATTTCAATGACAATCCATCACTGAGGGAGTCAGGACATGAGCTCAAGTAGGAGCAAAGGCTGGAATTGTGGAGGAACACTACCCAATGACTTGCTTCCCATGACCTGCTCAGCTCCCTTTCTCATAGACCAGGACCTTCTGCCCAGGGATCGGTCCAGCACTGTAAGTTGGGCGCTCCCACATCAATGTTTACTTAAAAAAATACCCCACAGACATGCGTACAGGCCAAGCTAAAGGAGGCAATTTCTTAACCGAGGTTCCTTTTATCCAAATATGTCTAGGTTTATGTCAGGTTATCAAAAATAAGATATTAAAAGCACAGGATAACCTTATTCACAAATGTAAATATGAAAATATTTTAAAATAATAATTAAACAAAACTATATATATATATAAAATATATATATATATATATATATATATATATATATATATATATATATAAAATTTGATAATATGGCATGAGTTTATTCCAGAAATGCAAGGTTGTCTTAACATTAGGAAGCAAGCAGTGTAACTCACAAAATTAATTAAAGAGAAAAAGTATTATCATACTTGTAGGGAAAAAAATTTTAAATTTAGTATTCAGGGAGGATAAAAATTCATTAAGAAGCAAAAGTGAAATTTTGTAATGTGTATGATCAAGTAAAACCTCCCAAAAGATCAATAGTTTTCATAGCAGAAGTTTCAAAGATTTTGTACTGAAAACAAGAATGGCAGGAGACTGCCCACTTTTGTGTGCTCTGGTTCCTGTGCTGCAGTCCTAGCCAGTATTATGTGATAGAAGAAAAACATATATAGAGGTAGAATTTCTCTCTTATGGGCATGAGGAACCTGCAAGTCCTGCCTTAAATACTTATTATTGGCTCTTGAAGCTGACCAAAGGCAATAAACAAATTGTGAGGGGGTTATTCTTGTAACACTACTGGGCTTGTAGTAAGAACAGTAGGAGTTTATGACTTCCGGGTATCTATATCCACTTCTTCTCTAATTCAGTGACAAGGTGGGTCACCACAATTGAATTGTCTTCAAACTCACAGCTTTTATATTTTCCCAACTCATAGCTTTTTTTTTTTCTCTTTTCCAGACAGATCTTTCTTTTGAAAACATGATTGGTAAAAGTGTCAAAACCAATAGGAAATGAGCAAAGACAGCTCAGGTCACTGCTAGCCCTAAGTAGCATACCCAGTCCTTATAGAATGAATGGCAGGGCAGACATTCACAGGTAGATACTTAGCAAGGAATAATATGTTAAGGCATTCTGTTAGACTAGCAGATTGTTCATAAAGGGAGCTGGGAAGGTTTCTGGAAGAAAACAGAAAATGTGGCAGACTTGAAAGGTCTCAAATTTTGTTCTCTACAACCTACACACAGATCTACTAACAGAAAATAGAAGATGCCTATTGCTTGTAAATTTTTGAACTAAATTTCTTATGACTGGTTGACTGTTCATTAAAATTTTTTAGAAATAGGGGTGATTCTTGGGAAGCAAGGCTAAGATATAAACATTACAAGAACATGGGCCCCTTACCAGTTGCTACATCACTGAAGAAAATATCTTTTCTTTGCTTTCCTTATCAATTTTTATCTATATATAAATCTTCAAGAAGGGGTGGAGGATCTCATGAAAACTTCTCCTTTCTACAATAGAGTGACAACTGGCAGGTAATCACAGCTGGTGTGAGTTCATGAGTCTAGTAGCTGTGTTGTGTTCAGAAGTCAGGATTTCATGTCGCTACCACCTTACATTCTTTTATCTTCTTCTCTTATGATGTTTCCTGAGAGTCATATAGACACACCCTTCATGGTTGGGTATTCAAGAGTCATCATTTTCTCGACTTTGACCAGTTATGCATCTCTTGAGTCATTGCTGACCATTTTAAAAGAAGCTTATGTGATCAAAGCTGGTAGTAGCAGTGACATATAGGTATAAAACTATAGCTATTCACAAAGCAATTTGACAGATATACCATGTCCATTTACTATACAAATAGCAATAGTGTCTGCACTGGGGCCAATTACTACCCCAGCCAGGGGCTTGAATTGGATTACAGCACCAGATGAGATTCTCTTGGGGAGCAAACATTAAATCCAATCACAAAGTAGTTGGCTATCCTCTTAACAAACTTGCCACGGATGCATTGTATTCTCATCTTGCTTGGACAGTGAGTATTGTTGAATATGTGGCCAACAGCTGAGTAAGACAGTTGGTAGCAGTTGTCCCTTAGCAATTTTCCTAGTACTTTCTGGCACTAAAAGGGGGAGCCAATAGGGAAAAAAATTCTATCTCAGTTTCACTGATTTCTTTTTTCTTTTTATGTTCTGTGATTGTACATGTGTTATCTTAAGCAATAGGTTTTACAAACTAATTCTATGAACAATGTGAGTGCAGTAGCAATTGCCTGCATTGGTTTGGAGTTCTTTGTAGTCCAACAACTCATAGAAGGTAAGTCTATCTTTGGTACTAAGATTTTTATTTAAGAACATATGGATTCTGGGAACAGCTTTATCCACCCATTAGGGACATGACTGAAACTCCTTGTCTTTATTTTGTGTTTATCTTTAATTAGCTGACCAACTGTCATGTTTCATTATTGCTTTTTCATACATTGTTGATTTTTTTGTTGAGCCTCCTTCGTTCCCTGTATTCTTAGACCTTACAACACAATATTCTCCCTTCCACATTTGCATTACATGTATTCTACTGCTGCCTGAGAACACACACTTAAAGAATCTTCAGTGAAACTCATTGGGTCTCACATACACAAACACAAAAGTCATAAAAACTAAAAGGGAGATGGGACTATTTTGGTAGAGTAAAGGAGTGGGAGGGAGATGAGATGTAACAAGATAGATATGATCAAAATACATGTGCATCTTATATGAATGTATTGTGATGTCATAATGAAACTTTTATATATGAATATATGATGATAAAAATCATTTCAAAAGAAAAAATAGCAAGAATTGAAGAGAAAACAGAACAATTAAAACTCGCATTTTGGTGAAAACATCAATTGGTACAACTACCTTAGGAAGAAGTGTTGGGAGTGTGTACTAAACTTGGACATATGCATGTTTCTCACTGTGATAGTGTACTTTTTTGCATTTAATACGATATCTATCTATTTATCTATCTATCTATCTATCTATCTATCTATCTATCTATCTATCTATCTATCAAAGGTCTATGCTGCAGTGCTCAGACTACCCACAATCATCAACAGTATAGTAAGCTAAGTGTTACCCATGCAGCAAGAGGATGACTGATCTGCTGGTTCTTGTAGTACCATAGATAAATTTACAGACCTAGTAAGA
The DNA here is from genome assembly GCF_004785775.1 of Grammomys surdaster. NCBI lineage: Eukaryota > Metazoa > Chordata > Mammalia > Rodentia > Muridae > Grammomys > Grammomys surdaster. Next base: position 4,111,767 of record NW_021620763.1, read on the forward strand.
TGTTGAGAAAAAAGGCAATAACGAAATAAATGCATACTACGCTATTTCATTTACATAAATCAAGGAAAATTCCACTCTATGCAAACTTAACACTGGTGTCTGAGGAAATGGAGACTTTCAGAGAAGTCCACAAAATAACTTCCTTGATGCTGCTAACACTGTTTTTTTTTTTAAGTTTAATATGGGTTCCATATGTTTCCTTAGAGTGAAAAACTCATCACACTTCATGATATGTACTTTTCTATAGATTTACATTCAAATAAAGACTTAAAATTTAAAATAATAATAATTTTAAAACAATAGCACTATAGGTGTGACAAGCTCTATAGATCAGGAAAATTTTATGACTAGACGCCATCTTCAGAGCGATGATAGTAATAATAATGATAATAATAATAAAGAACAAGAAAACAATCAGAACACAAAAGTTGCAGTATGCTTACTTTTGAAAAGAAATTATGAAATACAAATAAATTAGAATGGCATATTGAAAATATTTTTCTTTTTCTTTGTTTTTGTTTTTGTTTTGTAGTGGAGGAGATGAAACTTGATGCGTCGTCCATGTTAGACAAATGCCCCACCCCTGAGTTGTAGCTTCAGCTCTTTTGTTTTTGAGGCAAGGTCTTGCTAGGTTAGTTAGATTGAATTTGAACTCATTCTGCATCTGAGGCATTGGACCTTCTCTGCAGTTGTAAGCTGCCTAACATAGGTGAGGAGAACCAAACTCTAATTCTGCAGAAAAGCATCAATTGTTCCTAAATGTTGAGACACCCATTCAGCTGCAAGTGATGTTTTCTTATAGTATATCAAAGGAAAATATGCCAATCCTATCTAAACATATTCAAATAATGGAAGAGAAAGAAACACTTTCAAATTCATTTTATGAGGCCAGTATTACTCAAAGCCAAGTACATCACAACTAAAAATCAGGAGCACAGATATAAACATGTTTAATAAAACATTACATTAAATATAACAATAATTATATAACATGACCAAATATGCTTACCCAGATATGTAAGAGATTAGTGTACATTTGAAAATCAATGTAGTTTAGCATATTAATAAAGAACAAGAGACACAATAGTATCAACAGACAGGGAAATAATTTAACAAAATGCAATCTTCATTCATGAGAGAAGTTCTCAGTACAGGAGGGTATCCACCTAAACCAAGCAAAAATGAAAAGAAAAAACCTCCCTGTTAGCATCATACTTCATAGTAAATACATGAATACTTTTTATCTAAAGCCAGGAATAAGCCAGACCCTTACGCTCACTCATTCTGTTCATTATTAGAGTCTCTAATTATTATGATAATAAAAGGAAATAAAACACATCCATATTAGAAAATATGTAGATACTTTTTTCCTATATTGTATGATACTCTACATTAGCAAAATGGAGGGAACGTAAAACAGAGTAATAGAACTAACACGAGAATTTTAAATGGTCAGGAAACAACAAACGCAAGAAGAAAACAGATTATATTTTTAAAAACTACACAAAATTGCCCCCAAATGAACCTAAAGAAGCAATTTATTGATGGTGACATCAAAGGAAAAATATTTAAGAATAATTTTAACAAAGGAAGCACTAATCATTGTTTAGAAAAATGAAAACCTGCCCAAGTAAATATTTCACCTTGATTGCCTCATAGAGGTGGAAGATTAAGTCTTTATTGCTGAAGACACAGTGCACTTTGGACACTGGACCCAGAGGAGCTGAGGTGGATATTACTTGAAAGCCTCCTCCCTGAGAATTTACTTCCATGGTACAAGAAGGCACCATGCAAGCTTCCAAGGGAAGAAAAGAATCAGTAGTCCTACCCAGCTATCATGTCTATGAGCCACAACCTAAGGGTGCAATTTTGGCATACACACCTTGGCAGGACCCAACAGCTCTCTAACTGGAATTAAGGCCTGCAAAACAATGGGGAAATCATGCCTGGTTCTGGAAACCTAGCTAACTATTCAGGATTAATGGAATAATGGATCTTGGAGGACACCTACAGCCACCACTTTACTAAACCAGCATAATCCCTAACTAAATTTTGGATGTTTGTCTTTATACATACACATAAGAGTGGTTCTCATTACTCATCAAAGGTGACTTCTCTTTGTATCCAATAAAGATCATTACTATAAAGCACAGCTGATCAAAATACAGAGAACAAGAGATTATGTGATATCTAGTCTTAACTTATAATACACAATTCCTGTACCTACGTACAGGGTAGAAAGAACATAAAAGCCAGAGGAACAAGAATTTTGCTGTGAGTTTTCATATCTTAGAAGTTTTAGAGAGGCTACAACCATGAATTCTCATCAATATGGCTGTCCAAACAAGACCTGACCAACAGCACCACCAGGGTACAAGCTAAAATGGAAAGGGGAAGCTCCAGGAGCTTTAATCCTAATCAAAAAAATATGGGCAAATGGGATTGGTCTTTCCCATGAAAAATCTCCCTGATAAATTATCCAATGACAAGAGGTTGGCCCTGAGACCACATACATAGAAGTGACATATGGACGGAGCAGGTTGCATTTATGTATTTAGAAATATATAATACAAACATACATAGATACATACATACATTATTAAAGAAAAAGGCCATGAATTTGAGAAAGAGCAAGCAGAGACATGGGGGGAAATGGAGGTAGAAAAGAAAATGGGGGAAATGATGTAATTATAATTTCAAAAAATAAAATGTATTTTAAGAATATCAGAAGTCATAATATCACAAGTCATATTTAACATGGATGAAGCAGACTTCATCCATGAAAAGCAATCCTACTCTTTGAAAGACACTGAGGATGATGGTAATTTATAATACAAGAGGAGATTCTTGCAGTACATATGTCTAAAGAAACCCTCCAAACACAGACAGAATCTTAAAAGAGCAAATGGTTTCAATAGACACTGCACCATAAAAAGCAAGACTGTGCAAAGAGACAAATGAAAGTGATCAACTTCATCATTTCAGGAAAATCTAGAGCTCAGCCCCAGTGAGATTCCATAGCTCCCACTTGAAGACTAATGTAGAAGCTGTGCCCAGGAAGTTAGTGGGTGGAAATGTGAAATAGTTCAGCCACTTTGAAAAACACCCTTTCAATTTTAAATATTTTCTAAAAATGGATCAAGATCAATGTGTACATACATACTTATATGGGTCTGTTTCACAGTTGTGACCTCACTTTGTCATCTTAACTTACTCATATGTGAACATACCTTAGAGATGAACAATACGTTTGTCTTTGCACTAGGTACCCATAGTTGGTAGGGTTCAGGCCTATTGAATTTTCTTTTCTCCTTAGTTCTTCTACAAGAGAAATACATTTGATTATAGCTGGCAATTTTCCAAGTAAGAAACATTAAAACTAACAATGCCCCCCAGCTACTTTCTGTGAAGATGAGTCACAAATTTAATCATAATGTTTTTATTTTAAAAATAATATAAAATAATGCCATACACTTAGCAATGCTGATAATATGTTGTAAACTAAACTGGACAGAAAATATGTCACACCAAGGTTTTTCAGATGAATAAATGATCTTGTTCTATGATGAGAACCATTCATGTCTTACAAACTTATTCAGAGTAAATAACAAAAATCTACAAGTTCTTGCATCACCCAGGCTTCAGTTAATGCTCAGAATTTGTTTACTGGTCCTGTAGCTATTGCCCAAGTACAGCAAGCCTGCTTCCACCAAGTCATCTTCAGATGCGCTGTATTCTCTCTGGATTTCTGTTTCTTAAATAAGTGATTTGCTTTCCCACTTTCTTGAGGTCTTTATTTTGTATTCTGCTTCCCATGAAGATATTCATAAACATACTATATAAAAGTATCTGAATCTGCATTACAAATCTTCCAAATATGCTGTGTCTTGCTTTTCACCCTAACACACATGAAGTATGCTTCCTTTTACTATCACTGTGACAAAATTCCTGACATAAGGTTTGAATAATTTATTTTCCTCAGCTTCTGAGGTTCATTCCAGAATGGCAGAAGGAAGAGGAGGAAGCAGCTCTCCTCCTGCCAGACAGGATGTGGAGGAGAGTAGTCACAAGAATCCCCAAGGACACCCCCAAGTGGCCTTCTTCCAGTCAGAACCCTCCTTCCAATTTCTACCACCTCTCAGTTGTGTTTTTTGTACTTTTATTCCATTACTGGATTAACTCATTCATTATGTTAGAGCCCTGGTATTTTAATTTCTCTACAGACATCCTCAGGCATATTCAGAGGCATGTTTTACTAACTTCCTAAGCCTTCTCAATTGAACCAAGTCAATAACCAAGATTATCCATCATGGTAGAGGGAAGATAGGGCATAAAAGAATAATATGGGGGTGTATGAAGGGGGAAGAGCTAACACTAAGCATCATTTGAGGGTTGGATGGAAACTTAATACAGTGGAAGCTCCTTAAAATAGATGGAAGAAATGTAAATGGAATCACCAAATATTAGGGAAGACAATATTCCAAGTAGACCTCTTTTACCACCAAGTGAAACCTCTAGTTCCAGGAATGATCGCATCTCATTGAAGTTTTGGCCATAGGGACCCCAGGGAAACCCTCAAACAACTCAGGCTATTGCCAAGGATATTGTTTATTTTCCACAAATGGTTGGTAAGGCCCTAATGCTGATGATGACACCTACATAGCTCTGAACATAGAGAAGTTGATCTGGTAACTACCTATAGCATTCATCCCTACTGGCTGGTGTTCGTGGAACCAGAGGTATAAGATAAACAACAGCTACACCTTCGATCTTCAATAGTGATCTGCCTATATAAAACGCTGGTGCAATAGTGACACAAAAGTTGTGGGAATACTCAACCAACCTCTCTGATTAGAATTAAGGCCCACTCCATGAGATGGACACTACTCAGATGGGCAAGAACCTGAGACCAGATAGGCCATGGACATAAAGGAAAACCAAACACTACTGTTCTGCTAAGGGAACATAGCAATAAAATTATTCTTAATATTCTGCTATACCCATAGATCAGTGTCTTGCTCAGCCATTATCAAGGACGCTTCCTCCTGCAGGAGATGGAAACAAAAACATAGACCTATAACTGGACAATATGCCTGAGTGACAGACCTTGAATGCTCAGTCCTAAATGGGTTGTCTTTATCAAAATTCTCCCCATCAGGGTTCAGGGAGCAATATAGAAAAAGACATAGAAAAATGGTAAGAGCTGGTGAGCATGGAAGACACCAAGGAAACCGTGCCATACAGATACACAGGACTGATGCACATATTTATTCATAAAGACTGGAGTAGCATGTACAAGACCTGTACAGATCTAAGTCAGATAGTTTCCCAGAATTAAGAGGGGAAGGTCCTATACCATAGGCTCCTGTCCCTAACCCAGAGCCTATCTCCAAGTGATTAATTACTAACTGCAAAGCAAAGAAGTTAATGTTCTCTAGTGAAGTCTCACTCAGTATACAAGTCACATTTAAGGGAAGCCTCATGCCCAGCAGTAGAAGGACAACACAAAACAAAATGGTAGTTTTGTATATAATTTTTCTCCAAATGCTTTGATTGAGTTTTTTTTTTTACTTTACTTGCCTTTTGACTTATCTTATTATAGTTTCCAATTTTGTGTTTTCATTTTTTGATGTTGCTGGTTGTGTGTGTGTGTGTGTGTGTGTGTGTGTGTGTGTGTGTGTGCACGCATATATGATACATTCCTCACACCTTTCCTTAGTATCTCGGTTTGTTTTGTTTTATTCTAGCTTGTTTATTGGCCTATTTGTTTTCTGAAGAGAGAGAAAGCAAGAGCATGGATTTGGTCAGGGAGGATTCAGGAGGAGATGGGGCAGAGAAACTTTAATCATAATATACTGTGGGACATTTTTATTTTTAATAAATAAAGTATAAAAACGATTATCCATTATACCTGTCAGCCCTAACTTAACTATAAATCTGTCTGCAATCCTTTTACCTACCAAATGGAAACCACCTCCTTTATTACTTTACCATCTTTATAAAATAATGAAGATTTTTTGTTATTCTTTTTTTTTCTGCTCCAAAGAAGGTAGTTCAGTTTTTGGTGCTGTGAATTGAGCTCAGGGCCAGGAATCAAACCTATGACCTTGGGAATGCTAGGCAACTATTCTCTACCAGCTGAGCCTTGTCCCTAGCCCCCAAAGGCCAGTGACTGTAACAGCTTCAGTGTACAACTCTCTGCTTCCTTATCATTCCTGTGCGTTAGCCTGCTCAGCACCCGCTCCAGCCAATCACAGTGAGAATTTCCTGAGAATCGGAAGGTCTTAGTCTTTCAGAGTTTAGAATCTAAACTTAGGGCAAGATAGATCTGTGCTTATATTAAGAAAAAAATATTCCATATAAAATGGCGTGCCAATGGAATGACAGATATAATTAAGGACTGGAAAGTCAAATGAGGAAAATATAATTACTGGATGTTGGAAAATGAAGCTTCACAAAGAAAATGGGTTTAAATGGAAAATGTAAATAAATGGAAGTTGGGACAGTGATACAAGAAGAGGGAAATATGAATGGAAAGGTATCTGGGAACCATAGGGATGTATGCTGTGTCAAAAACTAGGCTACAGGGCTGAGTACCTAAAAGGCCAATATTCCCTGTGCTTCACGATAGGCTGACTGGCCCTCCATGTATATGCATATTGTCGGTTCAGTTGTATATATAGATATCTAAAGAAATACAATATGGAATATATGATATTTTATTAATTCATCCTCTTGTGCCATTCTTTCTTTTAAAAAAATGAAAATAAAGGTTTTTTTAGTTTCATGCTACTGCAAACATTGGTTAGCCTATGATATCAAGTCAGAGATTCTCATTATTTCCTAAGTATTTGTTTACATTAGCTGTGGAGTTGTTAACCGTTTTCCACACAGGGTATAGGCATTTATGTAGCTGCTATGCAGTGCATTCCCAGTGCCATATATGAGGTGAGACATAATTGGCCACTCCTTAGAGGTTTTTGTTTGTTCTGCATTTCTGGAATATGAACGAGAGCTCATATATTTGCTTATTTTTCAGATAGTTAAAATTTTCTTCCAGTACCTTTTATGAATTGGAGCCATTAATGAGAGTAAAATCAACACGGCTGACTATATAAATTCTGGCTAATAGAGCCCTTTCCATCCAGAGGGGATGGTGAAAAACGAGGAATTTGGCTTATTCCACGGTTTGCCAGTTAGGAAATGAAGGCTGTGTTGACATAGGAAAGGGAGGGAAGCCCCAAGCCAAGGTCTCCCTGAGGGAAATATCTTGTTGCTTCCTGGTGTCTGACTTTCTACAGCCGCCAAGTTATCAACACAAGGGCTGTTGTTCGTATCTGCTGGCCCGTGTGAGTCTGGGGTGTGTATGATGTAGGAGATGGCTAGAGATGATCAGTAGTGGAGGGTGGGCTCTGGGCTCTCCAAACGCTGATGCAGCTGAGCACTTAGTCTTGTCTACCTCATTATGATTCCAGAGAAGGAACTCCTATGCCTACAGATCAGGGGCTTGTGACCCCTGGCTTAGGACAAGCTGATTTGTGCTGTCCCAACACCCAGCAGGGGTGAAGAAGCTCGTGTGGTAGTTATAGACTGTGGCAGGATCAGAACCCAGTCAGCCTCAAGTGGCCTCAAGTTTGACATTTAAACTAAATTACATTAGCCAAGAGAGAGAAACAAAACTAACATTCATCATAATCCACTCTACTCTCTCCCCTTCTTTCCCTTTTTTATCTTTCTGTCTCCTTCTCTTCTGCACACACACGCACATGCATATGCACACACACACACACACACAGGCACACATATGCACACATACTATATATACATGTATATATGTATCTATATGCACACACATATATACATATATACATGTATATATACATATATGTATACATACATATATACAAACACACACACACACACACACATTTATCAGTTGAGTTTTGTACCAATGATTCAGCTAATACAAAACAATCTTGGCTCTGTATACATTCTCAGAAGTCTGTTTGCTATGAATTTTATGGGTAATAGCAGCAAGAATAGAGCAAACCCAAAAAACATTTGATTGTGGGGAGCAAAACTTCAGGTATTATGGCACACACATTGCTTTTCTGACCTACATTCTATCCCACAAAAAAACAAAACAACCAAACTTGAATTGTGCTGATAACGGGAGCCCAAAGTTCTGGCAACATGCCTCACTTGGTGGTCTCTTTAAGGTTGATCTTGTTTTCTTCCTGTCTTATATAGATGCACACATAAACATGCTTTTAAAATAAGTGTATTTAATGCACAAAATCCAAATTTACACAACCAATATGCTACATGCTTGTTATTGACTACAAAAGTATTTCTGTTTTCCTTAGCAAATTGATTAATACATTGGAACCATCAATCAACTTACAAGGATCTGATTTGCACATATTTCAAGGATACATGAGCTATACACAGTGAGGCAAAACTGCATACGTTTTCCAAATGTGAGTAAATCTAATTTTGATTAGCTGAATTAGATACTAAATTTCCTTGGAGAGTTGCTTATTTGAAAGGGCCCCAAGGTGAATTCTTTGGCAAAACATAAACTCTTACTGAATGGCGAGAAATTTGTAAGAAATTTGATGACAACTTCTTCTGGCCAGAAAGAAGTGCTTGTCAGCTATTTCCAGAGTGGAGTAGAGGCAAAGTTCAGAAAGAAATCTCAGGAAGGGTAAAGTAAAGAACAAGTTATGAGGGAATGTGCAGACTTTCCAACAAGTCTGAATGTATTTTCATAGATGACTACAAGAGCATGTGTGTTTCCCAGACACACAATCAAACAGGCATCTATTTTCTGTTTGGAAGATCTTGACACTGGGTTTTTCTCCTGTGTGTATTTGGTTTGCTTTAGAACTTTAAAATGCAGTGTTGACTAAATCTTGAGATAAATTTCACATGAAGGCAGAGGAAGTGATGCTTGGAACCTTGAGATGAGGTGAGGGAACCCTGAGGGATGGGGACGACAGACTGAGACGAAGAGAAGAAAGGACTGTAAAAACAACAGGAGCAAACAGATTATTAAAGGAAAAGCCAACCAAGAATGAGGCAGGCAGGAAGGCAGGAAAACCAGAAGTACATATCACAGGGAGGAACTGAGGGAAAACCTTCTAGAAAAGAGAGTTGGCTAACTAAGCAAACTGCTGTGACTAGGTCACAGTTCAACCCTAATTGGTGCCCTGTATACTTAGCAACGATGGGACTATCAGGGACCAAAGGCAGACCAGCTTCCGTTTCAGTGTGGAAGGAGATAGACATAGAAAGAGTTGACATGTCTTTCAACCATCATCTATCCCAGAGTCATTTGATTATCAACTAGTTAACTGCACATGTGCAGGCTCTCTAAGTGTATATGTGCACATGTATGTATGTATGTATGTATGTATGTACGTATTATAATAGTATATTTCTGTTAAAGAGAAAAAACAGTATGTCCAGAAATATATGATCTGGGAGTGGTAAACATGGTCTATGGTAAATTTGAATTCTTAACTTAATGATAAATATCAATTTACCTGCATAGAGATTTCAGCAAGTAAAATTTAAACTTCTCTCAGCACATAATCTAAGTTTCATGGTATTCTGCATTCTGGTAACACCATGACTTGTTAACACTAGTTTTAGACAATATTGAGTTATAATCTCTCCCAAAATCTCTGTCTTTAGCACTTAGGAGCTCCTATGTCTATATTAGCTTCATGTAGTCATTGGCATGTCAGTCAGGTATCAATTACTTAGTCAACAAATATTTACTGAAAGAAATCATTCTTCCAGTGTTCTTCCATATAGCAAGGACAACTGGTGCATGAAATGAAGTAAGTTCACATGCATAAGATTTACACCTATGATGGAGGATGGATAAAAATAATTCTAAGGAAAATGGCAATAACCCTTAAGACTGGAATAAAAATTGAAATAAAAAATTCTTAGGAAAATAGATCTGATGTAGACTGTAGAGTTAGATTACAAATATTTCTACTAGAAATATTTCATAAAGTGAGCTTCCTCTTACTTCTGTAGTTTATCTTATTTTTTTAAATCTTTAAATACAGCTCTATTTTGAAGCAGTTTCCAAGCCTTTAACATCCCATTAAGTCTAACACATAGGCAGCAAGTACAAAATTGAATGTATAAATGTCTGTGCCATGTTATGTTTGGTGTGTATCAGTATGTAGGAGTAGATTCAGATCCTTCTCTAACAGTGAATGCTGTGGACTCATTACAAGGTTGGAATACGTGATGCCCTTACGAGAGGGCACATATTCCATCTAACTCTGCAATGCATGTCCATTAGTACAAAGAGGCCTGACAGGCAAAGGTGACACAAAATGGCTCTTTATGGTTTGGGATGTTGGAGACATTGATTAACTGTTACTTCCTGATCTATAAATCATCAATTTCCTACCTGTCATGTGTTTCCCATAAAATATTGACTGTGGGGCTTTGCTGTAAAAGAACATCTCATTTTTACAATGACCTTGTAAATAATAATTAATATAGAACAATGAAAAAAATCCCTCTGTAAATCATATGAAATCAGACCACATATTTAACTGCTTTGGCACACATGCTTTGCCTGTAGGCCTTAATAAGCACTCTGTTAAGGCTTTTCATCTTGGAGTATTCATTCGCATTACTTTTCCAATAAAGAAGCCATGAATTCATGAAGTGCTCTTCCTTCCCAATTGTCTCTCTTTGGGCTCCTTAGGCGCTATTCATAACAATTCTAATAAAATAAAAATGTGTAGTACATTTTCAAGTCATAAAATCTCACAGTCTTTGCATCATTTGATTCCAGTAACTCTCCATGTTTAAGACAGTGGAAGAGTAGGATTCAAAGAGGGCCACTTTCTGAGATCATCTGCAATAGAAATAGGCAAGACAACAGCAGCTGTGGGGTGTGCACCTTTTCTATTACATCATTATTGTTCTTGGGCACATTCTTGTCACTGAAGGTAAGAGTCATGGGCCAAGGTGCCATTGAGTAAGTAGTATTGGCACCATGAGGAGAGAGTTAGAAATATAGAATCTCAGGTCCTGGACTATGATCAGAATCAAAGTCTACATAACAAGAATACAATTCCTAAAGATATTAGTACTTCAGAAAAGATGAAATTGATGACTTCATTGAACCCTTCTTTTATTCAGCACTTCTTCAGTTGGCAGCTCTGTAATATTCAATTTAATTCTGATATTTGCAAACTTAACAAGTATTACTAAAACTTGTAGGCACAGGGCTATAACCATATTCATGATGCATGATTTTTATTTTTTTATTTCTCTTAAAAATTTATTTATTTCTATTTTATGCATGTGGGTGAGTGTATGTATATCTGTCATGTGCATGAAGGGTGCCTGTGGAGGCCAGAAGAGGGCACTGGACATCCTAGTGCTAGAATTAAAGACAGTTATTTTTTTTTATTTTTTTTATTTTTTTTTTATTGGATGATTTATTTACATTTCCTATGTTGTCCCCTTACCCCATCCCCCACCACCCCCTCGGAACCCCCAATCCCCTCGCCCCTCCTCCTTCTTCTCTGTGGATGTAACCTCTAACTACCCCCCCCACTCCCACCTCCCCACCCTCAAAATTCCCACCCCCTGGGGCATCCAGCCTTCATGAGGTCAAGGTTCTCTTCTTCCACCTATGCCCAGCAGGGCCCTCCACTTTTACATATTCAGCTGAAGCCCTGGATCCCCCCCTAAGTGCTCCCAGGCTGGTGGTTTAGACCCTGGGAGCTGTGGTTGGTTGGTATTGTTGCTCTCCTCATGGTGCCACAAACCCTTTCAGCTCCTTCAGTCTTCACTCTAACTCCTCTATTGAGAACCCCATGATCAGTTCAATGGCTAGTTGTGAGCATCTGCCTCTGAATATGTCTGACTCTTGAAGGCCTCTGAGGAGATATCCATATCAGGCTCTTATCAGCATGCACTTCCTGTCTTCCACATCAGCATCTACCTTTGGTGATTGCACATGGGATAGATACTCAGGTGGAGTGGTCTTGAGACGGCCCCTCCTTGAGTTTCTGTCCCTCACTTTGTCTCCATATTTGCTCCCTTGAGTATTTTGTTGCTCCTTCTAAGAAGGACCGAATCACCCTCACTTGGTCTTCCTTCTTTATGGGCTTCATGTGGCCTGTGAGTTGCATCTTGGGCATTTCAAGGTTCTAGGCTAATATCCAATAATCAGTGAGTGAATACTTAAAGGCAGTTATAAGCCTCCACCTAGGTGCTGAAATCTGAACATGATAATACACCGTTAACCACTGAGCAGTCACTGCAGGTTCTATTCCTGGTGATTTTTATTGATGCCAGTTAAAGAGTTCATTTATTTTGAAAAGCCTTTTTTCTCATTTTTCCAGTACATCTAGATAAGCACAATCTACTTGTCTCTTTGATGACTTACAGGTTCACTTTGCCTGATGCACAAAAGACCATTGAACAGAGGACATAGTTTGTAGCACTTTTGAAGTCAGCCCTGTTTTGTTATAAAGTGAATTGTGCACAAACAACAAAATTAACAAGTCTGTGGGTAGGTTTGGAATGTTACAGGGTAATGCCAGACCCTGCACAACAACCCCTCTCAGCTTCACTTATCTTCCAATTGCTTTCCTCTTTTTTTTTCTTAAAAGTGATTTGGACAAATTTCCTGTTGATTTCTCCATTTAAAACACAGTTAAGCCGTTCACTAATTGTTGTGTTATCGATGACTACTGTTAGTCATTTAAATAACAATTCCATTAGGGAAAGAACATTGAGTCGAGTAATTAAATGAGATAATTACTCAAAGTTTATTAAAACCAATAAATATCAATGAGACATTAAACTAGAAATAAAGGTGGATTTTGGAAACTGGATTTAAATTAGGATCAGAATTGTAAGACTGACTATCTCAAGGGGGGTAACTGTTGAAGCTACAAAACTTATTGTTCTCTGCCAATAGCTAGATTTTTCTAAAATATGTTGGGTTTCTTTCCATTCTATCATTCAGACATGATTGCACAATATTGTTTTATAATCCAGATATCTGTCTTTCCAAAACTCATGATCAAATGCAATTTTATGATTCCTTTCTTCTTTTGCTATCCTTTGTACTGATGCAAAATCTTGTGCTTATTTTTAATCGTTCCATAACGCATGGTATACCTTTGCTTTACTCAATTAGATTGCAGTAGCCTAAGAACAGAGATTTATATTTTAGACAATCTAGTTATTGAGGAGGTCTAGAGAGTTACAGATGCCACCAGCTGACACCAATCTAGCAACAAGATGGTCTGAGTTTCAAACACACCATTCAATGGCCTCCTCTGTGGCAAGACTTAGACTTAACTATACTGTTTCTATGGAGGGCTTTCATTCAGGATAGTTTTGACCCTAACAGGCTGACATTCCCCATCTTAATGAGCCATTAACTGTGAGTCTCCACATTATGAACTATATGAAAACCCATTTTTCTTCACACCTCTGAAATTGTTAAATCAAGGCTTTAAGATTTATTGCCAACAATATACAGAGTTTCTATTGTGTTGGTCGTTATTCTGCATTGATGGAGACATTTTACATTTCTAAGCAGTGTTTGTGAGTGACATAATAAAAATGTTTCATAGCTGGCAGAAGTTGCTGTTTGTAGTAAACATGAAAATTCATTCAAAAGATCAGAAAAACACAAAATTCAAGCTGGTTTTTGATGCCTAAAATCAGACGCACTGCTTGACTAAGAGGAAAAAAAAAACTGTGAAAAGCGAGAAGATGACTTGAATTATCAAATGTTATATTTGCTGACCTCCAAAAGGATTTAATTGACTTATAGATCAAAATAATGGACGAATAGAACATGGGAGGGATACAGAGACTTCTAATTCACTGGTAGATACAACTGATTCTAGTATTTGAGATTGATCTCTGGCAGAAATTGTTTTGGAGAATGAAAGCAAAGATAAATACAGATCCATTCAATGGTCACTTAAAGTTTTCCACACAAACTTTTGAAGAAACTTTGGTACCTTGAGTGCTTATTTATTCCAAAATAACCAGTCTCGTTTCCAATTATCCAAGAATTGAGCATTTTGCTTTCTCCAGCTTCCCTTGCCTCAACTCCTGCCTTCTCCTCTGATAAGTTTCTGTCTTCCGCTGATTCTCCTTCTGGCAGGCAATCAGTGTGCTTAGCACTCACAGGTTACAACTAGTTAACTCACCTAAGTGCAGATATTTCCCCCAAGCACAGTAGTTACATAAGATGGCTGAGAGAAAGCTGCTAGCCACAATCATAGGCTACATCCTCACCAGCTTTTCCTTACAAAAACCCAGCACCAGAATTGTCTTCTCCTTTGGACTGACTTAGGCCTAGGTCCGTGGTGAGCGATTCCCCGCAATGATCCTCAGTTTGCTTTAATGATAACACTGAAGCTCCAACGAGTCTCTTTTCTTCTTCCAGGAAGATTTGAGTATATGTACATTGACTCCCTTCTCAAGAATGAGCTTTGTATACTTGGCAATATTGTGAGAGTCTAAGGCTTAAGGCACTAAAGGATCATTTAAATTGTATTTCATGATAGCAAGTGTTTGGAAGACTTAGGTCCATCCGTTTACACAACAAATATCTATGAAATATCCCTTGCCATCCTTTTAACATCCTGGGAAACCACACCAAAGAAATATGGTCAAGTTCCACTGATCACAGGGTTTCTATTCTAACCAGAAAGATGAATGATAAACAAACACCAAGATATTTAAAGGAAACAGGTAGGAATGAAAATAAAGCACTGAACTAGAGGGAGCAAAGCTTGCTCTAGAAGGAGTGGCCACAATACTGAGAGCTTGACAAGAATACAAGAAGTAAGCATAGACATAAAGGGGAAAGAGGATATAATACAGCACACTGTAAAATCTGGCAACCAGAGCATGAACCACAAGCATAGGATCAACAAGGATGCCAGAGGACTCGAGAAGAATGAACAATGGAGAAAGGGTGAACTGGGTGAGAAAGAAAGCAGGATATAAAAGAACTGTTAAAGCTCAAAGGTCACGTAAACTCTGGGTTGAATTCTAGAAGGCTGGGAGGTCTCCCCTGGGTTTCAAGAAAAACCTTACTTTATCTGATTTTCCTTGTCAAAAAAAAAAAAAAAGACTGTGATATGTAAGCCTGAGTGTGGCATCTGTTTAGAGGACTTGCCAAGGATAAAACTGGTAGGAACAGATAATATAGATAATATATTGGATATTAGCCAAAGGATGAGGAAGGATGAGGTGTTGGGCTCAGAATGTTGGGCATCAGTGGAAATAAGATCAGAAGAACGGGTTGAAAACTGAAGAATTGTTGTTGATGTTGGATTGAACATGATGGAGGTGTAGTCAACAACAAAAACAAGTTTGTCAGGATGGTATAAACAAAATCTTTCTGTGTGGCCTACTGCCTACCCTTTCTGTCACTGAGGTTCATGTGCAGTCTGTTCACTTAAATGCCTTTTTTAAAAAATGAGTTGACATTGGCCAAGGACAAGAAATTGGGCTTCAGGCAGGAATCTGACATTAGGCTAGAACAAAGAAATAATTTCAGGCAGGAATCTCAATCTTAGGCTAGAACAAGGAGGTAGGTTTCAGACATGAAAATTACATAGGGCTAGGACTGAGAAGTAGGCTCAGATATTTTGGTAATCCTGATAAGCCCTTAGATACAGTGATCACAGGAGTGTTCACAGAACTTTGCTTATTGCCTTGCTTGTTCTTTGACTATTTGTGTTTCTTGTCTTGCTTGTTCCTGGACTATTTGCATCTATTGTATTGTTAGTTCCTCAACCTAGAACTGACCTTAATACTTGCATGTAATTAAAATGATATAAAAGCAAAAAGGAGGAGGGGGGATGGGATAGGGAGTTTCTAGGGAGGGGAAATGGGGAAAGGAGATATCATCTGAAATGCAAATAAATAAACAAAAATTAAAAATCAGTTAATTACTGTATGCAAATTAATATGCTAATTACTCACAATTAAGATATACTAAATTAATATAGCATTGTCTTTTTTATACAACAGTACTTAGGAAACAGACAAGAAAATGACCAAATTACAATCCAATACTGAAGTCATTAAATAGTTTTACATAGAGTGACATTCCCACAGTTGTAAACAGTGTCTTGCTTTGTGATTACTGGTTCTTATCCAATTCCATTCATAAGGCTTACATGGGCAGGTGTGGTTATTTTCACATCTGATGTCAGAAAAGAAAGGGTAAAGAATTGAGCTAAAGGACTATTACAAATCAGGGTAGCGTATTTATGTTACTCAGCAACACAAGAGTCTAATAAACTAAGCAAAGATATACTTGAGTGACCATACTATAACCCATTTGAATAAACATCCTGATGGATTTATCTGAATGCTTCTGGTATGTAAGGTGTGTGTGTGTGTGTGTGTGTGTGTGTGTGTACATACAATTTAATAAGTGCAGCTGTGTTTACTCAACTACATAACATTTCCACACATACACATGTGGAGCACGTGTGGCTGGGGCACACTCGTGGCTTCCTTCTTGGAAAGAGTGTAAATGCAAACCATGAAAAGTCATTCACAGTAACTTCCATAAACAAATGCAGAGAGATACTCAGAGACTGGTGATTTTACAGTCAAAAACTCTATTTTGAAAGCAAAAGGTATTGATTAAACTGAATAACTAGTCTATGTAGAGATACTTCTAATAAGAGTCACAAAAACAATTAAAGGAATTGAAAACAGATGCAAGGGGGAAACAGGAAGTAGGGGATGTGGAAAATAGCAAATTGAGCAATAACTTACCATTTTCAAGTGTACAAACATTCACACTGAAGACAACAACACACATTTTCTGATAACAAACTAGAAAGCCACCCATGGAATAAGACAAGGTCTTGAGCAGGGGAAGGAACAGTCTAAGGTCACAAGTGTGCAGCATGGATACAAGGAACCAGTAAAGATGCTTTTGAGGTGGGGAGGAGGAGGCAAGAATGCTAGACAATGACGTCTAGGGAAAAGTGACACTCTGGATCACAGGGGTCCTCGGAAGCCATGTCAAGGAAATTTAATTTTATTCTATGTGAGATGATAAATGACTGGAAGATTTTAAGCATTTGTTTCTTTTAAGTGAAGTAAAATTTACAGGCACAAAATTTAGGTGCAGGTTTTGACAAGTTTTAACAAATGTGTAAACCCTACATCAAAGCAGTTTTCCTGTCCCCTTCTGTGTACCCTCACTTCTGTTGAGTATGTAGTCACTCAGATTTTATCTCTGTAAATTTTCTTGAATTTAACAGGAGTGTACACTGTTTTGCTTTATGCTATACCATACTGGTTTCTTTATTTTAATAGTGTTTTTTTGACATTCATCAGTGTTGCTGTATGCACAAATCATTCATTCCTTTTTACTGTTGAGTGATGTTCTGTTCTATGGCTATACAATAACATAACCAGATTTATCCATTCGCCTACTGGATACTTGGGTAATTGTCAGATTTTATGCACTGTGAATAAAACTTCTATGAGCATTCCTGTACATGCATTTCTATGTTCATTTGAGTTCACATTTCTTCAGAGAAAGTGCCAAAGAGCATAATTAGTGGGTTACAAGTAAAGTCTAATTTTATGATAATCCAAATAACTGCTTTGCCATTTGTACCCCTTTATCTTTCTGCCAGCATATGTCTGAGCTGGACATTGCAGACAACATTTCCTGTCCTCTTCCTTGGCTTCCTACTTACAGAACAGTTATGTGTTCACCATGATTCACCTCAGAAGGAGAAAAAGGAGGAAAGCTTGTAAAAGCTTGTAGACAGAACTGTAGCATCTTCATAGCTGGTCGCATGCTAAAGTCATATAATGAACTGAAATGTGATGCCAATCTCAATGTCTGTTCTGTGGCTCCACATCTAACCTCGTCATAGCTTTCCTTTATCCCACATCACAAGTGCAATGTTTCTTGTTATCTTCTCTAGTGTGAACGTTTCTATACTTCAAAATGATAAGTTATTGCTCAATTTGATCTTTTCCCACATCATCCAATTTACAATTTTTCACATGGAACTGTTTTTAATTTCACTAAACATCTTTTTGACCAGCTACTGTGCCAGTATCAGAGATTCCTATCATGTATAAGGCAAATTTAACTATTTATTTATTTATTCATTTATTTATTTATTATCTCTCCTTTGTAAACTTTACTGAACATTTTTAATCTCTCTGACTAGTGGCAATAAATAGTGACAAAATAGGAATAAGTCCAATTTTAGGCTTGGCCGAGGTCTCAGAGGTAAAGGTGCTTGCCCCTCAGCCTGGCTACCTATGTTCTGTACTGGGACCCATATGCTAGAAGGAGAAAACTGATTCCCACAAGCAAGCTGTCATCTGATCTCTACATGCATGCTATGGCACATGTGTACTGGTACCCACACACATATAAGTAGATGATAGGTAAATAGATAGAAAGATTCATAAACTGATAATAAATAATTAATCAATAAAATAGAACAATGTAAAACATAACTAATCCTTGTAATCTACTGAAAGTCACATGCTACCATTATCCCCAGTTCACATAGTGGAAAACTGAAGCTTGGGGTTACTAAACACTCTGCATGAAATCAAAGAGTGGGTGACGGTAGAGATATGATTTAAGTCTGCAGTCTGTCCCTGGACCAGATACAAAGCCACACTGTCACTCTCTTCATCTACCCAGTGACCCTGTATGGTTAGAAGCAACGTCATTCCTATCTGACAGAAGAAAAAAGTGAGGCTTTCAGTGAGTAGATCCCTTCCTCAAATTCTACTGACTTTTCTGGACACCATAACAATGCCTCTGCTTGCTTCTAGTCCCTACTGCACAGCTGCAAAGACAATGTGGAAACACAGAATCACCTATTACTAATGGGTTCCAGATCATATGGGTAACAAGTGTGGGAGCTGGGATTCTGTGTCAGGTGTATGCGGGTGAGAAACCAGGCTCCTTTACCCTCTACTCTACCTGCATCTTCGGATAGAAAAGCAGAAAATGCACAAGAGGGTACCATGCCCACCCCATCTCCCATCCATCCACCTCTGCAATGCTCTGGGAGAGTCAAGTCACAATAAGTGTATGGCTTACAGCTCCATGCGTTCTCTCTTGTAGGGATAATTTGCTTTGTTTTGTTTTTTTCTTTTCTTTCTAGGGTACAATCTGTTTCCACCACAGCAGCCTTCAGGACTGATAGAGGATGGAGATGGGGTGGAAGCTGACATCTACCCAGGGGCCTCTTGTGGTTTTGTCAATTAATTGCTTCACCTTTGGGGACAGGGAAAGTACAAGACAAGTGTGAAGCAGAGGAAGAGATGAGAGAAAAAGAAATCAACTCATCTCCCAAACCTGTCATGGTTTCCCCTTAACTTCTCCTATGAAGACGTCCCACGTGGCTCATTTTGAGCCATTTACTAAACATCCTTCGGTTTCCTTTGACTTTCACATCTGCTTTCCTCTTTCTTCCCTGCACGGTCCATGCTTCCTGCATGGATGGCTGTTGCCTTTGATCTTCCTGCCTCTGGTCAGCTGCACACTGTAAGTCATCCTCTCCTCTCCAACTAATTCTGGGCAATGCTGAAATCTACATCAATTCCTTCTTCACCCTCTTTATCACAAGCCTCCATCAAGGCTGACATGAGTCAGATGATGTTCATGGGGACTCACAGAACTCACTAATCCTTTAACAGAAATGAGGACTTCAGGATGTCTACAGTCTCACAGGTATTATAATAAGCTTATAAACCAACCACCCTAAATGTCAGATGGCCCAAAGAAAGCAAGAGGACTATACAGTTTTTATTCAGAAACAGTGACTTGGCTTTCTTCATTATCATTGTTATCATTGCTTGATTTCTTTTAAAATTAATTTCAAAGTTGCTGTTGAGAATCTGGGGAGAGTTAACCTGAATAATAAGGAGATTAAACTGCAAAAGTTTTGCAAAGAACATGTTATTCTTTCCCATTTTAAAATAGAAAATATAAAATTACTACAGCATCATATTCCTAAGGATTTCCACCTAATTAATACAAGTGATTATATATATATATGTGTGTGTGTGTGTGTGTGTGTGTGTGTGTGTGTGGTCAAATACGTCTGAAAAATATTTTCAGAAGCAAAGAAAATGTTTCTAGGTGATATTCCTACCACACAATAATTTTATCCTACTGCTCATCAATGATAAGTGAGAACAGAAGTGAAGGAATGTAAGACTGTTTCCCAAACAAATAATCATAAATTCTGAGTAATGGCTATTTTATTGTACTACTTTCTACCCCTGAGAAAAGTAGCATGTGAGACATTCCTTCTAGTGAGTGGGAATCACTTCTTATAGTTTTAAATTATTCATTATTAGACAGCTTCCCAAAGGAAGCTACAATGTATTACTATTAACTCTTAATAAAAAGTGAATCTTTTATTCTGTGCCTTTTTCTTGGGCAGCAAGGCATTTTCAATTATACTACAGTGTATTTCTGGCACCCATTCTCCATTTCCTGTCAGACTGAGTCCAACAGTTTTCAGCACCTCACTTTGGGAACTACAGAGATGGATCAGCTTCTAAGAACTGCTCTTGAAGAGGACATGGGTTCAGTTCCCAGCACCCACATTGAGCATCAGGCAACCTCCTATAACTCCAGTTTTAGGGTATCTGATGCTCTCCCCTGGCCTCTGAGGATACCTGCATGCATGTGTCATATATAAACTCATACACACACACACACACACACACACACACACAGGCATCTCACTTTTGAATTGTTTGATATTTAAGATTTATTCTTATCATCTTCCCTTCCAAATATAGTAAGAATGAATCTTACTATACTGTCACTTTAGAAATTCATAAGTGAATGAAAAAGACATCATTTTACAAGAATCTGTTAGTTGCCAGAGAAGATGAAACATACACAAGCGCACACACACACACACACACACACACACAATCTTCCACTAAAATAATAATGAGAAAGATATATAGTGGAGAGAAAGAGGAGGGAAGAAGAGGGGGCAGGGAGAGAGATACACAGATGGGGGGATGGAAGAGGGAGAGGGAGGGGGAGGGGGAGAGTTTTGTATCAAGTAATGGTCCAAGAACTGAGTAAAATCCATGGGAGAGAAAGAAACAGAGAAAGGGAGAGTTAGAAAACACTCTGAGGTGATCTGAATGTCTGTGATCCCCACATTTCCTATACAAAAGTCTTAACCCCCAAGGGGAGAGTTATGTAAGGAAGTTGATACATCATGAGGTGATGCATCCAGGATTAAGATTGATGTGTTTATGAACAAAGCCCAGAGAACAGCCCTGCCCCTTCACATGAAGACACAGTGTGAAGGTGACATTTACAAACCAGAAATCCGGCCCTCAGCAAATCCTGGGTCTACATTCTCCAGATCTGTGAGAAGTAAATTTCTGGTTTTTATTAGCTCTTTACTTAGGTCTCCTTATTATAGCAGCTCAAAGGACTAAATCGGGTTCTCAGTTGGATTGTGGGACATGGAAAAATGTGGGGAGCTGGGGAAGAGACGGGGCTGTCTGTCCAGTCCGTTGACTACCATGTGCTCAAAGCAGACTTCCTCCCCAGGGACCAATATTTTCAGAACGTCTTTGAAAGCAGAGAGCTAGCCTCATGGAACACGGGGTTGGTTGTCCTCACCTTGCCCAGGCAGGGGTTCAGCTTTGCTGACTCCATCAGTACTGCTGACGGCAAAGGGTGAAGGCCCTGGGATGTCTGTCTTTGAGACTCATCCCTCTTCAGGACTCCCCAGAGAGAACTGTCAGTAAGGTGTTCTGGGCCATAAAAAATGATCCTCTTGCTGGGGACTCGATTATTTCACCTGGAAAAACCAACCATCTTTTCTTCCTGCAAGCATTTATCAATGGGACAGGACCCACTGCTCTCCTGGATGGCTCTGCCTCCTTTATCACCCGGGGCAGGAAGTTCTGAGAATCAGCTGCAAGCCCATTATCACTTGCTCTGCTTTTGCCTACTGTATTTGTGCTCAACTGTGCTGATCTCTAGAGATACAACCCAGGCACACTATCCTCTCCAAGAGAGCAAGCAGCTGTGTGGACAAACAATCCCCAGTGATGCCTACCTTCAATGAACCCATAAACCTAAGAGCTGCTGTTTGGA
Organism: Grammomys surdaster; assembly: GCF_004785775.1. Lineage (NCBI taxonomy): Eukaryota > Metazoa > Chordata > Mammalia > Rodentia > Muridae > Grammomys > Grammomys surdaster. The sequence continues at coordinate 4,133,953 of NW_021620763.1, forward strand.
CAGTACTTTTGTCCCAAGGAACCCAGAACAATTTTCAGAGACTCATTCCAAACTTCCCCAACTCCTGGGAGGTAACGGATATTAACACCATTCTCCCATACACATGGGAGGTTGGAATGGTTTGCTGAGTATCACACCATTATTCTGTGGCTCATCCCATTCAACTGACTTTTTCCCAAGTATGTCCTTATCACACAAGATTTTGACTGATGCTATTTGAAAATTTACATTTATTTAAAATGTATTTAAATTTTTATTTAAAATTTCTTGATGCTAAGAATTCTTTTTCAAATTTGCTGTCTCATTCCATAGATATTTTCATGAAACAGGTCTCAGATGAACCCCTGGAATTAGTGATTTTAATTAATATTACAAGATTTCCCCCTTTTAATGATATATACACAATAGCTATCATTAAGAAAATATGGGAAGTACCATTTGCTTTGTTTAATTTCTATAGTAACTCTAGATATACAGTTATGCATCTTCATATAAGAAGAAATATATGGATAGCAAATCACACCAAGTCCTAGTTTAAAATCCAGTAATTCATTATAACTCACACAGACAGGAAATGGCATGTACTTATTTCCTGTGTTTCTTTACATTTCCTGATCATATCTTCTAACATTACTAAAACCTAAAGAGTCTGGAATTTGAACTGTGTGAATATTATTTACACCTCTTCCATAACATTGATATGTGAGCTTTCCTTGATAGATTGAATTATCTTCCCCTTTTCAAATATATTTAAAATGAAAGTCCATCCACAAGTTTAAGCCCATATTCTTGACTCCCTTGGGACTTTAGGCCATCCTCCTTCTGTGATTCTTATCACTGCTCTCTTCCCTCACCTCCAAGAATTTGTTCATGATCCCGAGGATTCACAAATCAATTTTCCTCTTACAGAGCCACCGTGGATTTACTTGCTTGCCATCTGTTAGACTCAGGAAACCTGCTTTGGCCCAAGCATAGTAATCATGAGCCATACCTCCCCACATAAAGAGCAGGACTTCCAGGGACATCAACCCAGAAAAGAGCAGGACTTCCAAGGACAACACCAAAAAACATATAACAAGCTACAGTCAACTGTGTTTCTTTTAAGTATCTGAGTTCTTCTTTTCTTATGAGGGAATCACCATCTTCAATGCCAACTCAAGACCAAGACTATTTGGTTCTTACTGTTAGTAATTTCAGGGTTTCTAATGTATAATCTTTCTTTACTCACAACAGACCATCTTATTTGTAACAAATAACCAGTATAGAGAAAGTTTTTGCATAAAAATGAATAACGATTGACAAAACATTTTTTCGAAGGATAAGGATTCTAGTACTTGAAACTGTCATCCAATACGAATTTGTTCTTTAACCACCAGTAACAAATAATAATAATAATACTCTTGTTTAGGGGGTACATAACAGACCTTTTAAAATTCCTTTACTCGGGTAATTATGAAAAGTAAAATAGAATTATATCTTCTATTAGCCAGCAAGAAGAATTCTATTTCTAATAATTAGCTCATGTTGAATCTGACTTAATAGCATATGTTAAATGGAGAAAAGATGTGGAAAGCTAAGATGAAAGGTAAGCTAGCTATGCATGAAAAACTAAAAAAGTTGGTGGGGCTGCCTTATTAATTATCTAGAAACTCTTACTGGTTATTTGAAGTCTACACTAATTTCACATTGCTTTGGTCAGTGTATTATTATGGCAACATGGAAACTTAATCAATACAGCAATATCTCATTTTGATCCCTGGTTTTTTATTTATTGCATATCATTAGACAAATTGTTTGATTGATCTGTGTCTTGGCCTCTTCTTATGTATGGAATGGGGCCAATAGTAGCACCTACACAGAAAGACCCACATCCATGGCCAAGTGTTGTGAAGGGATAAGCACACTGGCTTTTGTACCCCATAAGTGACTTAAAGCACTGTCTCAGGAAACACACTCTACACAATCCACCACTCCCTGTGTGGATTCCTTTCTTCTCTGCAAATACATCTTCCAAGCTTTTTACATACTGCATTTGGAAAAAGCTTTTCTCCCCAAATGAGTTTTGATCTGAACAATAGGGAAACTTTTTTTTTTTTGATAAGAGTTATCTGTTCATGGTACAAGCACCTTTTTTATTTGTTGGGATTTTCATTGTATTAATACCAAGTCCTGTCCCAGCATGTGGCATGCTACTGGGCTCACAAAGCCAAGAAAATCATTATTGGTCAGATAACTCTGTCCAAGAAATCAAAGGGAATGATAAATAAAATGGTCCTGGCTAGATGCTTGAGAGAGTGCTGAATCTAAAGATCCCTTCTAGGGTGATTAGGGCAAGGCTTGGTCTAAATTTGTCTAGAATGTAGGATGGAAAGATGGGACCTGGCCTTGGCCCTCCCTACATCTGCTACATGGTCTCGGAGATTTTGATATCCATGCAGTACAAACTCATCATTCAGAGATGGGGTGTCATCATTTCTTACTCCCAGGAAGTTGGACTGTTAAGGCCAGAGCAGAGACTTCAGTGGCCCTAGCAGAGAAGCTGAGTTAGTCAAAAGTTCATTCACATAAGCCAGGCAGTGCCAGCACTCCTACACAATTGGCTCAAGCTACAACCACTAGGATCTCATGTCTACCCTCCAGTAAATATTTTGGGATGATGTAGGGCTGTCCTCTGGGATACTTCTGAGCTGGCAGGAGACAATTACTTAGCTTGAAGCATGGGATTATATTTAGAAAATCTATGCCATTTTCACAATTACATTCTAGGGCTAAGGACTCTGAACAAGTTCACTCTGTCTTCCCTGGGATCTAAAATGTCTGAAAACAAAATAGTCTCTTCTTCGAGGCTTTACCTTGGACTGAGTTTAAACAGCAGAGGGAAGGAATGTTGTGGCAATTGAGCTGGCAAAGCTTAGTGTTTAAGTTATTTATTACAAAATAATCTATAACTATATCATCAGTCACATCTGACCATGCTCTGGCTAAATATTCAGTAGATTTGAGTTATGTTCTATTTATTATACTTTAGGTACCCTTTGGCAGACCTGTTGCCATGGTCCATTATCTCTTAGGTCTCCACTGGGCACTCTAAGTCCTCTGTGATGTAATCAGTCTGGGTCTGAGCATCACACAACTGAATCCCTTTAATCATGATTTGGAGGCTTAAGTTCTCCCATTGCTTCCTGAGAGATTAAAATCCAAACTACACAATGCTTTGGTGATGATGGGGTTCACATTTCTGTAGATCCACTTCCCTATCTTGCCTTTCTCTAAAGCTTTCTACATGCCTCTCTTGTCTTTTTCCTCTTTCTCTTGAGCCACCAGATTCAGAATGATAGATATTATAGGTTTTAGGAAAAGAATATTGTGCACTAAAGAGTGAATGCCTCAGGTTCCTATTTACTTCTGTGAAATACATTCAACCTGGCCTTAAGCAAAACTCTATTTCCACACAGGTAAAATGGGGGCAACAGCAATTTTTGAGTTTTATTGTAAATATCTCAGAAAACATACAAAATACCAGACAAAGACTGACTAAATCCCAGACTTGCAGAGTCTCAGTGTCCTCATCTATAAAAACAAAAGTGTAAAATTATAGCACCTTGTCTTCCTCATGATTAATTACAGTTATGAGAAAAGATGTGTGTAAGAACTTTACAAGTCAAATCGACTGAACATTCAGAGGGTCCCCTGCTCCCAACAACTTCCTCATGGGATCCAGGAGGATAGCTCAGACTCAGCCTTGGAGGGCAGAGTCAGATATCATGGTTGCATGCTTTCTAGGGTTCTTTTCTCCTGTCTTCTCCTCAGGATGGAATGCTATACTGGGACTCCCTTCCTGTATGACATGATTTCTTTCTGCACTGCAGGCTGTTCTCTAAAATGAATAATGGCAATGCTATGTCTTTGATGAGGTGGAACACCAACACTAAATTGTGTCATCACCTCCCTCAGGTTGTAAAGTAGCCCAAGATCCCAGGCAGGGACAGGCCACCCTGGTGAGTAAGGCTGATTTAGCCTGTAGAATCCATTGCCCAGTTCCCTTGGCAGCCATTGGATATTATTACGTTCTCTCCTCTCCTCGGAACTGTGTTTCCTCCTGTCTCCACATGAAGCATGAGTGATCTGGGAGATGGCTGGGAAGATGAAGGGTTCAAAACAAAAGCAAAACATAATCATGACACTAACTCATATTTATAGAGGACTACATTGATAACAGCCTTGAAACACTTAATAACATATAACTCTTACTTGTTGCTTAAATTAACATTTTTGAATGCTGAAGGCCTCAGCCCTTCACTTATTAATTCATTATACTTACTTTATGGGTAGTAAAAATTGAAAAATAATGAATGTAAATAATCCAAAAGTGAACCTGGAGGTCAGTGCTTTATTTACTTCACAATATTTATGGAGTATCTGCTATGCCTAAAATATTGGAATATATAGTAAAAGAGGACAAATGACTAAAACACAGGAAGAACTATGGTGCACATTAATACCCTTGCCACCAGTGCATGTTCACATGCTTTCAAATTGTAGGTGATATTCTTAGTAGCATACATATGAGAATGGAAGGAAATGATGACTTCAAGGGTTTATAATAATATAATCATTGTAATTAGAAGGTCAAAGGGCATTGGAGTACAGTGGTGAATGGCAAAGCCAAGGTTAGTCTCAGGTTCTGTAGAGGTCATCTGGAAGGGTTGGGCCTCTGTAAGCAGAGATCAGGACTTCTGGAGGAGTGGTTGGGTATGTGTAGACAGCTTTTATAATGCACAAAAAGTTTTGCTCTCTAAGAATCACGCCTCCCAAAGAGCCAGTCCAATCCACGAGTGACTAAATGGTCTTTTCAGGACCACCTCACATTAAGACTGTGAATCTGCTTGCTCATCCCTCTCCGACTTTCTTCCCCTTTCCCCTCCTCTCATCTTCCTCTTCCTATGTCATTTAATCCTCTTCCTATATTTCTTCTCTTTCTTCTTTATTTCTCCTCCTTCCCATACTTCTCCTCCTCCCTCTTTCCCTCCAAACATCCTCTCCTTATTCAGAGAAAAGATGCTGCTGTATTGAGTATGCACTATAACTCTTATCTCTTCTCAAGAGTTAGTGAAAAATCTAGGTTTCTGAAGGGTTTCACATGAGTGAAGATGTATGTAGGTCTTATCAGGTTTTCCCAAGTAGTGAACTTGCAAGTAATTGTCCCTCTGCTCCCACCCCCTGCCACTCAAAAGATTATTGGAGCTCAATCTAGCATCTTCATGTCAAACATCCAAGAACTGGAAGAAAGCTCTGCCCACATATTCTTGCCATATACTTGACCCAGAGAACTATGAGATAACGAATATTCATTGTATTACACTACTACATCTTGGATTCATTTGTTATAAAAATATCTTTCATTCAATAACTAGATAACACAGAGTACTAGTTCACTTGGAGTTCATTTTAGGGATTCTTGTTTGCAGTGCACGGGGAACATCGAAGAATAAGAAATGAGGCAGTATAGCACGCACGTTTAGGGTTCAAGAGTGCAGGACTAGGCATGAGAGAGATCAGTAGCTACAGGACTACAGTGCAGGAAGCAGGGAGGCTCATTTTACAACAATGACCTTCAAACAAGAGAGAAAATAAATACCAGATTTTTAAGGAAATAAGGAAAGTTTTTTTGTTTATTTGTTTGTTTCATAGATATTATACATTTAACTAGAAAAATGTAATTAGTTGATGAAACTGAAAATTTTTACATTAAGCATAGAACCAAAATTTGGAATATAAATCAAATGTAAAGGAAAATCAAAGGGTAGGTAATTAATCAAGTTCTACATGAAATGGAACAGGCTGGAATCAACCGAACTACTGGAAAGATTAGACACAGCCTAAAGGGAAGCACACCAGCTCTGTATTATTATGGACTAATTGCTGAGGATGTAACAGCTCCAGACAGGATACATATTATTATGGTGTGGAGATTGCAGTGAGTGAAGAGTTTGGGCACGGTTCAGCTGGGGCCCTCCTCTCAGGTTCCCACAAGCCCACAGGGAAGGAGTCAGCTCTGCTGCATTCCTGTCTGTACCTCTAAGGCTCTTTGGAGCTTTGTGCATTTCTATGCTGTTGCCTTGAGGTTTTGTCATCTGGGGGTTGCTGCTAGCAACTTGAAGGCAGTTGCTATTACTAGGCACAGAGATATGTTTCCAACTAGCCTAAAATATGAGCTTCTTGAGGTTCTCAAGTCTGGTAAGATGCATCGCATTTCACAACATGAACCTAGGGTGCTTGGGGAACTGGCTTTCCCATTACCATTATCCCTGTTCTAATGAATAGAGCAAGTCACAAATCCCCCTCACTCACAGTGAAATGAAGAGTGTGACTCATGAGACTCACTAAGTTTGTATCTACCATAGGTTAGAAGGACAAGTCGGGGTAGGCAAAGCAACACAGTGGAGCTCATGGACTGACGACCTGAGTTTTAATCTTGGAACCCACATAAAAGGGGATGGAGCAAATTAACTCTACAAAGCTGTCCTCTTACCTCCACACCAGCACTGTGGCAAGCACACACACACACACACACACACACACACACACACACACACACACAAGAAGAAATAAAAAAATGAAAACAAACAACCAAAAAGAACAGTTGAGGATATGGATAACCCATTTGGCATGGTTGGTTGCTGGGAAGACTTTTATTTTTCAAAGAACAAGTCCCAGCTACAACGTAAGCATTCTACTCAATCACACAATTACTAAAGTACTGAAAAGGCTCCCTCTTGTTGTACTAATAACCCCCCCCACACACACACACCTTGCACTGCCTCCCTTACATAATGGTCCTCCTTCCTAATATCCCTGTCAGGGAGTGCATCTAACAATGAATTTAAAGGATACCTGTGTTTTCAGGGAGTGCATCTAACAATGAATTTGAAGGAGACCTGTGTTTTAGAAGGTGATTCCTTTCATAGATTTCTAAATGCCAGTTTCTAATACAACAGAGCCAATGCTATCAGTGTTTCTAAAGATTCACTGAGTGTGGAAATAAAACGGGAAGTTCAGGAGTTAAGCAGAGCCTATGAAACCAGCAGCCTATATAGACTAAGGCAATACAGTGCCACAAGACTGCATCACTCTCATTTAATGACCTTGAAGTGTGTCACTGGCTTACAACTGACACTTTGAAAACTTGAAAGTTTTGCAGGCCTTCTCTAGGGTCCTTTTAAACAAACAAGCCAACAATAAAACCAGCATTTTGCACCAGACAATAACAATCTTAGTTTCCTGGGTGAACTTGTTGGTTTATCTATTATTCTTTGGCATCCCAGAGTTCTTCGAATTTTATGGAAAGAAACATTCAGCAGCTTCTAATTTCTCAGCATAAAGTCAGTGAGCTAGCTATTCTCCAGGGTCTAGTTGTGGCTTTGGTTGAGTCCATAAGATAGAAGAACCTCCTATGGAGACTTATGATAAAGCCTTTGAGAATGTTCTTGGATTGAATTCGGATTCCACCACATCGGATCTTGAATAAGCTACTTAATTTTTTTTAAGATTAAGTTTCTCATCTAGGTGATAAAGAATCCCCATTTAAGGTGTATGTGACCATTTATTCTGAGTGTTAAGTTTAATGTTTCCAAGATTTGTTTCTCGTGGTTTATCTTTCTAGAAAGGATGACAGAGTAGCGCAGCTTACACTATGGGGCTCGTACTTCTGTCATCACGACACAATTACGTAGCTTGAATTTCTGGTCACTTTGGAGCAAGATTCTCAACTTTACATAACATATACAATGAGAAGAGTGTTTTGGTATGGAGCTCTTTTGTGGCTTATATGATATTAGCAATGTCTGACCTCTACAAAGATGTTAGCTGGATCCTACCTCCCTGGTCTCTCCACATGTCTCCTGGGAACTCGTTGCTTCTCTGATTCAATATCCACTGAGGTCCATAGACATGAAACCAAAAGTGCTGAACTGGTAGAATGGAGTCATGGCTAAGATCATCCTTAGTATTCCAACCCTACTCGACTATACCAGGGACCAGACTGTGCATCCCTCCAAACAATTTAAGTCACAGAAATAGTGAATTGAGGATTCTGTAGCAGGTAGGCTACTCAACCACCCAAAGACATCAATTCCTCGTTCCTAGAACCTTTTGATATTACAGAGCAAGGCAAAGAAGTCTTTTTAAGTATAATTAAATTAAAGTTCTTGAGATGGGGAGATCATCCTAGGTCATCTGGGCAGCTTCTAATTGTAATGCCAAGTGTCCTAGGAAGAAAAGTGTACAAAGTCTCAAGGAAAGAAGAAGAGACATACATTCAGAGGAGAAGACAATGTGCTTGTAGAGGCAAAGACTGAAATTAGGTTGCCACAAGCCAATGAAGACTGGAGACCACAGAGGATGACAGAAGCGAGGGTCACATTCTCCCTTAGAGCCTGTGGCTGAGATGTTCTGCAGTAACCTGATTTTGACCTGGATAGTGACTGGACTATAGACTTACTTTTTTTAAGTCACCAAGTTTGCAGTAGTTTATTGCAGCAAGTGCAAAAATTACTAAGGTTCATCTCAGCATGTGTAGCTCCTCCTGCTGTAGTCTTCTGTGTTGTTCCTGCTCCATGCTTCAATCTCTGGGAGATTTCCATAATAAACTCTGATCCAGAGGCCCAGTGCACATGCATGTTGGTCATTTATCTCATTTTGCATGACACATTCATGAACACATATGACAGTGAGCCAATGTTTAATGACCTTTTATGAATGTTTAAAGTTAATTTATTTTTTTATTATGTGCATATGAGTGATTTGCCTGCATGTACATCTGTGCATACATGTGTATCTGTTGCCTATCTGAGGCCAGAAGAGGGTGTCAGATTTCTTAGAATTAGATTTACATGTTGTTGTGAACAGCCATGTAGGTTCTGGGAAGTAAACCAGTGTCTTATTGCTAGTCTTGGTGGTCAATCACCTTGGAAGCACACCTATAGCTAGGTTCTGGACTCAGTACATTGGAAAGACCCACCCTAAATGTAGATGCCACCATTCCATTGGATTGGGTCCCAACCTGAAAGGAGAGAGTAAGGCAAGCACAAGCCTTCTTCCCTGTCGACTCCCTGACTGCAGATGTACATGACCAGGTGCTCTGTGCATCTGCCTCCATGCTCACCCCACCATGATGGACTGTATCCTTAAACTGTAAGCAACAATAAGCCCTTCTTTCTTAAGATGCATATGTGAGGTACACAAAAGTGGTTGGGAAAGAGACTAACACAGTGCTGAGTCCTGAAGACCTTTCTTATACCTCACAGTATCTATCTGCAGGTCCATATCCATAGGGTTTTATGTCTGAGAATTGTTCCAATCTCAAGTGAAAATGTTTGAAAGACTATAATTGCATCTCTAGAAATGTGTGCAGGTATTTCTTTCCCCTCGACCTCAATCCATAAATGATAGTTTAACAACTAGTTACACAGAATTTATATGGAATCAAGTATTATAAAAATTGAGTTATTTACTGTGTTATATTATGATTAGTTACAGTATATTAGAGAATGTGTGAGTGTGTGTGCACACATGCTTGTTTATTACAGACAAATACTAAGTTGTTTATCTGTAAGGACCTTGAGTGTCTACAGATTTGGGTATCCACCAATGTTCCAGGAACAAATCTCCATGAATACAGAGGGAGCACTGTATTCTGGCTTATCTGGAGTCTTTTCTTTTGCCCCCAGTCTTATTTATGGAGGACCTTGAATGTTAGGCATATGTTCTATGTCAAGCCATACAAGCAGACTGACAAGACACACTTTACTCTGTCACCTCTGGGTAGATGATGGATTGAAGTGGAAACCTGGAGAGGAGTTTGAAAGATGTATAAACTGTTTAAATAAGAAGCGAAAAAGATGTAATTTAGAAGATAGATCCCAGTGATCAAGAAGCAGATGAGCCACATATCTGCTAATTCTAAAGATGGGGGCATGTTTCATCTAGATAAAAAGCATCCCTGTCTTCAAGTTTGCAGAAGAGAATCAGCTGGATGAACGTGACCATGCTGAAGTTTGAGGGTGTTCAAGAGAGAAAGAACAGAAGCCAGTTTGCTTTTCGTACAGACCCTCCTAATCCCTTCCTTTAATTAGCCCCTGATCTATGATCATGGAATAGGCCTTTTCCTTGTATTTTAAAAGTCATTGGAAGCAATTTCCTAAAACATTTCAGTTTTAAATGCATGTGCTTATACCCATCCTAAACCTTTTATGTGGTAAGGGTTAAAGCCAGCTTCCTGTTGGGAAATGGCTTCTGTTTTCTCAGCAGGAGAGTGTGATAATTTTACAAAAATCTCCAAACTTTACTTCTCACCTTGTCACCAGAACCTCCAAGCTGAGCATTCACTGTATCTGTCACAGGAAAGACTGAAGAGAAAATGCCATTTCTCCCCAGCTTAGGGCATTTTAAAATGACATATGTGTAGGACAGTTATAGTACTGCTGATTCTAAAGGGAAGGTTGGAGAGGCCAGGCTGTGTGTGTGTGTGTGTGTGTGTGTGTGTGTGTGTGTGTTCTGCATGTGGTTGCTGTCTTCAAATCCAGATGGCCTGTGATGTCATTGGAAAAACCCTAAAGCCTACAGCAAGAAAGAACTTTTTATGACTCCCTGTGAGTTACTCCCCTATTCTGATCTTGAAGTATCAAGAGAAAGGCTAAAAGACAATGGACCGTCCTCACAACCCATTTCTCTTTCAATTTCAGCTGCAAGAAAAGAGTATAGGAGGGGGAGAGATAAGTTGGACCAAGGGAAGAGATGTCAAAAGAAGACAAGAAGCTGTCCTTTGCGTTTCTGGTGTCTCCTCACCTGAGGAAAACACTGGAGCAGAATTCCTTGTTCTCATAGGGGACTGTCCTGCTAGACTTTGAGATCATTATCCCTACCTTAGCTACCTCTGTAACCTTCAAGGCTAAAGTCATGTCTCTTACATAACAGATGCACAGCAAATGTTAAAGACTGGAGGTCTACACTGAAGCTACATTAAGACAAAAGCATCAAGAGTCTAGAAAAAAGGAAAAAGAGAAATCAAAGTTTACAAGGTGTTTTGTAGATATCACACATCATTGATGCTTCAGAAATACTCTTTGCTGCTACTGCTTGAGGTAGAAGTTACCAAGACCACTGTCTGGAGGAGGAAACTAAATTTTGGAGAGAAAGCAAATCAAAGACCTCATGATCCCAGAGCAAGTACAGACAGCATGTGTGCACAAGTCTGATTGTCTCCAGGGAGAAATTCTCCCCAGGACAGCAAGCTTCTTTAGGGAAATTATTATTCCTAGTTCATACCACCTCAAACAGAAAACAGAACAGAACAAAAGTCAGCCATCTTGGAGAAGCAGTAATCTGGGAGTCTCCTAACTCAGAGTCTTATCACATGAATTCTGCAATAACAGTATTAGGATGCTCTTAGGAACACTTCTGGGTATATTTCTTATAACTTTCTAGTCACTTTCCAATGAATTCAAATGATGACTTACAGGGATGATGATTCTCTAGCTATCCTCCTGCTTTTCTGTTTTATCTTGGCCCCAGATGAACCGAAAGCCTCTTGCCCTCATTGAAGAAAGTAATTTTAAAAAAAAAATCACTTCACTTATTCCAATATTAATGGCTTCTGAAACATTTTCCTTAACACATCCTAAAAATTACATCACCGGTAATCTGTATATCTTTTAGCCTAATGAAGCTGACACATTAACTATTATGATATTCTGAAAAAATCAGCCTCTTACAACGTTACATACAGACCTCATGTCAGAACCGACTGGAGACTGAAATATAAGATCTAAAACTATAAAACCAGAAGAAAATCTATGGAGGAAAATCTCTTTATATTGTCCTTGGCAATGGTAATTTTTATGTTACATCAAATTCACAGGTAACAAAGGCAAAATATAGAAGTTAAATTACATCACACTTAAAAGGAAATAAAGAAAATGAAAAAGTAGCTTAGGTAATGAGAGAAAATGTTTTTAAACTACATGTCTTATTGTGGGCTTATGTTTTTCAAAAACTAATAAGAGTTCTTAAATGCTTCAACCTCTCTTAAAGCCCATCAACCAAAGGATAAGAGGGGGGAATGGCTAATAGGACAGGGTACATGGATCTGTTTAGAAGAGATTCTTTGGGGTGATTCCAGTCTTTGTTGTCTGCAGTCCAGTTCACTAGCAAAACACTGAACATGAGTCAACTGCAGCGGCTCTATCCAGAAGAAATTGTGAGGCTCTTCTGATCTGGACAAGTCTGCCGAAGCAGCCAGAAGCTGCTAGAACACCACCCAAAGTTCTTTGGTGTGCTTCTTTCTACAAAGTCACAATGAGTGAAGATCAGAGAAGAAAGTCAGGTGAACCAAATCAATAGCATTGTCGGTGAAGACCAGCATCAGCAAAACCCAATGCAAAGCAAACCAATGCCGGAGCGTCATCCCCTATCCGATGGGTTATACTTATACTCTTTCCAAACACCACATGTCCTCCCAAGCATCTGCTCCAGCAAAATATCACATGCCCTTTCACCAGACAGCTTCCAGAAAAACACCATATGTCTGTTCTCAGCAAAATATCCTCTCATAAGACAGCTTCCATAAAAATATTACATGACACAATTGAGTCTCCAAGGAAAACAGAAATTCCCGATTCATTTGAGAAAAGATTAACACCTGAAATACATGAGGAGCATCTATAATTCATTATCAAAAATCACAATTATTTCATTGAAAAGTAAATAAATGAGGAAGTAAATTTTGAAAAACAAGACATACAGATGCTCAACAAAGATAAGCACTCCTTCAGTATCACTAATGCTCATGGAAATTCAACTAAAAATCATGATACTTCATTTTGAAAATGAAATATTAAATGATATATTAGCTACACTTTTCATAATTTTGTTAAAATAAATGACAATAAGTAACGTAAGGGAGGAATACTTTACTTGAATCATAGTTTGTTAGGATATAATTCATCATGACAAGAAAGGCGTAGCATGACTATGCAGCTGGAACTCCACATCTGAGAAGACTTGCAGCAGAAGGAAGGGTGTGGTGCATTCATTTTTTTCCCTATCTTTATTGAATTCTGATAGCCCATAGGATGTGGGTGAATGCCACCCACATTCAGGATGGATTGTCATCCCTCAGTAAAGCCTCTCTAGGAATATTCTCACAGACATGTCTACAAAGACATGTCAGCTAAGTGATTCCAATTCCATCAAGTTGGCATTAACCACACAAGTCCACATCTTATCAATGTGATATCTCAAAAAGCCACTTTTGTCTTTTTCATTTTTAATATGTATATTTTATTGAAAACAATTTTCATACAATAAATTCTGATCACAGTTTCTAGTTCCCCAGCTCCTCCCACACCTTGCCTGCTTTCCCACCCATCCAAATCCCCCCTTTCAGAAAATAAAAGGACAAACAAAAGCCAACCAAACTAGAATGAATAAGTAAGAAAGAAACATAAGAAACACACACACACACTCAAAACCATAATACACAAGCAAAAACTAGTAAGACAAAAAGTGTCCAAACGTTGCATGTAATTTTAAAATCCAAGCTACCGCCTTTCCTGGAAGAATGTCCAGCACTCTGGCCCCTCCTCGCTTAGCTCCGAGATTGGCTGCCCCACTCCCGACTTGTCCGTTCCTCCTGGCTTAGGTCTGTCTGTCTTTGCCAAGCCAGCCCCACCCGAGACCTTTGAATCCACAGATAAAAAAACAAACACTTAACGTTATTATTTTAGAACGTGTTGGCTAGCACAATTGCTGAGCACAGAATCTCCTAAACTTATCAGCTAGCCTGTATCAGCCAGTCTCCGCTGATCTTGGCTATCCGCAGGTGGTGGAAGCTGCTGGTTCTAGCTTCACCAAGATCTCTCATGGTTGTTTAGTGCTTTCCAAAGCCTGGCCAAAAAGCTGCTTATCTTTCCCTGCATCTCCTTTTCCTCCTGCAACGCGGAAGGCCCACCTGTCCCTTCAGCCCAGTATTAGCTCCTCGCCTCATTTATTGACCAAATCAAAAACCAATTAAGGAACCAGAATTTAGTATCAGCACCTCCCCCTACATCCAAAGACAAAATGCTTACAAAAATCCCATTGAGTCCATTTTGTTTAAGGCATGAGGCCTACCCTTAAGCGTGGTTAATATACCTGGTGACATTCTACTGGAGAAAAGAAATTTTCCCTTTGCAAACAGATGTCAATTGGAGATAACTTCTGTGTTGGGCTAGGAACTTAGGTCTGCTTCTCCTCTGAGTGCTGAAACACCATCAGGCTTGGGCCTGTGTCGGCCCTGTACACACTACCACAGTCTCTGAGTTCATATGTGTGCCAGTCATACTGTGTCTATAAGATATTGTTTCCTTGATGTCACCCATCCCTCCTGGCTCTTACACTCTTTCTGCCTCTTCTTCCACAGAGTTTTCTGAACCCGGAACACTGAGCAGAGAAGTTTGATAAAATACATTCCACTTAGGATTGAGCATTCCACAGTCTTGTACTCTCTGCACACTGTCCAGTTGTGGGGCTCTGTGTTAGTTCCCGTCGACTACAAAGAAATGCTTTTTTGATGATGGCTGAACACAGCACTGACTTATGGGAATAGTGTAATGTCATTAGGACATTTGTCCCTTTAGCAGAACAGTAGTATTTTGTTCCTCCTTAGGCCCATGGCCTATCTAGTCTCAGTTTTTTGGCCACATGAGAGGAGTCAGGCATGGGTACCATTACATGGAATGGATTCAGATAGTGGTCGGTTATTCACACAATATTTGTGCCACAATTGTACCAGTATACTATGCAGGCAGGTCACCATGGTGTATCAAAAGGTTGATGGATATCTTTCTCCTCTGGTAGCATGGCAAAGTATACTCCAGTACCACAAACACTAGTAAATATGGGTAAAGGCTCTAGCTGGGTACTATTCCTCTTCTCCATGTTCATTGAAATTTGTAGTTGTTGTCTTTAGAAATATGACTTTACCATTGGTTTGTGGAGAACAACCAATAATCTTGGCACTGAGATGTTTGGGGGTTTTGTGGTGTCTGTCTCTTTGGCCAATGACTCTACTTGATATAGCCCATGCCTGGCACTGGAACTTGGTGGTAAAAGATGTCTACTTGGGACATTGTCTTCCTGTTATTTCGTGGCTGTAATTATAGTATGCAGACAGTTCTACTGTCTGAAAAACATGTGGCCTCTCCTTGGGGCTGGCTTTTCTCTGTTTTAACAGTGCCATGCAAAATTGTTTTAGAATGAATAAGACACATGAATCCATTCACAGAAGAATTTATTGTACTATTATAGACTTGCTTTTTTATAAACACACACATACTGATAAATTCTATATTGTACAGTACCCATTCAAAAGAAAAGAAACATAAGGTGCCTTGTAAATAGATAGCATTATCTGTGTCAATGACAATATTGTTGCAAAGAGAATAATGTTGCTAGGAATTAAATATATTCCTTGTATATAATTTCATGTATTTGATGCTTGGGAGAAATTTCAGAAACTCAGTCTATTTCCATATTTTTAAATGTTTCTTTATCATCTGCTTCCAAAGTCCTTCTCATACCAGGCATGTAGGCCATACTCGTGATATATATTGAACCTTTTAAATTTTATTATATTAGTTTTTTAACTAATATAATAAAATGTGTTTTGACTGTGTTCACTCTCATCCCCCAAGTCCTCTCAGATCTATCCCTCTTTCCCTGACCATCTCCACTTTCATCTTCATTTTTAAAAACCATTTCATCCAATTTAACCCCTAGGCAATGAGCTATTGACAATGGATACCTGCTAGGAGACGCAGTGCAGTCACCGGTAAGTCAACCATGCTCCACTGGAACTTGGATATATAGGCAGCATAAACTCTATAGCTTTTATTTCATTTCCTGGGGGCTTTGAATATCATTTTTAAAAACAGTGGTAAGAGGGACTATTCTTATATGGTTCTTGACGTTAGTGGGAAAACTTCAAGTTCCTCACCATTGAAAAACATGTGGTTGTTTCAGAAAATATTCTCTAAGTAACCCTACAGCAAAATCTAGACTGAACATAGAGCCACAGAGCATGCAGACACAACTTTTCAAGTCTGACTACATCCACATCCATGAGATGTGCTAATGAGAAGTGGAAGCCAGAAACGCTGTATCACCTATGTCACAGCTTCCTGTAAATAACCATCCTTACAGATTTTTCTGAAGAGTTGTAGACAGTGATTTTTCAAAGCAAACACACAGCACTATGTAAAAGTGAAACATATTATGAATAAATGGGAGAGATCAGGACACAACTCTGCTCTTGTGGGTCCTCGGTGATCTGCTATGGGGCTAGCTGCTTCTCAGGGTCTTGATTTCGGATCTCTGTAGTAAGAGGCAGCCTAGATGATTCTTGGACTGAGGCTAGCTGGAGATGCCAACTACATGGAGCTATGCCAGAAGCAGGAGTGTCAGGACAGGTCTTGCCTGTGTTAGTATGACCCAGAGAAAGCTTTGTGCACCAGCCAAAGTCCACAGATCCAGAGGGAAAAAACAGGTCACACTCAGGGGAATACTTATTTCTAAATATAAATATTTCATTTAAGTTTTACAGCATAGAGGGGCAGTTGTGGCACATGCCTTTAATCTCGGCACTTAGGAGGCAGAGACAGGCAGATTTCTGAGTTTGAGGCCAGCCTGGTCTACAGAGTGAGTTCCAGGACAGCCAGGGCTATACAGAGAAACCCTGTCTCAAAAATACAAAACAAACAAAAAAAATTCTAAAAAAAAAGAAAAACAGTTTTACAGCATTGATTGGTTGGCAAGAGATGACAGTAAGGAGAACAGACTGCACAAACAAAACACAGATTTCAGATACAGATAGAAAATCCATGGAGGTGAAGTGGGTGGCTCAGGCCTCTCTGTAGGCAGGAGACGTTTCAGCTAGCTCAGAAGGATGAGAGCTTTCAGTCTCTGACTAGGTCTTGAAAACCCAAGCCTCTCAGTGTACAGTAAGATTATAAAAACAATCTCAGGACTATATGTGAGTTTTAAAGTTATCCAATGGTGGTACACACCTTAATCCCAGTACTAGAGAGGCAGAGTCAGACAAATCTGAGTTCAAGGCCAGCCTGGTCTACAGAATAAGCTCTGGAACAGAGATCACACAGAAAAATCCTGTTTCAAAAAACAAAGCAACAGCAAGGTTCTACAGCTTCGTCACCATTATGAGGTTCCCTCTCGTGTGCACTTTCTGTCCGTCTCATCATTTTCTCCATGCCCCACGCGTTAATTAGGCTTAAAGTTTTATTTTTTGGCTTTTAAAAATAGAGTTAGTTTTATTAATAGGCTTTCTGTTGGTAGCCTGTGGATTTTATGGATTTAGAAGTAGTTGTTTTTTTTTTTTCTATCCATACAAATCACCTGCTAAAATTGGGTTAGTAGCCTTTTTTTAAAAAAAAAAAAATATGTATAGACTTTTCTTTAGGCAAAAAATTAAGACAGGTTTTTCTGCTGCAAAGGTAAAGTTTTCCTATAACTGAAAATTGAAAATAGTGATTCTAACTCCTTTCCAAGAACTATTGAATTTATAAATGCAAGTAATGAAGATTCTTTTCTCTCACTGAACCTAGTGGCTCACTAGAAACAGATTCTTTTAAAGTTATAGCAGGGCTAGAGAGATAGCTCCTCAGTTTAGAGCAGTTAAATTGTCCATGCAGAAAATCCAGGTTCGATTCCCAGCGCCCACACAGCAGCTCACAACTGTCTGTAACTACAGTCTCTGGGCATGTGACACTTATTTCTGAACTCTCTAGGTACCAGGAATGCATGTGGTACAGGGCATAACCAGGCAAAAACACTCATACACACAAAAATAAAGTAAATAAGTGTAAAAACAACAGTTTACAAAGTCAAACCAAGGATAATTACAGTTGCTCTTTCTCCTGCTTTTGAATACATAAGAATGAATGAGCTGGTCGCAGTAAGGAAAACACCTACATACTTGTACACACACATATACACACACATACACGCACACATATGCATGTGCACTCGTATGCATGTGTGCGTGTGCACACGAGCACACACACACACACACACACACAATTTAAAGTCACTAATCTTATCCTAATACTAAATTTTCTTGAGCCTGAAGAGTTTATATGACTACCTGAAACATTGGAATCTCCCTGTAGACTTATACTTGATGATCTCAGTTATTGTGAGTTACAACCACCTCTTGAGAAATCTGCTAACTTAAAATTTACACCATTTATTCTTCTGAAAATTCGACAAATGGTTCCAATTTTTCTAACAGTAGTTTTGGCTCCGTTTGTTGTCAGATCCATTGGTTTTTTGAGGTGGAGGATGGCATCCTCTCATGGCTACCTCCTTTGTGCATCTGCTGGACATTTCTGGATGTTAGAGGATTCTCATTCCCTTTCTACAGAGTCTCCTGATGTGGGCAGCTTGGTAGAGGTGACTGATGTGTCTGAAGGCTGAGCATCCACAAACAGGCAGAATTGGACTGTTGCTGTCAGTGGACATGCAACACAGCTTCTGCCACACACTGTTAGTCAGAGAAGGTACAAAGGCCTACATAGATTTAAGGAGTGGGAACATAAATCATATGCAATGTACTACAGGAGCCATGTGGATAGTTCTCCAGTGATCAGACTTAAGAGATCAACCACTGCACATCAAAGCATTAGCCTTATAACTTCATTTTTATTATTTATTTACTTTACATCCTGATTGCAGCTTCCCCTTCCTCCTTTCCTCTCAGTCCAGCATTCTCATCTTCCCTCCCTTCATCCCCCTCTCCCTTTCTCCTCAGAGAAGAGGAGGCCTGCCATGGATACCAACCCACCTTGGCCTATCAAATTCCAGTAGGACAAGGCACATATTCTCCTATTGAACCTACAAAAGGCAGCCCAGTTAGAGAAAAGTGGTCCAAAGGCAAGCAACAGAGTCGGTGATAGCTCTTGCTCCAGTTGTTAGGGGTCCTGTGTGAAGATCAAGATGCACATGTGTTACATATGTGTAAGGGACCTAGGTCTATCATGTGCATGTTCTTTGGTTGGTGGTTCAGTCACCTGTGTAAAATGGAACCTCAGATCCACTTTGATTTGCCTTTGCCTGATGATTAAGAACATTGAACATTTATTTAAGTGTTTCTGGCCATTAAAAGACGGTCAAATTCCCACAAATCAGCCCAGAGCAGAACTGGAGCTCCAGACGCCCTCCCACACCCAGAGACAGCTTGACTCCCAGGAGCTTCACCACAACCAGACTCACGGGTGAGATACCCCCCCAATACCCCCACAGGGCCAAGTGGAGGTATAAGAAATTCCTCCTGTCACATAATAATCAAAACACTAAATGCACAGAATAAAGAAAGTATATTAAAAGCAGTAAAGGAAAAGGGCCACATAACATATAAATGCAAACCTATCAGAATTGCACCAGATTTCTCAATGGAGACTCTAATGCAGAAAACCTTGGAAAGATGCCAGGTAGACCTGAAGAGAACACAAATGCCAGCCCAGGCTACCATACCCAGTAAAATTTTTAATCTCCATAGACGGAGAAGCCAAGATATTCCATGACAAAACCAAATTTAAAAATATCTTTTCACCAATCCAATCCTTCAGAGAATAATAGAAGGAAACCTCCAACACAAAGAGGGAAACTACACCCAAGAAAAGCCAAGAAATTAATCATCTCACAACAAACCCAAAAGAAGAGAACCAATAATCATTGGTCTTTAATATCTCTCAACATTAGTGAACTCAATTCCCCAATAAAAAGACAGGCTAATAGACGGGACACATAAACAGGACCCAGAATTTTGTTGCATACAGGAAACACAAATCAGTGTCAAAGACAGACACTACTTCAGACTAAAAGGCTGAAAAAATTTTTCCAAGCAAATGGTCCCAAGAAACAAGCTGGAGTGTTGCAAGAGGTATTAGAAAAAGCAGGTGTGGCCAGCTAGCTCCCAGCTGCTGCCATGTTCCCGCTCTAAGTTCCAGCACTAAAGGAGGCACCAGCTGGCCAGAGGTGCCAGCCTAGAACCCACAAGATTTTGGCATGGCTGCTGCCTCCACAGGTCAGCTCTGTGGAGTCCATGGCTCTAAGCATGGCCCGTGGGCCAGCTCTGCCACCCTCATGCGGTAGGTATAACAATTCCCAGTACCCAGTAGAAATAAAACTCTTAATGTTTAAGATTAACAAACAGATTTATATATAAGTAACTACTCAATATACAATATGCCCACAGAATTAAAATTGTTAACCCAAATTATCTAACCTTGATATGAATAATTGCTAGAGATATGAGGGTAACATCTCGTGCCATCTTGCCTCTCCTCCTTTCTCCTTCTTCCTCCTTCTCTCTTCCTCCCAACTCTTCGCTCCACCTACCTCTTCTCTATCCAATGACCGAGCTCTTGCCACACTGAAGTAGCCATTCTAATATCCAATAAAATAGACTTTCAACCAAACGTTATCAAAAGACATGGGGAAGGACATTTCATAGTCATCAGAAAAATCCACCAAGATAAACTCTCAATTCTGAACATCTATGCATCAAATGCAAGAATATCCACATGTATAAAAGACATGTTACAAACTCTCAAAAGACACACAGATCCTCATACAATAATAGTGGGAGACTTCAACACCCCACTCTCAGCAATAGACAGATCATGGAAACAGAAACTAAACAGAGACACAGTTAAACGAAGAGAAGTTTTGCACCCAAAGGATTTAACGGTTATCTACAGAACATTTAACCTTAAAACAAAAGAGTATACCTTCTTCTCAGCACCTCATGGTATCTTCTCCAAAATTGACCATGTAATCAGACACAAAACAAACCTCAACAGATACAAGAAGATCAAAATAATCCCATGAATTCTATCAGATCACTATGGACTAAGGCTGGTGAGGATGTGGAGAAAGAGAAACACTCTACATTGCTGGTGGGATTGCAAACTGGTACAACCATTCTGGAAATCAATCTGGAGGTTCCTCAGAAAATTGGAAATAGATCTACCTGAAGACCCAGCTATACTACTCTTGGGCATATACCCAAAAGATGCTCCACCATGCTATAGGAACATATGTTCCACTAAGTTCATAGCAGCCTTATCTGTGATAGCCAGAAGCTGGAAAGAACCCAGATGTCCCACAATGGGAGAATGGATACAGAAAATGTGGTTCATTTACACAATGGAATACTATTCAGCTATTAAGAATGAAGACATCATAATAAGTTTTGCAGACAGATAGATGGAACTAAAAAATATCTTCCTGAGTGAGGTAACTCAGACCCAAAAGGACATGCATGGTATGTACTCACAAGTAAACGGATATTAGCCAAAAAAAAGTACAGAATACCTAGGATAAAATTCACAGGACTCAGGAAGGTTAACAAGCAGAAGGGCCCAAGTAAGGATGCTTCAATCCCACTTGGGAAGGAGAAGAAAATAATCATGGGAGGCAGAGGGAGGGAAGGACCTGTGTATGGGAGAGAGGAAGGAGGGGAAAGGGGACATGATCAGGTACAGAGGGGAGACAGGAGAGAAGCCCTCGGAGCCAGCAGAAATGATGGAAAATGCAAACTCTGAGGAGGGTAGGAGGGGGGCCCTCTAGAAAGTACCAGAGACCTACCTGGAAGGTGAGCCTCTCAGGACTCAAATGGAGGGACTTTAGATGAAATGTCCAACAGTGGGAAGAGAGAACTTATAGAGTCCAGCTCCGGTAGAAAGATAGGGCATCAAGTGGAGGGATGGGGATTCCATCCCACAGTCAGTATTTCTGACCCAGAATTATTCCTGTCTAAAAGAACTGGAGGGACAAAAATGGAGAAGAGACTGAGGAAAAGGTGACCCAGTGACTGGTCCAACTTGGGATCCATCTCAAGGGGAGGCTTCAAGGTCTGACACTATTACTGATGGTAATACTGATGGTATGCTTACAGACAGCAGCCTAGCATGGCTGTCTTCTGAGAGGTCCAACAAGCAGCTGACTGAGACAGATGCAGATACTTACACCCAGCCATTGAACTGAAGTTGGGAACCCCTGTGGTTGAATTAAGGAATGGCTTGGTGAAGCTGAGGAGGATGGTGACCCCATAGGAAGTCCAGCAATTTTAACTAACCTGGACCCCTAAGATCTCTCAGTCACTAAGCAACCAACCAGGCAGCATACACCAACTGATTCGAGGATGCCAACCCATATATAGTAGAGGACTGCTTGGTCTGGCATCAGTGGGAAAAGATGCCTCTAACCCTCGAGAGACTTGAGGCCCTAGGGAGTGGGGAGGCCTGGCAGAGAGGGAACATCCTCTTGGAGACAGGGGGAAGAGAAATGGGATGAGGAACTGTGGGAGGGGGGCAATGGCTAGACTAAAAAAAAGTAAAACTAAAAAAAAAGAAAAAAGAAACAATATTCTTTAATGCAGGATTTAGTTTATATAGCTGACTTAAAAGAGATACAGAAATAATTGCCCTTTTCTATTCTGTATTTGGCTTACATATTTGCTGCCAACATATAAAAACATGGTAAAATGTGTGTATATTTCTGGCTGTTCAGTTATTTTGCATAAAACCATAGTAACAATTAGGAAGAGTATAATAATATGCAGCAATCAAAAGTAGCTCAAATAATATAAAGACTAATTTCTTTGCCCTGCAAAATAACTTAAGAAATTAAAAACTGAGGCTGCTCATTAAGATTTCACCTCTGTGGTTACATCGGGTCCACCTACTTCGAGCGCTGCCTGAAATAGGGTTAGCAATTACCCATCCCTGCCAGGGTTACCAGCCCAGGCATCCCCTGCAAATATTTATTGGGGGCCCGGGTAGGGTTTGTGGGGTAGCCTTGGCCCCTGCCTTGGCCTTGCCTCTCCTCCCTGTCACCTGCCCCTAGTTATTTTTTTTTTGACCACCACATGATTATGGTCGGTGCTGCCTCCCCCGACCTGCTCAGCGATGGGAAATGAATTGGCTTGTTTAGCGCCCCCCCCCTCCCGCTGGGTGCTGTCCAACCCCCCACTCTTGACTGTGGGGTAAGTGGGCAATGAGCCTGGGTCGCTAGGCCCAAGCAACCCACCCCACCACCACTGGAGGTCCCACCAGGCTATTAAAGGGGAATGTTACTGCAAAAAAAAAAAAAAAAAGATTTCACCTCTGTTCCATGCCTCATGTTTTGGTTCATGATCTAAGACACTTGCATATAATTTTCCCAGGTGCAAGAATCATTTCTAACTTATTCTTCTATCTATGGGGTCTAGCCCGTATTGGCTTTAGGATGAACATGTTCATGAAAAACAAATCAAGAAAAAAATGCTACCAGAGTTATAATGGGCTAAACAGCAGGACATTGAGACACTGTACCTTATAGAGGGAAGACTATTGTGTACAGCAAAAGTAATGTTTAAATTGCAGACTAAGAGGGACAGGATTTGAACAGAAAATCAAGTTGCATGTTGGTTCTATGAGCACAGGACTTGGAGTTGAAATATAAGCTAGCAGTTAGTTCTTCTTTCTGATTTTGTACTTATCTGGTTTACACAGTTTCTGGAGACATAAAGACTACTGTAAATGAGTATACTTTTCTGGGTGTTCAACACTTTATATAAGATCAAAGTGTTAGTTAGGAATAGTGTTTCATTACCAGTAAAACAGAACAGCTTACTATACTCATCATTTTATAGTTACTTTATGTATGTGCGTTGTGTGCATGTGTACACGTACATGTGTGTCTGCCACTCAGTTTTACAACAGTCTTATAAAGTGAATGTGCTATATCCATTATATGAATGAAGACCTTAAGAGTTAAAGTAATGTGTTAATAGTTTGACAAATATTTTGAGTCTAGAATGTTTCTTTTTAAAGGCTTCATAGAATGACTTTTATTGTTCATATATATCATATTTCATATGTACATCCACTGATTTGCACTGATCTTGATTCCTAACTTGACAGTTACAGTAATTGTTAAAACAGACATGAACATTCAGCTAACGTCAGTTGCTTCAACTATTTGCCCAGACATGAAGCTGCTGGGTTATATGGTAATTCTGTTTTTATTTTTGAGGAGCTAACTACAATATGGTTTTCCATTGGTAGCCTCATTTATATTTCCACAGTACAAAATTCTGTCACCTGCAAACAACATATATGGACCTGAAGGACACTGTACTGCGGGAATAGGACAGTGACAGGAAGACGGATGCAGTGTGATCTCACCTACCTGTGAAATATAAAATGTCAGTCACAGAAGCAAAAAATAACGTGATGGTTACCAGAGGCTAGGAGCACAAGGACTAAGAGCAAGCAGATGGTAATTGGCAGGGTCATTGGATACCAAGTCTCAGTCCAATAGGAGAAATAATGGTAGTGCTTTGCTGTATCAGAGATTGACTATAGTTACTAACAATATCTTATTTATCTCAGAATCGCTAAATTAATGGATTTTAAACACTCTCCACATAG
Organism: Grammomys surdaster; assembly: GCF_004785775.1. Taxonomy (NCBI): domain Eukaryota; kingdom Metazoa; phylum Chordata; class Mammalia; order Rodentia; family Muridae; genus Grammomys; species Grammomys surdaster. The sequence goes on from NW_021620763.1 coordinate 4,158,483, forward strand.
ACAAATTGTAAGTGATGTAATGGATATGTTAAGTGGATGTGTTAATCTCTTCACAATAAATTCACATCAACTATTTGTCAATGAAAATCAATAAATGTGGAGCTGTAGTGACGGCTAAGGGGTTAAGAGCACTCGCTGCTTTTGCAGATGACTGGGTTCAAGCCCCAGAACCCACACAGCAACAAAATAGTTTTCTGTAACTCCAGTTTTAGGAGATCCAATATTCCAATGCTCTCCTTTGGCACCCATGTGATAGACATACATGCAAAGAAAACACTTATACTTGTAAAAGTAAGTGAATCTTAAAATACGTAACTATATAAAAGAAAATAATTTGTTATCAAGTTAGGGTTAAAGCACATGTACTCTGACTACAGATCTCTCAGTCTCAATGCCCTAAACAATCCACAACCCTCTCCAAAAAGTAATAACCCATACTAATATGATCTTCAAATGACCTTACAGACCCAGTCTATGCTTTATTCTAAACCCAGTCGCACAAAAATCTCTGAGACATACAATTCTCCAGGTAAACTCAAATATGCCGGAGGTATTTATGGCTCCCATCTTTTGGGGGAGTTCACATCTTGTTTCTAAAATCCCTGACTTTGATAAGTTCTGTTAAGGGCAGTTGTACTTGTATGATCTGTTGCTCAGAAGAGAGTCTGTTCTGAATTAGAAAATTGTTGCTGCTAAAGAGCCCCTGGGGGTTGGGGTTGGGGGTTGGGGGTGCTGCATATGGGCTCAGCATGGCAGGCTCCTATGCTGATAATGAATAGGGGAAACGTGGCCAGTAAGGCCCACAGAAAGAAAAACACTTAAGCCTCTTGATGAAAGGCCATATGAGAAGGTAAGTGTTATAATTCAACTGAGAGCACAAGCCAGCGGCAGGTTATCCTTCCTTCCAGACAGACAGTTCAGGGGATGGCTTTCCTGCAGCCACAGTGGCAGTGATGGATTAACTGAGGAGGTGAAGCAGCCAGCCGACCTACCAACTCCACCTCTATTCCTCAGCTCTCCCCAGGCTACAAGGTTCCAGGGCAGGTTTAATCCCTCTTAGCCTCCATTCTTCCACAGATCCCAAGACAAGTCCCAAGAGGCACCAGAGCTGGAGACCATCCTCCTAAGCTGTTTTCTGAAACCCAAGCCCAGAAGACAGGAGTTGTTCCCAGGTGCTTGCCAGAGCCCCCATTTATTACTCTGCTAGAAAGGCCTGTTGAGGAGTCTGGAACTAAGGAGTATCCAAATCCAACCTCGGAGGGAGTGTCGGTTGTTCTCGTTTCTCAAAGTGTGTCTGGAATGAACTATTTCTTTTAGGAGGCCCTCGGAAAGCCTCACTGGAAAACTGGGGATGAGAATTAATTGGAGTGGGGATAGAGAAGGGAACTCCCAGTCCTAGTCTGACTCTGATCTCTGATGAAGATTGTTGCTTTCTGCTCCCCTTCCTGCCCCCTTTCTGGTTCCCATTGCGGCAGGCTTGTGTCGCCAGTACGTGCATTTATATCTATTGTTGCCATTTTATGTCTATTAGGTAAATGCTTTTTGGATCCATGAAAACTATTTAGATACTTCTATAGTATGGGATTTGACGGACTCCTACAGGAAATAGTATTAAACTAGGCTGTGCTTGACTCTCTCAAGTCTCGCTACGTGAGGAATCACCTGCATCCTTTTCAAAGGCTAGCCAGAATTTCACAAAGGTAGTCACAGACAAAAGTCACATGTCTCTAGCTGTTTCTTTTATATCCCTGATGAGGATTTTTACACCTAGTACTAAATTCTGAAAGTAGCCCAACCCAGAAAGTAGGAAGCAGAAGAGGGTGCCAGCCTTAGAACTCAATCTGTATGGGATTGGCCTAAGTTACAGAGGAAGACCCTGAGTCAGAAGAAGGGTGAAATTCCACTTCGTCTTTTAGTCTCACTCATATTTTTGGAAAGGAATCTTTCTAGATTATTTTTTGAATAATTATCATTCCCTATTCCTATTAGTTTTGTCAACCCTGGCCTGAGAAACCCTACACACAAAATTGAAATGATCAAGTACTTCATGTTGTACGGTTAGAAGGGCATGGGGAGTTTATAAAATTGCATAGGTTTTAGAATAGAACACCTTTGGATTCACATTGTATTTCTTATAAGTTGGACCTTAACCATTTTATACACACACACACACACACACACACACACACACACAAAGTATTTGTTGGTGATGTAGGTAATTTCTGCTAAATTACTGCAGACATTAAATAAGATATATAAATCCTAAATCTTCTGAAAATTATGAAGTACCAATAATGTCTTTTCTACTGAATCCAGGTTGAATTAAAATGGAAAATAAGTTAAATTTTGTCTTCTCTCCTCTGTATTTCCCTATATCATTTTCCAGGAAAGCAGAAATAGGAGTGGTTGGTTTTTTTTTTTTTTACCAGTTATATTAGAAATATAAGATATTGTATATAAATAACATGTGGTAGTAGTCAAATAAGATTCACTTCTTTTTTGAGCCACATTTAGCCTTGAGACATTGGATAAATACAGGCTGCTCAACCTTCAGTCAGTAGGTTGATAGCTATGATTTTATATAAAATAAATACAGGTTTTAGGAGAGGAACAAGGATGGCAGGGGAAAGCAGAAATCTAATTCTACTCCTCATTCCCAAGACCTTGTGTTCTAATTGTAAAATAAACCCAGTTCTTGTAGCAGCCAATAATAAAGACAAACCTTTGCCAAGAAGGGGCTATGACTAGAGTCGGCAATCAGGGATCCTTCCTGGTTACACAAGAATTTTAGGACTTTTTTGTTTATGTTTCTGTGAAGAATGTCATGGATATTTTGGTTAGGATTGCACTGAACCTTTACATAGCTTTTGGTAGGACTGTCATTTTCACACTGTTCATTATACTGACCCAAGAACATTAGCAGTCTTTTTATTTACTAGTGGCTTCCCTAATTAGTTTTCAAAGATCAGAAGTTTTCATCATAAAGGTCTTTCACCTCCTTGGTTACATTTATTCCAAGATAGTTTATTGTGCCCATGACTTCTATCTCAGTGTTGGAGATGTGCAGAATGGCTACTGGTTTTTGTGAGTTGGTTGGATGTGACACTTTGGTGAACTTGTTTGTTTCTAGAAATTTTCTGGTGGAATTTTGGGGATATCTTATGTACAGTATCATATCATCTTCAGTTAGGAATAATTTGACTTATTTTCCTATTATATTCCTTTAATTTCCTTTTTTGTGACACATTACTCTAACTACTACTTCAAGTATCTGTTAGGAGATTGTCTCTCCTAGACACAACAGGGAAGCTACCCCCATAATATCTCAACAAGGTATGGCTACATAAATAATATGTCAACAATAACAATATCAATAAACACACTAACACAAACAGAGTAAACCTTACATGGTCCTAGACAAAGAAATAAAGGCAACTAGTGACTGCAGAGAGGGTGAGATCTAATATATGCCAAGGATGAGCCTGGAAGTTGGTTATCCACTATGAAGTTATTGTCCCTGAACTCTTATACACCCAAAGCACAATAAATAAACTCATTTGTTTTATTTATATATGTGTATCAATATGTCTATAAGTAGATAGATAGACATTATTTGATAGATTCAAAACAAGAAAGAAAGTTGAAAAGGCACATAAGAGGATAAAGCAAGGGAAATGGGAGGTAAGGGAGGAGCTAGAGGAAGAAAATGGGGAAGAGGAAGTGTCATGATTATATTTGAACTTAAAAACTGTAAAGAATGCATTGTTAATATGTATAAAATGGCAAGGAACAAATTTAATAATAAAGAAAAGGTAGTATGATTAACTCAGGAATGTCCTGCTTATTCAGAAACTAGTGTAAACAGCATGCCTGGAAGTAGCCAAGGAGATCCATAGATATTAGGACTTGTGGGAATGGACAACTATATCCAGTTGTTGAGTCAGAACAATGCACCTATAGCAACTGCAAAAGCCAGAGGTTCTCAGCCCTTGTAAGCTCCTTAGGATCACCAGAAGATACTTTCATACTCTACTCTTGGCTTCTGCCATCATGATTCTGCTTGAACTGAGCTTTCTAAAGTTTACCCTGGAGAATCTAATGTGAGGCAAAGAGTTGTACTTTGTGTTACATTTTCCAGTTCTACAGAATGAGTTTCCTGATCTCTTTAATTAAAGAAGTTAAGTCTGTCATTTTGTTTAGGAGTTCAGGTTTTGTTTCTTAGGATGTCTGTAAGTCTTCCTGAGAAAGGATCTGTGATATTTACCATAAATTTTATTTTCTGAAAAATGTCCTCAAATTTGATTAATTCCTGCTATATCATATTCTTGTCTTTGATTGCACTGAGGAGAGGGCACACTGTCACACTCATGAGCTGTTCTCTTTTAGTAGGCTTCTGTCTCTTCATTTGTTATACAGAAGGAACTGGTGTCACACACCAGGAACAATTGCTGTACCCCAAGTTTTAAATATAGAAGCACTCTCTATCTGCTTTGGACATCTGTGATTTTGGACATCCATGGATTACCATCTAGCGGTAATTCATTTATAAAGGAACTGTAGTTAGAGATGAAGAAAATAACACAGCACTGAAGCCCCAAATTACAAGGTGCACAGCTTAGTCACCCAATGTCCATCAGTAGAAAATTATTCACCCATGAAAAGGAATGAATGAGGTGCTGATACATGGTAACTGTGCCAGTGAATTTCCAAAGCACTGTGTTAAGTGAAAAGAGCCAGACACGAAAGTCTACATGTAGATGTCCATTTGTGTGATCTGTTTGAGTCAAGGAATTAAAGACAGATTGCAAACTGGGGGTTGATAAACACTGAGGAAGGGAATAATGTGGAGTGAAGTGGCTTATTGGATGTGGGGTATTACTTTTAAGTCATGACTTGTTTAAGAACTTGATAGATGTAGTGTTTATATCACATTGTAAATGCCATTGGTTTGCCTTCAAATGACTACATAATTGTAGGTTTTTTTCTAAATGAGATCTGTTGGTATTGATGATAATCAATAAATCATCTAAACTCTCAAATTATACATGTTCGAACCTATAGAAAAGTCTTTTAAAAAGTGTAACAAATACTAAGGAAAATGGCAAGTGCTGAGTACCCCAAGAAGAGCTGGGACAAAGAACAAGAGAATCATCACGGAGATATTTGGCACGGACTCAAAATGAAAAGAATCCCACACAGAGAAGGAAGGACAGAATTCATCATTGACATGGGATAGCTGATGAGACTCTGGGTAGCACCGAGGTCAGGCTAAAAATGCAAGTCAAAACTCTACTTCCATCCCAGGATCAAAATGGTTAAGCTTTGGGTTCAATTCATTTGTCTTAAAGGTATTTGAGTAGATAAGCCATAAAAAACTGAAAATCTACCTTACATTAGTATGAGGGAAAGCTGGGGAGAGACACTGTGGTAGGTGAGTTAATAGTAAGAACTCTAAAGTCAGACCACCAGTGTGAAAGCCAGTTGTGCCACTCTCTACCCAGGCAAACACTAGGCAGCTCACTTCTTCATGCCTCAGCTTTACTATCTGTGAAAAGAAAATAGCAGCTCCCCGAATAGAGAGCTGGGGAGGTCCTAAGTCAAAGTCTAAAGATGAATGAAGTCTGGAGTAAATCTGTATTGTTGGCATGGGCACTGCCTTGTTATTGACCAAACAATTGGACCCATGAGAAATTGGTAAAACCTTCCTTTGGTCTAAGTATGAACGTTAACAAACAAGTGACCAATGTGTGCAAACACTAGCAATGGCAGCTTCTTCTTCCTAGATGTTTACAGTCTGAGACTGCTGACCTACAGAGACCTCCTATGGAGGACTAGCTGGCCCCTGCCTTTGTGCTGTACATAATAAATATGCAGAGGTTCTCTACCATTGCAGTAGTTGGTGTTGCTCCATCAGAATGCAAAGACCCTCTGACCGTAACTTTCTTGAACATGTGTCTGTGTGTCTGTCCTGAATTTATTTCCTCATCACCCATAGTCAGAGTTCTGTGACAATCACATCATAGATGTGAAGACTAAATAAATCATTACAAGTAAAGTACAAGGAGTAAGACCTGGAGCAGAGTACGTGATCAATACATGACAGCTGTTGTTTATTGAAAAATTGAGAAAATATATGTTTAGGAAATAGGAAGATTTATGGCAAGAATCTGACCTGATTAGGTTGCTATTATACACTATAGATAAAGATGACTGTGTGAATTTAATGTTACCATACAATTAGAAGATTGAAATTCTTACATACTATTTATCAATGGTAAATTTTGCTCAAAAGAGCTTTGGAAATTTTGAAGGAACATGGAGTCTATTATCTAGGAGTAGGTAGCAGAATATACTGTCATGATGATGATCTTGAAATGTCTTTGGGTGACCTGGAGGACTTTCTAGGGAATCTAGAGATTCCTTAGAAGTATATAGCAATACCTTTAATTGCCAAGAAACAAATAGTTTGAAATTTTATATTGGTGAAAAAATTAAGAGGGTAACCATACTAGATAGAGCAGGGTCTAGAAAAAGGAGGCTGCATTTGGTAGGACACGTGTTTTCAGCAGTGAGGCTGAGTCAAAGTTTGAGTGGCAAAGCAAAGAGCCCATGCAGAGGTCAACTTATAATTCAGACACGAGACAATTTCCAAAGCCAAATTAGGGATGGTGTCAACTGTTCCTGTTGAGTGCATATGCCCTTCAATAAATTCACTAGTAAAGCAAGAATTCAAGGTCTTTATATCAGTTATGTTTTGAGCAACATGGTGGTCTTTAGGTATACAGTGAGAAGGAGACAATTCACAGCTTTGTGGGCTTTACAGCCCAACAAAGGAGAAATAATTGCTTTAGATCTTACACACTCTTCAATGTCAGCATGCTCAATTCCAAAACTTCTGTCTGGAATCATCCCAAGCTTCCTTTTGCAGTAAATTCCACACTCCCAACACGCATCTGTGATGATGTTTTCCTGTTACCCCTACATCAATCCACCACCAAGTTCAGTTTATATTGATGCCAAAGTGTCTTCTGAACCCATTCACCTTCCTTTCACCTCCAGAGTCTATGCTGGAAGGGAACACCATCTCCTGGAAACTCAGTAGCAGCTTCCTAATGGTACTTCATGTCCACTCTGATTTTTTCAATTCATTCTCAATGTACAGGAGTGTAGTCAGCACAGGGATGTCTCACCACACTCGGCCCCAAGATAAGAATTTTGAAATACCCTTTGTGTTTCTCACCTGGCATGAAGAATACTTTGTGATCTGTTTGTTCTCTGCATCTCCACTGTGCGACTTACTGCACTAACTCTTCATTTCTTCAAACTTGACATATGTTCTTCTGCCATTGACTTTTCCTATGCTAACCCTATATTCCTGCTGACGTACTTAATCAGCACCACACATCTTGTCATTATAATATTATTAGTATTTGTTGTGGGGGTTGAATGTATGATTGTTTCATCGAGTTTTCTTTCCTAATCACCTGAGCTCCATGGGAATGGATTCCTATTAGGTTGTGTTATGAGATTTTCTCCCTGGGTTGGAGGAGATCTAAACACCTTCCTCCTCCTTTTTATACTTCTAATAATAAACCAAAATTTGATTCCACCAGGGAATCCATGATTTTATTAGGCTAACTTACATACCAATTGGTGAGGGGTTGTGAGCAGGAGTGTGGGTGACTTTAAAAAAGCTACACTAGAAGATTTGTACCTAGGCTGGAGGATGAGTCCCTTATGATTATGTAGATAAAGCCCCCATCCTTCAGTCCTCCTAGAAATAGAAGCTTCAGCAGTACCTTTTTATAAGTTAATTGCTATAGTTTATTGTTAAAACTACCTAAGTAAAAAGAATGGAAGGGACCATGATAACACTCTGGAAGACATTCTGGAAGGTATAGCTGTAACTTTAATGAGAGGTGACCAGGTGGGGCTAGAGATGGACATGACTAGATGAAATATGAAAAAAGAGGAAGGAAGGAAGGAAGGAAGGAAGGGAGGGAGGGAGGGAGGGAGGGCGGGAAGGATGGAAAGGGAGGGGAAGAGGAGGAGAGAGAAAGGAAGAAAGGAAGAGAGAGAGAGGGAGAGAGGGAGAGAGAGAGGGAGAGAGAGAGAAGAGAGAGAGAGAGAAAAAAAAAGAGAGAAGGAAAGAAAGAAAGAAAATAGCGTACTACTTGCAGTACAGTTCAACCTCAATATAAACATTCCAACATGGCCCCAAGAAGCCATCATTTGTTCATTTTTTAACATTTAATGAGTCTTTTCATAGTTAACATTTACTAATCATAACTTTAGTGTCTTCCTCAATCTTCCCAGCCAGAAAAATAAACATAATAATTAAAAAAATAAAACCCTGCTGCTCTAGGAAGAAGATTGGGGAGTGAGTTAAAGCTTGCTGTTAAACATAATCTACTATCTCCATTGGATACAAGCAAATAAAAAAAAAACTAACTGTCCCCAGATTTTCAGCTAGTGACCCCATTCCATGGGAGCAGCTATTTAAGCTAACTGGCAAGAGTTTGGCATCTAAAAGTGACACAACCTCACTTCTTTCTGAAACGGCCCGTGGTTCCTCTCCTTAGTCGTCTGCATTCAGTTCTTTTCTTCCTATGTCCTTGTGTTGAGTCACAGCCCCTTCTCATTTCATTTCTGCTTATTCCCACACACCAACACCATTTCAGACAGGGTCTCCCTCTGCAGTCCTTTTTGGCATGAGCCTGACATCCACCCATCTCCACTGTCCACGTGCTGGGGCTGCAGACAGGAACCTCCATGTACTTTCCCCTTTCTCTTTGCCCCCTCTCTCCTTTCCTCTCTTTCTTTCTTCTGTCTGTCCTACACTTCAGTTCCTAACTAGAAGTTGACAGATATTTCTAACTGATGTGTGAACTGTCAAACAAGAAATCAGGTAAGTGGATTTCTAGTCACCTAACCTCCTGCACTCAGTTCCTTCCTCCTACCTTGTAGCAAAGGGGCATGTGACTAGCCGTTCTTTCCCAAAGTACTTTGCAATCCAGCCCTCAACATTAACTGGACATTAGCACTGTTTTTTTGTATTCATTACCCAGACATCCTCAGACCGGCCTGTGCTGACACACACTTCCTACAATGCAGGAAATGCTATGGGATATGGGAGCATGTGGATGTGGACCTGATTGAAATGGGTGAAGTTTATTTTCTTTTATGTTCCATTTCTCCCTCATGCCTTCTCAAGCTAGTGGGTCCAGATGGTTGAAATCACCAATTAAAAACAAAGAGACCACTAGGAAGGGGGTTAGAAAGAGATACCAAGTGGTAATTAGGGATGAGACAGCTGAAATGGCTTCACGATGGTAAGGATTCTTTCATTCAAAAAGAATGTGTGTGCAAATTAGAATCCTCTTGCGCTTCTGGACTGTAAAAAAACTTAGCATTTATAAACTGCCACTATGATTCTTTATTTCTGTATGGAAAAAAAATGTGTGCTGGCTATTTGCACAGTAATCAATGTGTGTCATTTAAATTACAGATTGCCTAATGTAAAAAGAAAAAAAAAAAGAAAAAAAAGTTGAGAAAGCCAAGACAGAGCCTTTCCTCAGACTTTGAAGCTTGCCAAGCTCTCTGTCAGACATCCTGTGTGGCTAGCCCAGAGGCTGTTGCCTAGAGGACATGGCTTTTCCCGAGTCTGCCAACCCCATCCCAAAGTAGTGCAGAGAGGAAGACTTAACAGTTTAAAAGCACTCTGTCCACACAATTTCTTGTTTGATAGTTCACACATCAGTTAGAAATGTCTCTCAACTTCTAGTTAGAAACTGAAGGGTAAGGGCAGGACCGACAGAGGAAGGAGAGAGGGGAAAGAGAGAGAAGCAAAGAGAAAGAACAAAATGTGTGGAGCAACAAAGTGTCTGCAACCCCAGCACTTGGACAGTGGAGATGGGTGGATGTGAGACTCAGGCCAGAACGGACTGCAGAGGGAGACTGTCTGAAGTGGGGAGGGAAATAAGCAGAAATGGAATGAGAAGAAGGGGCTGTGACTAAACACAAAGATGGAGGAAGAAAGAATCCGAATGGGACCAACTAAGGAGGTGAACCATGGGCCATTTCAGAAAGAAGAGTGGTTCTGTCACTTTTAGATGTCAAAAGCTTGCCAGTTAGCTTAAATAGCTGCTCCTATGGAATGAGGGCACTAGCTGCAAATTTGAGGACAGTTTTTTTGTTTTGTTTTGTTTTCTTCGTTTGGGTTTTTTTTTTTTTTTACTTACATCTAATAGAGATGGTTGGTTTTATTTAACAGTGAGTTTTGTCCCCCTCCTCAAGTTTATAAAGATCTATTTGTTTGGGGCTTTTCCCCATAGATGAACTTAGATAAACTTCAGCTAAGCCACTCTTCAAATTATCACAAATTCCAAATAATAAAATCCAAATGATTGAGGTCTGGCTGTATTCCTCATTTTCAAAACAATTTCAGTCCCCTGTGGTTTCATGTTGAATGAAACTGGAGGGGGGAAAATTAAATAGCTACAGAAAATGAAAAGGGCCTGCCCTACATTTTAAGAAGGGATCAGCTAATTCTGTGATTTCCTCCTCCCACCTCACTTTACCAGGGTGGGGCTGGCAGGTGTCACTCAATCCATCTTAGCACCTAACCAGCCGCTCTCTCTCCACCACAGTATCTACTCTATGAGCCAAGATTTTGTCTTTATTGGTTATGCCAGATATGTTCTTGTTTGTTGGTAAATGTAGACCTGTCAGCCTCCTGACCTGAATACATTCCATGGTTTCTTCCATGTCCCTGCTTCAACAGCTGTTCATCCATTCAAAGCTGGTTCCTAATGAGCTCTTTATTTTTATAAATAAAATCACTTTATTGGTAGTGAATTCACAAATAAATAAAAGCATCATGAAGCTAGATTAACAGTTGAATATCACTTAGCTGTTTGTGAAATATGAGTTTTATAGATATAGTCGCAAGACTCACTATAACTTTGCTCTGTATTTTAAATACAATGATATATAGAAGATAGACAAAAGGTAGTTTGTACTTCAAAGGTAAAACTGGGATGTGCCATCATAGCTCCTGACCTTTGCATATAACAGTCTCACAGAAGAGCGACATCAGATGAGTCACCATAACTGTGCCAAGGATCCTGCAATAGAACATACAAAATGAGATACTTTGTAAGTTTATTTCAGCATAAAAAAATGGGAGCACTGTGATAAAAACATAAAAATAATTAAGTTCTTATGCTGAAGCTCTGATTCCCAAATGTGCACAGAGCCTTTGACTGATAATTAGAGTTGGATGGGGGTCTCATGATGGAAAAAGCAATACTAAAGTGGGAAGCCTGAGCTTTCTCATTCTCTAACCTCAATTTGTAAGATGTAGTATACATGGTTGAATGAGAAATATTCCTCCGTATTTGAACACTTGGCTCCCACATTGGTAGCCCTGTTTGGGGAAGTTTAGGTGGTGCAGCCTTGCCGGAGGAAGTATGTCACTGGGGGTGGGCTTTGAGAGTTTTAAAAACCTCAGGCCATTTCCAGTTCATTTTCTCTGCTTCCTGTTTAGGGTTAGCAGTGTGAGCTCCATGTTTCCTGACACTTGCTCCTACTATGGACTCTATGACACTTTGAAATGTACTCAAAATAAGCTTGTTCTATAAATTCTATTGATCATGATATTTTGTCACAGCAACAAAAAAGTAATTATTACATAGAACAAGAAAGTGACTGTGTGTAGACCAGAAAGCCTTCACCATGCCAACGCCTGATCTTATCCTGCAGCCTCTGGACTTACAAGAGACCAGTTCCCATTGACTATGTTGTAGCGTCTTTTCATGGAAGCCTGAGTGAGCTAAAGTAACAAGTGACTGTGTATTTACAGTTTACAGTTTTAAACTCTTAATAGGTTTTCCTCATTATAGATTAAATTTACAAAGGACCCCAAAGAATTGCTTCACTTCCTGATAATATCCATTTAAGAACTAAGCCTTAATTCCTTAAACCGAAAAAAAAAACTAACCATACTTCTTTAAGATACCCCAAGGTTTTCCTTAAGTTGCTTCATTGCAATCAGCAATTGTCATATAACTTCATGTGGCCTTTAGCTAGAGTGCCTTAATGTAGACAATGCACCAACCACACACACATACACTTCCTAAATCTGTCTGTTGGGAGGGAGTGACCGTCCCTTGTACTCTTGAAGTCATGATCATCTCTGAAACATGTCAGTTTCTAAATATATTTTACAACAAAAAGCTGCAAGACTCAGACAATCAGCAATTCAAAGGCTCATACATGAAAAGTGCTAGAAACATTTCAAGAGTTTTGTGGTACTAGTAAAGCAAAGAAGGGGTTTAAAATGTGGTTCATAGTTTTCAAATGACCAAGGAGCAATGTGAAGCGATTACTGAGTGTCATCGGGAGACAACAAGCGTAAGAAAATAATAGAGAGCAAATAGAGAGTAAAAGATTAACCTACAAGAGTGAGATTAAAATCTGTCAGTTTGTAGTAATACTTAAGTAAATATGTAAACAAAAGATGACTATCTCTTACATTAAATTTCCAAACAGTAAATTCATAAGCAATGATGAGAATTAAAACCCAAATATCATTTAGCCAACAACCATTATTTTAGACAGAAACCATTAAGAATGAATAAAATTAGTGAACAACCATGTAATGAAGATTAAGGTTTTTCTTAACTGCAAAGTACCCACTCGATTCTTATTGAATGCAAAAGAAAACATGGCAAATTTCAGTAGAGAAATCTGGCAAAACAAACAAACAAGCAACAACTTTAACCCCATCAAGAATGTCAATGTCACTAACAATAGAGTAAATTTCATGTATCTGCCTCCTGTTACAGCACTGAAACAGCCTTTCAACTATGAGGAACTTACTTGTAAAGAAGCAGTCCCAGAAACTAGGAGAGCTTTACAAAAACAACTTTCTCAAAAGTGTTCCAGCCATAAAGTGTAGAGGGGAAAAATAAGATTGTTCTAGGCTTTAAATAAAGACTGATTGATGGTCTTAAACTTGAATAAATTGATAAAATGTGAGTAAAGTCTACAAATGATGATACACTAATACTACTATTAGTCTCCTAATTGTAGTGATGGCACTAATGTTAGGTGATTGTTAGCACTTGAGAAAGGAGGTAAGCAAGAGAGATGGCTAAGGAAGTGAGTGCTCTTACTGCTCTTCCAGAGGCAGGACTTCAGCTCACAGTACCTGAGCAAGTGTCCCAAAGCTAACTGTAACTCCAGGTCCAAGGGATTTAATGACCCCCTCTAGCCTACTCAGGCACTGCATTCATGTACACACACACACACACACACACACACACACACACACACACACAAATAAAAATTTAAAAAATAAAAGATTTAGAGTATAAAGAATTACTGCTTTTAATATGTTTTTTAAAATAAAATCACTTCAAAATGAACATGTTTTAACTCAATTTTTTTAAAATGTAGAACCCACTTCTATTTTTTTCACCCTTATTTTGTTTTGTGAACAATAAGTCAATAGGAAGACATCAATACTTGTGTCTTCAAAAGCTGAATAATGTAAATGCCTCTTTAAAGAAAAGTCAATGAATGGAATAAATGAGGAGAATTGTCTCAGAAATATATGTCATTGAAATTCCAAATTTCACGCATGTTTAGCCTCGAAAATAATAGTGATCACAGTATGTGGAACTGGAAAGTTTTCTGGAGGTTCTGCACATTTCAGATTTTTCCTGGTTTGGCTTTTTTTTCCCTTCTGTTTTCTTATTTTTTTCTAATTCCTTTCCTACTATTGCATTTTCAATTAGGTCTCAGTTTCACTTATTTTTAACTTTAATTTTAATGTCATGTTTACATTTTCATATTTTTTTCAAAAATTTATTTTTAACAAAATGATTGGCACACATAAAAATCAGCCAGAATCCTATCCCATTTTAAAATTATAATTTTATTTAAATATGTAAAAATAAACCATATGCATTTTAAACTCTGTCAATATTACAAAGTGAAAGTATGATTGTATCTGTCATTATTTTATACTGGATATGCTTAAGGCTATATCGACCCGAAACCACAGAAAAATGTAATCAGCCACATGTTTGAGGATAAAAAAGGCAAATACATGGCTATTAAAAACATCTGGTATTTGGGGATATTACTCCAATTTTCTGAAATCTTTAGCTCTGTATAAACATGGTCAGCCTATTTCATCTGCCTGAGTAGAGGAACACAGATCCACCCAAGCTCCACTATCTACATAATTCAGAAAAATGTGTAAATATACAATGCTACAGGTTGTAGAATCCTCAAGGTGACCAGGAGGCACACGCTAAAGTTAACTAATAGCAGTGAATTTCACAATGGTGTTGATGGCCCAGAAAAATCATAGCAATATTGGCTTAAAATGGAAAGTTCAGAGACTTCTTCTGTTAACTGTAACAAACCAGGCGTGAACTAAGTTCCACCGAAAGTTTGAAATCAACCTAACGGTTAGAAGTTAATACAGCTGGAACTGATATGGCCTCTGGCATACTGGATATGCAATAGCAAATAGAATCACCAAACACTTGTCCTAAAACCTCTTGTCTCCCATGTAGTTTGTCAATGAGATGCTCCAGTTAAACTGTAGAAGTCCAAGGATGTGTTCTGAGTGCCACTAGCAGCCACAAAGTATTGTGACAGTTGTTTAAAAACAAATTTCTCAGGCAACCATCTTCAGGCTCCATTCTGTGTACTTATTTCTGGAAATTATGACAAATAAGAATGAGGAGGAGAAAATTATGAATGAATACAACTGCACACATGTTAGAAAACATGTTTCTGGTTGTGTGCCCTTCCCGTCATTCCCAACCTTGCCTCATTGTAGAGAGCATGGCATTCCTGGAATTGAAGGGAATATTGTCACTTGATTAATGGATTGTGGATGTCATCACTGTTGTGTCAGAAAACACGGCAACCTCAGATGCCTCAACCAGTCTAAAGTAAAAAAGCTTTTAGTTTCTTTTTTTCCCACCCAATTGGGCAGCATGGAAATCCTACTGCACAGCCTAGCTGGGTGGTGCAGACCTCTAAGTCCAGTTCTACAGAGATTGAGGTAGGAGGATTCTGAGCCTGGGACACATAGTAAATTTGTGCTTCATAATGAAAAATGTAAACCACCTCCAGTGAAATGCTGGCCACAGTGTTGTGAGCCGACATTGTTACCCTGAAATGCTGGCCATGGTGTTTCGAGCTGACATTGCTACCCTGTGTCTTATCCTGAGGGAGTACTCAAGCTGCTTCTCCTTTCCCACAGAATGAATTGCTAGTTTGACCAATTTAAAGAAATACCCTTTTTCCCTACACATCTGAGAAGTTCTAAAAAGAAAAATGTGTCATTCTCAATGATTTTTTTCTGCTTTCCATAACAGTTATTTTTAATTTTTTAAAATTTTGTTTATGTAGTAAATTATAGTGGTTACTTTTTATAGATTTAGCTAATAATGCTTCCTCGAGATGCTTGGCTGAAATACAGTCTCCTGTTTACAGGAGACTGAAATTCTTAACGTTGTGTTAAATCCATGAGTAATTCTGAAATACAACGCGATTGTTTTCCAGTTTCATTGTGTGAAAGTATTGAGATAATTTTGGCCTTTCAGGATGACCAGGGAATGAGTCCTTCCTTGACATTTTTTTCTGGGAGAATTCGTATGGGATTGGTATCATTTATTCCTTAAATGTTTGATAAAAATCATCAATGTTGCCATCCAAGCCTGTAATTTTATTAGCGGAAAAGTTTGAACCACAAACACAATTTCTTTAATCAGCACAGATCTCCCAGTTATTTGTTTCTTCTTTAATGAGCTTTAATAGTTTCCATCTTGCAAGAAATTTATTCCTTTAACTTGTTGGAATGAGTGGAAAAATATCTTCAGGAAAATTTTTACAATGTTTTAATAGCTGTAGAATATATGATAACACCACCTGGATACTAAGACTTTTTGTGTTTTCTTGATGCTCAGCCTGGCTAGATAGTTGTCACATTTCTGGACTTCTCGATGAAATGGCTCTCTTTGTTTTATGATGGTTTTTTTTTCATCAATTTGTGCTCTTATCTTTATTATTCCCTTTCTCTTGTTTATTTTGTTTTATATTTGTTCTGGTGGGGCTTTTTTCTAGTTTCATGTGATGATAACCAAAGAATTTGACTGTTTTTTTTTCTTTTCTTTTTATCATCGACGTGACCAAATACCTGGCAAGAAGTTACTTAAGGGACAAGGGCTTTATTTTGGCTCCCAATTTAAGGCAGGGAAGGATTTACAGCAGAATCCAGAGACAGATGGTCACACTGTGTGCACAGGCAGGAAGCAGAGAGGAATGAATTCTGCTGCTCAGTTCGCTTTCTTTAAGACCACAACTCACATTCCCTCTTTCACTTTCTGGAAATGATTTCATAGATACATGCAGCATATTTAATTCTAAATCTAGTCCAACTGACAAGCATCATCTATAAACTGTGGGTCTGTCTTCTTTTCTAACATAGGCCTCTGTTGCTATAATTGGTAGTTTCTGCTGGGACCTGTAAATAGTGACTTTTGGTTGTTTTATTCAGCTGCAAATGTTTTCTGATCTTGCTTTCTATTCCTTTTTAATGGATTACGTAGTTTAAACTGTACTTGGTTTTCAGTACTGAGGGTTTTGAGGGGTTTTGTTTGTTTTTGGTTTTTGTGCTCTTTCCACTGATGTCCACCTTCATGCGCTGTGACAGGAACTATAATTGATTCACTTGTGCTTTATCCAGGGGCTGCCAGGTCTATCTGTTCCCTCTGCTGCTACGTGTGTGGCTGCTTCTTAAAACACACACACACAGAGATACACAAACACATATTCATAAATACAGACACACACCTAAACAGAATAGACACACATATAAAGACACACACACACACACACACACACACACACACACACACACACACACA
>NW_021620763.1:4175447-4202957 GCF_004785775.1 Grammomys surdaster
ACACACACACACACACACACACACACACACACACACACACACACACACACATTTAAATTCCCCAGAAGAATCTTTGCAGCTCCTTAACATTCTTTTTTCACATAGTTCACTTCTTTCCACCAATCTGTCCTGGAAACATGGTCTTTGTGGGCTAACGATACAGTTCTTCATTCTCTGTTTAACTCTCGTGCTAATGAAGAACTGGGGCAATTGTCACCTATTTCACTTATTTCCTGTCTCTCAAAGCCTTGTGCCCTATGGCCTGATGCCCAAGGTAATGGACAATTTCATCATGATACAGCATACTGTGATTCATTTTTATATTTTTACTTTTGGAGTTTATTATTATGATTGTTTGATCTTTAGGCTTATAGTTTTCATCAAATTTGAAAAAAGAAAATAGTTTATGATAATAATCTTGTTACCTTTTTAATTTTTAATTTTTCTCTTTCTTTTTAAAATGTGCATTGGTGCTTTGCCTGCATGCATATATTAGTGAGGATGTCAGATCCTGGAACTGGAATTACAGGTGGCTGTGAGCTGCCATGAGGGTGCAGGGAATTGAACCTTTGGATGAGCAGCCAGCATTCTTAACCACTGAGCCATTTCTCCAATCCCAATCTTCTGTTTCTAAACTCCTGGTCACATATGTATGTCATATTCATATAATGTGTACACTTTTGAAACTGAATCATGACTTAATGATGTTCTGCTAATGTTTACTTATTTTCCCTTTGTGTTGCATTTTGGAGTTTTGTTTAAGTATTCAAGTTCTGTCCTCAATATTCTGGTGTTTATTGAACTAGTTCTCTATTAATACAACTAAATACATTGTTTTTAGCCAGGAAATTAAGCTGTATCTCTTTTGTTTGAGAGAACTGTCTTCTCTTTCTGACACCTTCCATAGCTCTGCCTTTTGTTCAACCGTTCCTCTAACTGTAGAACACATAAACTCTAGTTGAAGCGAATGTTTTAATATCCACCCTGCTGATTTTAACATCTGTGTCAATTCTGATTAATTAACTTTGTCCTAGGTGTATCTCAGAATTCTCTGTTTCATTGCATGCTTAGTAATTTTGCTTAATTGAATGCCAGATGTTGTGAACTTGAACATGGTAGATACTAGATTTTTTTATTTGTAAAACATGTAAGTAATAGCTGTGTCTTGGGGTACAGGCGAGTTGATTGGTACCTTCATATATGTTTCAGATCTTTTAGAAAGAAAAATGAATTTTGCCTGGTGAAAATTTTATCTTATTACTGTGAGTAATAAGAAGGAAGGACCATTCTTGACACTTCTAAAAATTAAGACATCTCTCAATCCGGCTGGTGGAGACAGTTAATGTTACTGGGTAGTTATAGGTACTGGTACTAATCTCTTATCTGGTTAAATGTTTCATTGATCTTGATCATTTACACAGACACACAGAAAAACAGATACAAGCACAGACAGACAGACAGACAGACAGACAGACACACACACACACACACACACACACACACACACACACACCTTGAATCCCCAACAGAAATCCTTTCAGCTCCTTCGAATTCTTTCTCTTCACAGCTCACTTCTCTCAAATACTCAGCGCAGGAAAGTCCATGTCTTTGTGGACCTGCTGTTCAGTTCTGCTTTCTCTGTTTAGCTCTGCTGAGCTAATGAAGAGCTGGGCTATGACGATGGGGCAAGAGACGTCCCAACCTACTTCATTTATTTTCTGTCTCTCAAAGCTCTGTGCCCCATTGCCTGAAGCCAAAGGCTTCCAAAGACAGTTTTCCATGTTTGTGTTTAAATTAATTTTTTACATAGAAAGATAAAAATAGTCCATGTTGATCAATACTTTTGCAAATAAAGAATTGAGCCTAAGGCATTAGTAAGAGCTAACTTTCAAAATTTCAAGTCTTCCCAGATCAATCCATAGGTTAACGAAATTTCAATAAAAACATCATGAAAAAAATCTTAGGAAGCTAGAAATTCTGCTTCTAAGATACAAATGGAAAACTTAGACTAGAACATCCCTTTCATAATTGTCAGGCTTTGTCTCCATATATTATTCCTATCACCCTGTGACATATTCTCTCTCTCTCTCTCTCTCTCTCTCTCTCTCTCTCTCTCTCTCTCTCTCTTTTTCTCTCTCTCTCCCTCTCTCTCCCTCCGTCTCTCTCTCTCTCTCTCTCTCTCTCTCTCTGTGTGTGTGTGTGTGTATGTGTGTGTGTATGTGTGTGTGTGTGTGTATGTGTGTGTGTGTGTGTGTGTATGTTTCTGTCTTTAATCATTCCAAAATGTAAGCTATATAAAAGCAGGCATTTAATTTTCAACACTCCTATTTCATTACTGTATAACACATATATACTTTATTGTCTTGATGAGAAGTACTTGACTAAGATAACACTTTCTGGAAATTAGATTTGAAGACATTCAGATCCATGATTGAGGCAATAATGACAAACACAGTTTTATATATGAGATGCATAAAGAAATAAATGTGAAAAAAAAAGAACACCAAGGAGCATCCTTGATACAAACAACAAAGTCAGCATCTGAAAGAAGCAGCATAGTGAGTCAGATACGGAAGGAGGAGACAGTCCACAGGGTCCAGACGAGGCCTTTCACACAGAAGCAAGAAACCTCTTCCTAGCCTGATGCATCAAATAAACTCTATAGGCTGTAAAGATTCTGAACAAGAACGTAATTTAAGATTAAATATCTGAGAGTATGTTTGGGATTCTAAAATAGTCAAGAAGATGCCACTAAACCTGAAACAAAAAGATATCCAGATAGACAGATTTATAAATTTGATTATAAAGAAGTGTAAACTTTGTATTATGCAAAGAAATATGGTGAACAGAGTGTCTGAAACATGGGTAACAGCCAAAAGTCAGTATTGACCCAACATTGGAACATGGATGTCCCTATCACATTAAAAAGCTGCAATGATGACTCAGTAGAAAAATTGCAGAAGGCATGGACAAGAAATTCAGAGAAGAAACCTTTATGCACAGTCAGCAACCACATCTTGTGTTTACGTATAATAAAAAAGAATCAAATAAGTCATGTTATTTGACACCCACCAAGCCGGCAAAATAAAGTCTGATCATATCAAATATTGGTAATAATTGGGGGATGGGTCAGTTCTCCAAATGTTAAATCCAAGTGTTAAATTATTTCAGCAGATTATTTTAGTACGACTACTTGGAAGCTCAATTTTGGAATCTTTGTTAAGGTTAAAAAAAGTCTCTACCCTAGAATTCAGTTTTAATTTCTAGATTCATAGCCTGGAATATATACATATATGTATGTATACATGTATATATGCATATATTCTAGAATATATATTATATATTTGTATATATTATTTACATATATTCATTATATATAATATTATATATATTATAGTACATTATTTTATATAAGTGTATAATGTACAAATATATACATGAATGTGAGTATAATAATAAATATAAGCATAAACATAATACATCTGATTATGGATATGAGTGTGAATATGAATATATAAATATAAAATTTATATGACAAATGTGATGAACTCACTTTTTTTTTACATGTGTAGAGCAATACTTGCATATTATCTTCAGAGGTATAAAGACATAGTATCCTTAGTCATACAGTATTGGTTTCTGTGGTTACATTGAAAAATGCTATTTGAGTAAGGAACCATAGAGCAGTTCAATTCAATGTCTTGGACTATATCTATCAATATAAAAGATACTGCAAATAAAAGAGGTTAAGTTAAAAGAACAAGATGAAATTAAATGCATGTTTTATAAAAACATTTGAGTAAATATTTTTTTAAAAATTGGTATTACTACTGGTTATTATTTAATTAAATATTTAGCAAAACAGAAATAGATAATATACACTGAATTAATGAAAGTACAAATGTAGAGAATTAAAGAGAAAATGAGAATGAGAAAGATTACCTCATAAGTATTATTTTGTTTCTGTCCTGTATAATGTGTACAAGTTTCATATATATTTAACATTTAAAAAAAGAAAAGTCAAGATATAGAAAGGTTGCCTTGTGCTTTCTTATTACAAAGTAAGAAGAGACACATGAACTGGTCATTTTCAAATGTTTCCATGTTTCTTACATTCTCTGACCTCTGCTGATATTTCACCATGTATCACAGAAGAGGAAGCCATTCCGTCGTCTCTTACATCCTGTCTTTGGCATCTGAAGTCTGCCCCTTGCTGTCATTCTTAGTGTGAAGGTCCACAAACACTGGGGCAGCTTTTCACAGAAATGCTCTGGCTGGAAAACCTGAGCAAACAAAGAAAGGAGAAAATGAATCCTGGTTTCTGGCCAAAATAATTTGCCCGTGATAAACAAAATAGAGTTTTCTAGTTCCCACCCCCAGTAGATTAAGGCCACCTGTGGTCAATTTTCTTCAACTAGATGATAGTTCTTAGTGCTTTATGTTTCTGTTATGTTGTTATTCTTTTAAATTTTAACCCTTGAAGTACTGTTTGCCTTGACTTCCTGATTTTGGAGGAAGTGGTCTCAGCCTGTCTCTGCCCTTGCCATCTCAAAATTCAGATATGTCTCTGGGGCATTAGTCATTTTCCTCCCTAACAAATGATGTCCTGCTTAGGACAAAAATCTCTCCCTGTCTTTGTGACTCTATAGGTGGAAGATACTGGCTTTTCTGTATTGGGTTTCTTTGTAGTCACTAGGTAATACTGGCTTTCTCACAATGCATTACTCACTGTCTGGTACTTTATCTAGCAAGCAAGAAGCAATCATATGAAAGCCAGTTCCATTTGCAACAACTCATTCCAGGCAGGTAAGTGAGCCATCCAGTAGCAGACAGCAGGAGAGATAATAAAACATGAAGAGATCAGTGGAAAATATGAACACCATGTCCCTACAGAGATAAGGTTGAGAAGTATTTTGATGGACCTCAGAAAGTATATGAGATCCAGGATGCAAAGAAGGCCTCCTCCTGTGAGCTGCAGACTTGAAAATGCTCAGCTACCACTAGAAATGATGGTGATATCAGGGAGCAAGCAGGAAGGAAGAGCAAGCGCCTCCTTCTCTTGCCTCTGCTCACTGTTCAGCAGTCACGCTCCCCAGGCCTGCCTAAGTCAGAATACCTGGATGACTCAGTCCATTTGCTATCAGCCTGCTAGGGCAGACAGAGCTTAGAGAAGAAACAAAGAGAATAACTCTTTCCGGAAGACCTGATGCTCCCACCTCTATATAAAAAATCCCCTCCTCTTTGAATTCATCTTGTCTGACTATGCCACACCTCTGCTGCTCCTCTGTGCTTACTTCCATGATAGCCAATTAGCTATATTCCAGTTCAGTAACTTATTACTGTGTGTTTGTAAACAGGTGTGTGCTTGCAAACAGGAAGCAGATTATCATTGATATGAACTCCAGTTTCTCATCCCAAGACTCATCTACCTCCATTTTCTTCCCCGCCCCATTTCTTTTACTTTCAGCAAATAGGCTTTTCATCCAGCCCAGAGCAATCTCTCCGAGACCTCTGCTTGTATTAGATGCCCTCCTTTCCCTAGAGAACTGCTCCGTAGTTATGTTCTTTGTTATAGTCATCTTTCTTATGGAACATACACATTATTAATAAACACAGAAGAAATTGCTTCTCTTGATCCTGTATCTTTCTCTAGATGCTGTCTTGCTTCTTTTCTTAGCATCCTACTCCCAGCAGCCTGCACCAGCTCTCTTCACAACCATTTAGCCCCAGGAAAATAGTTTTGGTCCAAGTAACCCAGTCAGTTGGAGAGAGTCCAGAAAACACCTCTCATGACTCTAGGAGACACCTTTCAGCCACTAGATAGGATAAGGATTCTCGTTACTCCCCCTAATCTTTTGTATCACTAAGAAATCTAGCAAGCAAAAGAATGGTCTTGTATTGTCTAAATGAAAGTCAAAAGTGACTGCTTACAGAGTCCTGGTTGAGTTGTGGCATTTTCCATTTGCATGACTTTGTGACCTCTGGGAAAACATTCTCCTTGTTTCTGCCTAAGAACAGCCTCCCTTCCTTTACTTCTGTTGCTCAATCAAATAGCTCTAGCTATTACTAAACGAGCATGGTTGTTGAGCATTCTGTCCATCGCTCTCTTCTGTCATTGGCCATGATCCTTCTGGTGGACATTATCCTTCTTGATCTCAGTTTTAGCCCATTACGGTAGTTACCCCATCACGCATAAGCAAATGGCTAATTAGTGAGGGTGATGTTTCACTGCTATGAATTTATCTAAATTCCTTTTAAACATGCATTTACTCGAGGGTTTTTTCTTTTTTTCTTTTTGTATTATATGTCAGCAAAATATTTATAGCCACTTTCAAGTTATAACATTTTAAATACATAATGCCAAATAAATCAAATGTCACTTGGCATGGATATTTCTGGGCTCAACAGGTCAGACTCTTCACATATGCCACATAAACTAAAAGTAAACTGAAATTACTATGGAAATACGGTTATTAGACATGGTGATGCATGTTTTATCCATCTAGAAATCTTCACTAGATTGTAGGTAAGTTCATCTTAATGAGCCACGCCGCATGCTTCTAAAACCACAAACCAGATTTACAAATAAAATATGTTAGCATGTTTCCTGTAACATTGGAAACACAGAATCAGTTATAATTAGAATCTTGAGGACAAATAAACTCACTGTTCTCTTTTGTGTATATTCCTGAAATATAATTTGATTTAATGTTGTTGATAATTGAAATGGGCCACCTAGCAAGAGTATAGTTATGTCAGCAACTGGTCAATAGCATTTGGCTATCTCCACTGTCGTTCAGTTCCACACATAGGAACAGATCCATCAATTAAATTGAAGTGTCAATATCTTAAATGTTTTCCTTATATGTCAAAAACTAAGTTTTCTATTTCTTGTTTCTTTTTAAAGTCAAGAAAATTTCCAACCAAGCATGATGAATAGAAGTGCAGTCACTGGGAAGCTCCTCCCTCTCAAAGTAGACTGTATACTTTCTCACCTTGATAAACTGTCTCCACTTACTTTTCTATTTCTTTTTATCTCACAGATATTTTGTACACATATTAATATGTAAAACCTCACCTAACAGAATAAATAACTCGTCTCTTTCACATAGGTGATGCCTTACTTACATCAGTTTCAGGATACTTCCAGTAGGTGTTTGAGTGACAGTCAGAGGGCTGCTCTCCGTATGGAGGTGGGACTTGTAGCTGTCATGACAACTCACATGCATGCTTCCTATCTTGTATAAATGAGGAAGAAGATGTGAGTGAAGAGATGTGTGGGTTTTTGTTTGATTGATTGATTTTGGAGTTTTTGTTGTTTCCAATTCTAGGTACTGTTTAATTTAAGAGTATTGGGACAAATTTACTTTAAAAAAAAAAAAAGCAACAGCAACAATATAACTGGTTGTCTGTGGAAACCCATGCATTGACTGGCACTGTGGTTGAGAGATATGGCAGCAGGATTTTAGTCTTCTATAGATTTGATGGCTTGGACAGTGATTGGCAGTGATCTGTCTCACAGTCAATGTCTTCACATTTCTTCATTTGTAAAACTATAAAAACTATGTTTCTCGGGAGAGAAGTCAAGGATTCCTTGAAAGATATGTCCATTGAAGTCATCTTCACATATTAATTATATCCCCAAGGTTTGGGGCTGCCTTCTCTGCCAACTGCCAGGCTGTATATATGCCTTATTAGGAATAGTTACCATCCTCTGTCTTCTCCTCTGCCCTCAACCCTCAGCCTCATGAAGAGAGAGATACCTTATTATTTTTTTACTACTCATCATTAGCGAAGTACCTGGCACATAGTTCATATTTATAAAAAGTCCATGACACAAAATCTTGAGTGTATGTGTTCTGAGATAGCACTAGACAAAAAAAAAAATCAAAACAGTAAGCACAAGTACAGGAGGGAATGAGAAAATAAACTCAGACTCAAAGCATCAAGAATAGGTATAGCAACACATCCCAAATGCCAGGATATCAACAGGAAGTGACAGTGCATCATCACCCTATCAACTTCTAGAAGCAGCTTCTAGAACTTGGACTCAGATTGTCTATGAAGACTGTCTCTTCCTCTTAGAGAAGCAACTTTCTCTATGTGGGAGAGATTTAATGTTTACCAAAATTGCTAAATAGCTTCTTTAACATGTCTGTGGACAGGTTTTTAATCATGCATGATAAATTCTGAGGCAATAAAATACAATTTTAGAAGACAACATCTCTTCACTTTGATCCTTCAGCCCTTCTATCTCTTAAGCACATTTTCGAAGATTCCCAGGTTTTAATAAATGCACATTCTTCTCTCACTCAGTGACAAAGCCTGGCAGCTTATACTCCAAGACCAGAGCTTTCATTGCCCCAAGAAGCACATTGTACTCATTCACCCACAGCTGCTTTTGTGTCTTGCAAGGAACGTTACCAATAGGCTCCAATTTCCCCCCACCTCTAAAAAAATTCCTTTAGCTTGCAGACAAAACCACTGGGGTCTGGTGAAGCCAAAAATGCCAGATTTTCCAGTGACAGCACTTGGGAACTATTCTTTATGTGTGAGGCTCTGGAGTATTTGTAAGAAAGTCATTTCTCCAAGCAATAGTTCTGTATTCTTAAGACATATACCTTCATCTCAACTTCTAAAACTTAGATATTTCTGCCTTCATAACTGTCTTTTAATTATTTCTTTGCCTTAATCCACATACTGGCTTCCTATCCTCTGTGCTGTTTTCCCTCCTTTATTTCAATTACATGTAACATATTGTGTGTAACATATCCCTTCAAAACTAATTTCTTCACCAGACTTTTGTTGTAGCAAACTTGATTTTTGCTGCTTGACATGTTGTCCTTTCTTAATTTTAAATCCATATTCTCAAAACTCTGAAATTGCATTATTATATACTTTCTTTCAATTTTTTATTAACTATTCCATTTGTTTACATCTCAAATGATATCCCACTTCCCAGTTACCCCTCCACAAACACATGATCGCACACCTGCCCTCTCCCTCCTTCCCTTTGCCTCTATGAGTGTGCTCCTCCACCCCTACCCTCTCCCACCCTACTATTCCAGCATCTCCCTACACTGGGGCATCAAACCTCCACATAAAAGCTTGCTTCTTCAGTGACTATGTGAATGCTTGGTACTAGATGATTAGTCAAGACAGTAAGTACACCATGAGAAATGTTATTACACATGAGACTGTGTTTTTTAAGAATTACAAATAGTCACATGCATGCTAGGCTGCTACCAAGGGACCAATATCTTCAGTTTTCTACTTTACCATTAACTAGCGCATGCTACGTTGTACTGCTATGATATTTGTGAGGAAAAAAACCTCTGATGTCTGAAACACACACACATACACACAGAGTGGGGGGGGGTCATTGCAGATGGAGTACTTACTTAGGAGTCAAGGCCCATCGATCTTATCATTAACATGTAACCACAATCATCATAGAAGGGGAAACACCCTGTGAGGATGAGAGGAGCATCCATTCGCATTCCGTGCCAATAGCAAGGGTTCCCTTTCTATCTAATTGGGAACATGGCTGCTTCTAGTTGCAAGAGTTCTAGGAAACATTCTTTCAGAAAGAAAGCAAGAGAAAAAGATATCCGTAGGAAGTACTTGTCTTGGGAATACAATGTTGAATAATGTATATTTTCAGCCTTTTGTGCTGTCTAAGATACCCTAGAGATTTCAATACAATGCCATAAGATTTCCTAACACAAAACAGTCCTTAGGAAAGGTTTCATGGAGAATATAATGTTTAAATTGAATATTAATGAAAGATTTGGAATACGTTGGAAAAGAAATGTAGCTAGAAAGGTAGGATGATATCATGCTGTATTTGGACAATGGTTGTATTTGTTAAAGAGTTATCAAGGCACTGGAATGTCACCAGAAAGGTTTCAGCAAGGGAGACATAGGATTGCCTTTGTCATTGAGTAATTGTTGCTATGGGTGGAGTGTATAACCCTACCCTTCAGGAATGTCAAGATCTAGGAGACCCAGATCTCATTATAGGAAAGAGTGGTGCAGGGCAGGGAGTTGAGACAGCCTCACATCCAAGTTCTCGAATAATGAGTCCACTTAGCCAGCATCCCAACTCCTAAGAGTATCAAAAAGTTCTTAGGGCAGTGCTTCTGGTGTTCCCGCAGTGGTGCGTTGTGTTTTGAAAATCAGAGCCTCAGATTGAACTTTCACCATACATCCAAGGGAAACTCTTCAAACTACCATCCAGTGGTTTTAGCTTTGTTGTCCTAATTAATCTTTTTTGAAGGTCATGATACTCTTTGAAAACTTAAAAACTATTATCTCTTTTCTCTCCCCACCAAAGTACGCATGCACACAAACCTCACTTGCTATCTTGCAAACTTAGAAGATTCTATGATTTTTTTTTCCATGATTGGTTAAAAATCTTTGACCCATTGTGAGTCTGAGAGAAGCCTACCTGTAGTTTTGACTTTACAGCTCCTTGAATATTTTAAGCTTTACTGTTATTTTAGTGCTCTAGGGAGAACCGATAGATTTTATCAAATGTCCAAATAGTTTGTTCAGTTATTTACTATGGTCAGCTCACATAGTCCTTGTAGCTACAAGAAGGTAAGTACTATATTGTTTTCTGGCTCCTCCAAACGCCAAAACTGAAACACTAAAAAAATTACCTGTCCAAGTTCACACAGTGACTAAATGAAAGATATGTGGTTTGAAAGTAGGCAATCTGGCTCGTGAGTTCCACACTGGGCACTGTAATCTTTTAATGATGTTCAGCCTGGAAACGTGAAGTCTAGCTTTTAGATGTGCATTTCCTGTCAGTCCCCTCCTTCTTCCCGAGGTAATGGACATGTGTTGCCTGTTTCAGGTACTACAGATGCATTGATAGAGCATCATACTAAATCAGCTCCTTTTAATTTTTTTCAGTCACAAAGAAATCATTTCAACTAGGAGAGAAAAATATCAGAAACAAAGATGTTTGTCTGTCTTCCTTCAGCTTCACTTGTTTCTGGCTCCTTTGGGCAAGGATTAGAAACAGCTTCAGGGTTAGTGTTGTAGTTATCACGAGCAAAGTTATACATGAAGTCTCTTTCTCTCAGAATGGACCTTGTCACAGGTTCCAAGTCATCATTCCCAAGGGAAGCAAGCAGTCCTTAACTAAGAAGCACATTACTAAATCCCAGCCTGAACCACAGAATAACCACACTTCAGGAACCTATGCTCCTAAACGAGGAAGGACTGTTAATCTATGCTGACACCCTTAGCCTGGTTTCATTTTATTGAAAGGATTTTATAAGGGCTATTATCTCCTGGTTTACATAATCCTACACTTCCCCTAATGCAATGAGAACTGAGGTTCATAGAAGTTTGAATTTACAGTCCTCTGCAGCTGGCAGTGCTGGAACTCAAATCCAAGACCACAGACCACCACACTGGTAGATATATTCTTGGGAAGCTGGGGGTGGGTGGGGAGTTTCTGGGATGTGATCCATCAAATTGTCTGAGGTGAGGTGTTTGGGAATTTGTACTACAAGTGAATCCAAACTTCAACTAATTTGACTTAAAGGTCCTGTGACCTCTCTTAAGTGGGAGACTCCCTTGCTCCAGCATATTTACCCTTAATCTTTGTCTGTTGCTAATAATTTAGCTAGCGACAAGGTACACTTAAACCTCAACTTTTTTCTGCTACAAACATGACTTCAGTCCAAGTATTTAAGCACCTGAACTCAAGTGAGGATAATAAATGTCAAAAGAATATTTATAGCTTGGTATATGGATACTTTCCAGACCCCCGTTCTGCAATAACACAGGTCCATCTGCTAAGGGCATTAGGGCTGTGTGTTGTTGCCTTTCTCCCCCACCCCTCTCAATTGAATAGCCTCTGAAGATAGAAAACTTCAATATGAAAAGACCAGCATTAACATTTAACCCTTTCCCACTCAAATAATCATCAAATTAGGACTTCATTATGGAGGGCGTAGTTTCTACAGAATTCCTGGCTATTGGATGCAAGCCCAGAAGAAACCTTAGCTCAGTCTTATATAAGCCCCTGTCATCATTGTGCTGATAGATCTACCTGAGGATTTACTGTATAGTTGTCAGACCTTGGGGGCTTGGGGTTAGTCCACTCCCAAATCTATCGTTGGGATTATGATTGTTTTTACTGCTATGCTATAAACATGACCACCACTCACACTATTGTCAGCAACCTTGCCTGTCCTGGTGTCTGAGAGCCTTGAAATTGTGTGTGTGTGTGTTTGTGTGTGTGTGTGCGCGCGCGTGTGCTTAACTCCCTCTTTTATGACTGACAAAAAGAAAGAAAGCATCTTTCTATATCCCAACCTAGGATATTTCTAGTGCTGACTGAGTATCAGTTAATTGCTATATGGGAAAGTCTGCATTATTGCCATTGGTGCTAGAGAACAAGTCCAGACAGCACAGTAAAATAGATAAGAACGACACTGCCCTATGACTAGTAAGTACTTATTCTCTGCTCCATCAAACAACAGAGGACAAGGCTTTGTTTAATTTGGAGAGTAGCATGCCTCATGTTGCACTAGATTACTCTGCAATGCTATATAAATTAACATTGGAACAATGCATATTGCTTACAGTATAGTTTCAAAGATATTTATTTGTTAGGTTATCCATTGCCCTTGTGTGCTACTTTTATTACAATTGTAATTTTAGTTTTTCAAATACCCCAAGAGAGTAGAGAAAGCCATCCTTCTTAGATAGCAACATCATGTCACTGCAAATATACACAAGCCGCTCTTCATTAACTTAGTTTCTTTGTATCTAGGTCTGTAGTATCACTTGCCCCTTTTATCCTGTATAGAGTCAACTTTTCTCACAGGATTTATTTCAAGCTTTTCTTTCTGCATATCCTTGGAAATCTTGAATGACTGATCAGATGGCATTTAATTTACACTACTACTATTGCACTGCAGATATCAGCTTTCTTAGTTTTTCTACCAGAGATGCATTTTGAAGATAGACTCTTAGTGCTGTGTATTTGTATAATTTGTAATTTCTGATTCCACTGCATATTCATACTCCCTTAGGGTGGAACCCAATTATCTCCCTTCCACTATAGCTTCTATCTTTCCTTATCCAACAATGAAAGCCTTAAACAAATATTCAAGTGCATTAATAAATGCCCCGAGGAAGCATGTAAAGTCTTATTGAAGCATGTAACTTTAGGTCATATCACTATTTCTCTTCATACGCAAAAAATTACTGTCAGTATGTTTGTGGTATACTTTTTGTGTTTGGAGATATATATATATATATTCTGTAAATATATACCATCTATCTGGAGCTCTGGAGCATATTTGGACATTCTCCCAACCTGGTAGGCTTAATGCTTTGCTCCCTCTTGTTTAAAATGCCTTAAGCAATCATCTTTCTTTCTGAGGATGTTATATCCCAGGCCAATAGATATAATTGCTTGGAAGTCCTAACTTTTGGATTACATTTTCTTTTTCTTATATTGATCTTGAAACAGTGATCTCTTTGGGCCAAATCTTTCCCTAAAGAAATTAAACAGTGGATAAGGTTAGCTAAAATGGCAAATTCACAATCATAATTCTAACTCTTTGGGTTCAAGACTCGGTAATAGCAGATTATATAAAACAGCCTTGCAGATGTCTCTACGTCTACAAGCTCGAGCTAAAAATACGAGTGCTCCTTTGTGAAAAAGAATCTTGAATCTATTCGACTTTTTAACCTAAAAATAATATGAGGCCTGAAGTAGAGTGATTAAAAATTCCATGTGTACTCTTCAAGAGGCAAAACACAAAAATGAGGACAGAGTGAATGTGACTAAGCCCAGTGGAAATGACAGTGGGCAGGCAGATGGGGGGTGATGCCATCACTGTCTCTTGGGAAAATAATGTGGGATTCATTCACAACAGGGAACAAAGTTTCAAATCATTTGCACATCAGACACAGGGTTTTTCATACAAGGTGTGAAAGCAAGATCGTGGGATTGAAAACTGGTCTCATGATGACCAACAGAAAGGAGTTCTGTAGAATCATCAGGACTCTAGGCCTAGATGTGTAATTTAATATTAACTTACAATCCTCAACATGCAACCATCCCCTCATTCACAAAATGAATATTACAAAAATCAGATTATTTAATTTGTGAGTCAATTAAGGGGATAGCAAATGCAAAATTAGAGACACTTTGCCTGAAATGTAAATTCTCAATAAGTACAGCTACCCTAAATAAATGCAGGGACAAAGATGAGCAGACTGAAGACCTATTCCATGGGCAGGAACCAATCCCTGATACTATTACTAATGCCATGTTGTGCTTGCAAACAGGAGCCTGGCATGGCTGTCCTCTGAGAGACTCTACTGAGCAGCTGACTAGACAAATGGAGATACTTACAACCAACTAATGGATGGAAGTCGGGGACCCTGGAAGAGTTAGGGAAACGATTGACAGCACTGAAGGAGATGGCAACCCCACAGGAAGATCAACAGTGTCAACTAACCTGGACCTGGGCTGCTGGGAGCTCCAAGCTGGTCTGAGCCCTCCTATCCCACACATATGCAGCATAGGGCTGCCTTGTTTGGCCTCAGAGGCCTAATCCTGTAGAGACTTGATGTCCCAGGTTGGGGGGGATACCTGGGGGGGGTACCCTCTCAGAGGTGAAGGAGAGGGGGAAGGGGAAAAAACTCCAAGGGGGGAGTGGAAATGTACAGCTACACTTTAGTAGGAGGTAAATTTGATCCAGGTCTCACTGAGGATACCACCGTCTATGGATGCATAAGTCTCTTATAAAAAATGCATGGTATTTGCATATCATTTAGCACACCGTTGTATACTTTAAATCATCCTTGAGTCACCTGCAGTAGCCAATAAAATGTAGATTATGTAAGTAGTCGTTATACTTTAGGGAACAGTAGTGAGAAATCTGGATAGGTTCAACAATGACAAATCTCCCATCTAACCATGATCTACAGTTGATTGAATCACTAGATACTGAACACATGAATATAGAGACCCAACTATACTGCTATGACAAAATTCATATTAGAAGTAGGCGAGGGAATGAAGAGAAGAGAAGGATAGGGGGTGAGAACTCTGAAAAGACAGGCCAAAAAAAAGAAAAAAACCCAAACCTTATATGAGCTCTTACGCACACTTGGTAATTTAAAATTTCCTAGATGGGCAATGTGTGGTTAGGAGGGGTTCTAAGCAAGAAATGTTTGATTTAGATTTTAGAAGAAATAATCTGATATAGACTAACTGGGAAATTTTATAATCTGAGGCCAGGAATGAACTAAAACACCCAGTTTCACTAACAAGGAGTTAAAGCAGAAAAGATGGAGTAAACCTGGGAACTCTTGCTTTAGTTTTTATTTGTGAGAGTATAACACAATTACAGCATTTCTCTAGTCTCTTCCTTCCCTCCTAGCCCTCCCAGACAACGTTGTCCTTGCTGTCCCTCAAATTCATGACCTTTTAAAAGTTTAATTGTTGTTAGATATATGTGTGCCTAAATATATACCCAACCTTCTCAGACTGTAGTAATTTTACTTGCATGTATATGCTTTCAGGGGTGACTATTTGGTATTAGAAAAACAACTGATATGCTTTTCACTGAGGTAGACTATTTCTCCTTCTCTCAGAATCCCATAGTTGCCTGTAGTTCACTGTCTAAGGCCTTGCAAGCTCTCCACTTTCCACAGTATCATGTCTTCTGAAGTCCTCCTTGGTCAGGTCATGCTTAGGCGGCCATGTTGATGAGCCTTCTCTGACATTTCTAGGAGACACAGTCTCACAGCAAATTTCCTTTATATTCCCTCTTCCACAATGGTCCCTAAGCCTTAGGTGTGGGGATTGTGGTATAGATGTATCAGTTGGAACTGAGCCCCATGGCTGTGTATTTTGATAGGTTGTAGTTTTCTGTAATGAGCTCTATATATTGCAAAGAAAAATAAATGTCTTTAGGATTCTTAAGGCTGATTCTGAGAATTGCAGTGTATTTTTTTTAATTAATATAGAAAATGAAGGAATGAAAAGTCTCTTGAGTGATTCCCACATCTAGTTTTGGTGACCACATATCTGGTAGAATCATTCTTCAGAACAATGAGTAAAAGAGAAAAATAATAATCTTGTCAAAGAGAGGAAAGAAATCTGAAAAGTGAAACTATGTGTTAGATGTTTTTCTAGTGCCATCAGGTGAAGGGATCCAATGGTCAGCTCGGGAAAACAGGGCATCAGTCACCTTTAGAATCATGAGACTTGAGATTAAGAGTCAAGGATGTAATTGGAGTTGGAGAAATAAAAGATTCAGAAAGAAAAACAAAATATTGAGTTAGATATTATCAGGCATTTAGAGAACACTATCCAAAATTCATACTGTAATGGGTAAAAGAAAGAGAAGAGATTGGAAACAAAAACTTACATATATCAGTAAGATATAAATAGCTGTTAAAATCAATAGAATAAGAAAATGGGTAATGGGCAATGTGATAGGGCAGAGCCCAGTATCCTTGGACTGCTGCAAGCTTCTATCTAAAGGGAATAGCTCACCAGATGAAGAGAGCAGTGACCTCTACAGGAAAGATAGGATGGGTTAATTGTATATATATATATATATATATATATATATATATATATATATATATATACTATATGTTATATTATGTTATATAGTATATATTATAAGCTATTTCATTCTGTGGCATATGTACTGCCAAAGTAGACATGAAATATTTTATTTCTATTTTTAAAAAAATAACACCTTGTACTGAATGCCTGAATAACCTGTACCCAGCTTAAGAATAGGTGAAATTCATTACTCAAAGCTTTAATGAACTGGTTCTTTATTCTTCCCCAAGAGAATTGTTGTTTCCCAGCTTCCTAGTGCCTAGGACTTCCTTGCTCTTACTCAAAGTGTTCTCACAA
This sequence comes from Grammomys surdaster, assembly GCF_004785775.1. Classification (NCBI taxonomy): domain Eukaryota; kingdom Metazoa; phylum Chordata; class Mammalia; order Rodentia; family Muridae; genus Grammomys; species Grammomys surdaster. The sequence continues at coordinate 4,192,369 of NW_021620763.1, forward strand.
AAGCATTCATATGTAAAATTACATTAAACTTTGCATATTTTAAAACTTTCTCACATTTTTAAAAATTAATTGTGCGAACGTGTGTGTATGTCTGTGTGTATATGTCTCTCTGTGTGTATGTGTGCATTCACGCATGTACATGCATGTACTCATGCATTTGTCAGTACTTACAAAGTCCAGAGAGGTTGTCAGATCCCTGGAAGCTGAAGCTCAGGCCATTCACAAGAGCACCAAAAGTTCTGACCCTCTGAGCTGTTTTCCAGCCCTATCCCCATTTTTACTCTTCCATTTTTACTTCTGTGTAGAATTCTCTTTGCAAACTTCATTCATGTTAAAATTAGCTCTCAGTACTTTGTCTCTTTATTTTTCAATGTTACCAGAGGCATGTGTTACTTCATTTTCTCAAAAAACAACAACAACAAAAAAAAGAAAACAAAACAAAATTTAAAAAACACAAAAAAACACAAAAAACAAAAAACAAAACAAATTTAAAAACCATGTTTCTACTAACCAAAATACCTTGATCTTATTTTTAGTTAATTTTCCTACTATTATTTATATGTTTTATTTTAAATTGTCTAATTTATAAGTTCTGTGTTCAACTCATTCATTTAATATTTTTCGCCTAACATAAGACTTAAAACTACTGGTTTTCATGTATTATTTTATCTCTATGCCATGAACTTGGCTATTTGATATATTTTATCATTCTGTTTAAACTCCCTAAAACTTTAAAATGTTATTAAATTAGCAAACACAAGAAATTTGTGTTCTGTTGTTGACATTATAGATATGGAAGGTCCATGTGGCACTGAGTTCTTCAAAAATCTGTCACTTCGCTTTCTCATGGGAACTGTAAATATTGGCAAAATCAACATATAGCCAGTCACCAGTATCAACCTAATAACAACATACAAATGTGGGAAGTTGTGTAAGAAATGTTCTTGCATACGATTGTCGCAGGAGTGCCAGCACCACAGCCCTACACAAGCTTCAAGAAGTGCGAGCATGCATGAAATACTGTACACAGGCATCTGCCCAGAAACTGCCTGTGCAGTCCGTGCTGGCCTGGGCATTTGAATGGGCTTGAAAGAGCACAGCCACTCACATTGACCTCATTCCCACCAGCTGGAACCTTGCTTGCATTTCCAAAGAAATGATGCTCTCTGTGTGCTGTGGACCCCCTTCTAAGTGCAGTACTTGTCTGAATTCTGATGCTGACTTTCAAAGCCATTCTAGACCCATATGAAACATTTGCTTTGATTTTTAAACTTCATTTGTGATTATTTTCTTTCTGGTTCCTAATACATTTCCACATATACTTTACATTTTCCAAGACCATTTTATTTTGGTGCAAATGAAATTTTTAGTCTAGCTAACTATAAAAATAAGTGTATCATGAATAAATCATGAATTACATGACAAGTGACAAATGGGAAACTGCAGAGAAATCAAACCTGTATCGAAATAAATAAAACATTTAAGTAAAGTAGCAATCACGTCGCTTCTCTTATTTAAATGTGTATAGAGGGGACACTTCTTATTAAATAAATGCAATTATGTTGATTGTAGTTATTGTTTTAGAATTCAAACATAAATGTGTTGATAATTAAGAAGTAATTATTGCCTTATATCCTTTTGAAGATAAAGCTCCTATATACCTAAACTGGGTTTCATAAAGTTAAAAAAAATAGGGTTTTCCTGGTTTGACTATTATTAGGGGTTATGTATGTGTGTGTATGTGTATATGTATGTATGTATGTATGTATGCATGTATGTATGTATATTTTTAGTAAGAAACCTATACATATTCATACCATTTTATAGATATAAGATAGGTGCCAGATGGGTAGTGAATTTTAGCTTTCATCCTTTCTTCTCACAAAAGAAGAGGATGAATTGACCAGCGTCGAAGTCCTAAATATCCCCTTTACTTTAAAATAGTTTTATTTATTGAGAATGTTGTACAGTGCGTTTTTATCATATTCTTCCCCACTCCAACTCCTCCCAGATCTGCCTCTGCTCCCTGCTTACCCATCTTCATGACCATGTGACTACAATTGCAAGAATCATTTCTACAGTTTGTCACAGCTGTATTCTTAGATAAATACATATTCCTAAATTATGTTGTGGAGTGTTCCATGCTCATCAGGCCATAATTGCGTTTTCTGGTCTGCTTAGTGCTCACCTTCTGTTATCTGTCGGAAGGAATTTGTTTACATCTCTTTTAATTATTTCTCTGTTTCTCTTCCTGAATGATCTACTTGCAAATGACGATGTTTAGATTAGTTTGGAATCTTCCTTTTGTCATTTTGAAGTGACTTTGTTTACCCCTAATAACACTTTCACCTTAATATATGCCTTACTAGATAATATCATGTTTGCTTATTGTTAATATCCTGTGGTTTTAACCATTCATTTACTTTCGATGTCATGTGATCTTTATATTGTCGTGAGTTTCTTTTCAAAACCCTGTAGGTGAATTTTGTTAGTGATTTTTTCTTAGCTGAAGGCTTTTACCATTCATGTATATCTTCAAATTCTTGGGTGTGTTTTGATAAGTTGTTCTAGGATCTCTCTCTCCCTGTCCTTGTCCCTGTCCCTGTCCCTGTCCCTCTTCCTCTCCCTCTCCCTCTCCCTCTCCCTTTTCCTCTCCCTTCCCTCTTTCCCTTCCCTCTCCCTCTTCCCCTTCCCTCTCTCTCTTTCTGTATGTATGTTATTCTTATTTCCATGCATCTTGACTTTTTTGAATTTTCAATTATATTTTTCTCTACACTTTTGATTTTAAAATTGTCTTCATTTTCTATTATGCTAGATGTTGTCCTAGAAATTTTAATATATGAGTTAAACATACTGAAACAATAATCAGTATGTTTACCTTCTTCCCAAGGAGCACTAATATCATAATACATTTTATTTATGCTCATATTATTTTCTTGCATTCATTGTCTATTCAGTAACTTCATCCATCACAAGTGCTTTGTGTCTACCAAACCTTCCTCTCCAAATCACCTTTCTCCTTGTGAGTAGCAGTATTAGATCTTCCTTTAGTGGTACAGTTTCTCAGTTATTATTATGTAAAAATATCTTTACTTCATCTGTCCTTGAAAGTTTGATGTGACTATGATTCTAGGCCAATGTGCGTTTTATTTCAGCACTTCTTCATTAGTATTCCGTCATCCATTGGGTTCCCTTGAAGTTCTTGGGAAATCAGCAGAAAGTTGACTTGACATTTCATTCAACAAAATCTGTTTCTCTGTCTGTTGATTTTGTTCATTCATTTATTTGTTCAGTTATTTAGTTTTGAGATTGAAGTCAGAGCTTGACACACTCCAGGCTAGTGCTGTCCCTGAGTCACTCTCCAGCCTCATCTGAACTTTTAAAACAATACATTGGAGTGTGCTTCGCTGTATCATTATGGGGTGTTTTGAAACAGTTGATTTTGATCTATATGGTTTAGGACATGCATGTCCTGCTTTTATGAGATCAACTAGCCATAATTTCCATTAATTTGTAGCCCTCAAGATTCTAATCTACAAGTTTATCCTGCCATTTTTTAAAAATATTAGTTTATGGTTTTCATCATCTTTTACTTATTTCAATAAAATTATTACATGTTTGAAATTTTGATATTAATGTGTTTTTAAGCTACTTATTGCTAGTAACTACAAATATAAATTTACAATGTAATGAAATCTCCATGCAGGTCTTAAGCACAATGTGGAGAGACTGAGAGACCTTGGAGCACACAGTTTTACACTCTCAAATGAAAACTTAGTTTTCTCCAGTAGAGCCTCATTAAGGATAAAAACCACACTTTCGGTCAAGTCCCATGCCCAGCAGTAAATGACCAAAACAAAAAGACTTCATTGCCATCTTTATTGGTATCTTTGAAGATTCCTTGTCCCGTAATGATTTGCCAGGGTTTTGTTTTTGTTGTTGTTGCTATTTATAAACCTTACAGATCTTTTGCATATACATACATTATGGTTTCTATTTTTGTGTTTTTATGGCTCTTTTTCTTTTGTCTGTTTTGTCCTATTACAGTTTGTTTTTAATTTATCCTATATTGTATTATTATTTATTAGATATTGGTTTTCTAATGACAGAGAAAAAGAAAGGTTATAAAAGGATATAGATTTGGGTGAAAGCAGAAGTGAGAAGGGTCTGGGAAGAGTTGTTGGGGGGAACCATAATCAGAATATATTGTGCAAAAAAATCTATTTTTCAATTTTAAAAATATAAAAAAAGACTTACTACATGAGAACATCAACTCTTTACTTGCTTCGACATTCCTCATTTTCTGCAGAGTAATCAATAGCTACCAGCTGCTTCGTAAATATTAGAAACAAAAAGATTTCAAACCTGCTATGGTAAATCAGCAGATGAATGCTAATTTGGGGACAGCTGCTTTCAGACAAAGGGAAACTTTCTCTTTCTAAGTAATGGAAGAAACAAGTAGAAATGGAGAGATGGAAGAACTTGGGAGAAGGGGCTGATGGGAGGGAAGAAGCAGGTCTTGGAGTCTTTGCCAGAAGTCAAAGTTGATGAGCTGTCAGCAGCCACTCTTTATCGTGATGAGCCAAAGACTGTATACAAACCTCCCCCGGGGTATCCAGTTCAGAATTTCAGCTGGATGGGGGCATTATCTTCCTTTCATCGCAGAACTGCTTTCAACACATTAGGAAACACCGAGTCACTCCTTGACAGGGGCTGGCAATTTGAACTAGGGAGATAATTTGGTGCCTTTAGAACTGGCTGATATTTTCATTTGTGATCTCACATGACAGCTCCCTACCCACCCCCTTCTGCTATGTACCCTGCAGTGAGGTTTGGCAACTAGATGCAGAAGGTAAGATGGGAGGGTTGCCACAAGGGAACCTCAATGTGGACATTTCTGGGATCTAATGAAGGCACTCCTGGGGACAGTGATGGATAGATCTACAGATGTAGTGAAGTGGTTCTTTGGGGGACTTATAAAAACAGAAATGGGCCAGAGGGACTTGAGACCGACAACCTATGGAGCTGTAGCTAACTAAGCATTGATTTGTTTGTGTGTAAATGGGGGTAGTGGTATGTTTGTTTTAGTTTTGCTTTTGTATAAGGTAGAAAATGATTCGTGCCTACTTATTCTCAACTTTGTCTTTGAAACCTACATTGAGATTAGATACAGTGACTTAGCTGGAAGATACAAAACTCAGCAAACTCAAGCATTCAGGAAATCAGTCTCTGGGAAAATTGTTTCAATAAAAGATGTAAGAAAAAGTCTACAAAAGTTGTCAGTTACTGAATGGCAGTTGCGACATGACAGCATAGTTGTGTATACTCTGTCTGTACCTTCTGGGGAAGCAGCTTTTGCTGATGTCTTCTTATATGCCCTTCTGTCTTTTTATAAAGCTGACTTTACATGTTCTTATTTTACAAGTTGGCATGGAGACCATCTGTGATGAGGCAAAATGTCTATAATAGGTCCTCTTTGGGTAAGATCTATGGCTTCTCCAATCTTTCATCTCCTTCCAGCAGTAAATCCCTTTGCTCTTCCAGACAGCTCTCAAAACCAGGTTGACATAAACAGGACTCACTGCCAAGAAGCATGGCCGTTCTGCTTAGCAAAGCCCAGAGTGCCTGGGGAAGGACTTGGCCACAAAGCTCTTGAGGTGAGAAATGTGGAACGAGACCTCATAGGAGATTCGTATCCCTGTGGCTTTGAGTTTGAACTCAAGCTCTATGCTGAGTGTGGCCAGAGGCCAAAGCTAGAGATGAGCCTCCTTAACCTGTGGCTGACCAGTCTCTTCCCTGTTTGGCTGGACCACCATCCTCCTCTGCTTTCAGCTATTTCCAGTTACTGTTTCAAACAGCAGTTTTTGTTGTTGTTTCTGTGAAGATTCTAATCAGATCTCTGCCAGTCTCTAAAAGGCTGGCATTTCGTCTATTGCTTGTCAATTTTCTTGACTTGATCTAAATTACTTAAGTTATGGCCATGCTGATAGTTTGGCCTCTGATACGACTTTCATCAAGATGATATAAACTTCAGATGGTATTATTTCCCTATCGTCTTTACCCAAGCATGATCATGACACTAGAACAGGGAGGGGATACTCCTAAGCCTCCTGAGTCCCCACAAAGACACATTGGATCAGTCTTTAGAGATTAATACCTGGTAATTCACATCTTATTCTGCTTTTCTGAAATGGGAACAACCACTTCTGCCTGTGGCAGAAGAACTAATGTGAGATAGGTCCTCCACATGGTGTGATGTGCTACGCCTCCCTGTGCAGTGGTGACTGCACTCCCTGCAAAAGGTACTAGGATATGAGACCAAAGCCAAGTTGTCTGAGGGTGGAGTACCCTTCAGGGAAGTATCAGGGTGTGATCTTCCTCCACATAGTACAGAATGCCATGCCTTACTGACAAATGTGACCTAACATGTGAGTATAGGGTACCTCCAAAAGAATGGGACTGGAAAATACATTTCAATCTGAAAGGTATGGTGTATAGGAGAGGATCATAAGCAGACTGTAGAGCTGTCTTGAGGCTTCTGCTATGGGCAATCAAACATGCAACTCAGGTTGAGCTGCCTACAGAAAGAACTAGCCTCCGATCAGGAATAATTACAGTAGAAAGACACAAGGATTTCATCCTCTATGTTAGCCTCTAGCATGGTATCGATGGAGAAGGGTGAAGATGAAATAGAAGCATTGGTATGCTCTCTTCTCAACCTTTCATCCAGAGGGAAGGAAAAATCCCCAATGTACATGGAATCCTTGGATGCTTTGTAATACAAGAGAAATCAATCTGTCAGACTGACTCTTATGAACCACCCACCAGAAGCACTTGGTTACCTTAATAAATAAATATCAAGGACTGGAAGACAGCAGAGGAAGAACATCCCTTGAGAAGAGAGCTGAACATGAGAAAGGCTGTTTTTTGATGAACAAGTCATTAGGCTATATATAACTGCTCACAAGAAAACTAAGAGTTAATTCTGCATTGACTTTGAGACTGCTATGCAACCTTAGTGACTGTGATCCCTATAATACATTGAAGGCCCCAGCAGACCTGAATGACTCTGACTGGCACACCAACCAAGTTTATAAAGTGCAAAACTGTCAACAAGGAAAAAGAGAAGGGCAAAGTAGACAACCTGGCCTGTCCAGGTCACTTAAGGACCAATGTGAAAAGATTTGTGTTGAGTCAAAGTTCCTATGGAATAAAAGTTAACAGAGAGCCAACTGCTGTGCTGGTAAACTTTGGAGAGCATTTTAAATTTGAGCAACGGTTCACAAAAGACATAAACGATAAAGTAGCACAGATGGAAAAAATCAAGCTGATTCTACAGCTGGGCATTTATCTCCCCAGAGTACACTGAGAGTGAAAATTGTTCACACAGCTAGGATCCCTTTTCAGTCTAGTGTGGCCATGGAGCTGGCTGGCTCATAGCCTATCAGAACTGAGGATCCAGTTCCAGTGGCAGGCATGGCAGGCAAGAGTGAAGCCCTGCTTCCTTTTGAGCCTGTGCCAAGCCAAACAGTACAAGCAGACTTCATTTAGAGGATCAGAGTTGGTGCAGCAACTCCAAAGGCATTAGCAACACCCAAAGATGAAGAAGCTGGCTAACGCCCAGAAAGTGGGTGTCGCTAAAACCCAGCTAGATGCAGTAGTACCTTCTGTCTGTGCTGCTGAACCCAATATTTGTCTCTTAACAAAACAGATCACATAAGTGATGAGATGTTTTCATGTTTCATCAAGCCTTGCTAATGTTTCTTTTTAGTATCTTCTTGGCTATCCAATACTAACTGACACTTGCTTAGAACAAACAATAGTGGGATTCCAGAGATCCTGTCAACTCTATGCCAAAAGATTTATTTACATATGCTAAAACTTGAGTGTTTTACAACTCTTAAAAAAAACACCTGGAGGAATAGTAAAAAGAGTAGATGAAGAGTTTAATTGACAAAAGCAACCTGCACAGATTAGAAAAGTTCTCTCAAGAGTTGCCATGTCAGGTGTAAATTCTAGTTCCAGGGTTGAGATAGTTATGAGTTGTTGTCTAGTGAGGTCCCTGAGGTCCCATAAACCATAAATGTTACTGCCATTGTCATTGGTTGTATCCCAGAATTACATAGTGAGGCAACATGGTGAGACACTGAAAGGATTTTGCAGGATGTAGAGAAATCAAGCTGAAGCTGTTAGCTCATTCCTTACTGAGTGGTGTCCACAGAGCCTGAAGGCACCAGGTAGGCTACAGGGGAATTGTCGCAAGCTTGATTATAGACTCTATATATGACAATACCAATGCACTAGGCAAAATGTACATGGTTTGCAATAGTTCTATATCTGTTATGGGCATGGATGCTTTGCAGTTGGATTGATTGTGCATTTCATAGGTAGAAATTCACATCTAATAGCATAAGCCATGGCAAAGCCTACAACTGATGAGAGTATAAGCCCCAGTGGGAAACAAATTATATGTTTTGTTAAATGCATTTTGATTCACTTGTCAAATTGCCACCAAAATAATTGTATTTATATCAAGAGATTATTGCTGCTTACACTTGGGGTCAATTAGTAAGTCATTCATGGAGGGGAAAATCTTTTTTGCAGTGGATGGTAGTTTCTGTATAGACTCATAACCTCAAGAATAAGTAACTATTGCTGTAGTTCAATGTTCAGCCACAAATACAAGAACATAATCAGAATATCACTATTTATAAAGTTCAGGGATGACTCAAAAATAAGATGAGTAAAGACTAAGACCCAAAGGACAGGGTAGAATAGACCTATTTCCTATGAACTAAAATATTCTTTCCTGGAAGAAGGAGGTAGTCACAGGAAGCTAATGAGAGTTAGAAAGCTCAAGATTCTAGTGAAACTTATAAAGCTCAGAAAGTTGCAAGATTCACACGACTTCCCTACAATTAAAAAATGTCAGTTAATAATTACTGGAGATAAGAAAATTCTGGCCCAACAAGCTATCTGCAAGTTGTCCAGGGAGTTCCAAGAATTCAGCTTTCATAAATCAGCAACCATGGGGTAGACTTTCTACTGAAACAGATGCCTTTGAATCACTGTGCTCCTCTAAGGTATACCAAATCCATATTTCTATAAGCAATCCCAATAAATTTATTGGTTTACCAAACTAGACTGGAATGGGTTCTGTAAGTAAGTGTGCACATGTGTATGTGTATGTGTGTGTGCATGTGTGGATGCATGCCTGCATGTGTGTGTGTGTGTGGTCACTATCCTACCTGGGGTGATTAAATATTCAATCATATATCCCAGCAAAACTCACAAAATAATGGAGGAGTCAATCAGAAAAGAAAAAAGTGATCTTGCAGAGCAAACTATTACCCTTAGATCAGGAGAAGCCAGTGAACTCAGTTAGTGGCTCTCAACCTTCTTAATGATGTAACCCTTTAATACAGTTCCTTGTGCTGTGGGGACTGCCAACCATACAGTTATTTCATCACTACCTCATAACTGCAATTTTGCTACTGCTATGATTCATAATGCAAATATCTAATATGAAGTATATCTGATATATGACCCTAGAAAAGGGTCATTCAACCCCAAAAAGGGTACTTCCTACAGGTTGAGAACCACTGTACAGGGATGGGGCAAATATCTGACTACCTATGTTCAAAGCAGCGGAGGCAATAAACTCTAAGGAACACTAAATTATAATGCAAACAATCCACCAGAGAACAGACATGGATGAGGCGGAGAGTTCCAAACTTCTTGAATTTCACATTTCTAGGAACACAGCCACATTCTAACAATGAAAAGCTAAGAAAGATCAGCTCTTCGTTCTGGCAGGTGTGGAAATGGGATCATTATAAAATATATCCAATCACACTATGCAAAAAACAAAAACAAAACAAACAACAACCATAACCAGTTAAGAGAAATGCATTACTCCCCTCCAATCACCTCTACACTGCCTGTATTATCTAGTGGGGCATGAGCTCTTCAAAACATACGTTATAGCATCACATCCAGGGGAGAAAATATTGGGGAAGGGGACAAAAATTTATGTCACTATAAAAGCACTTCTGAAATCACAAGACCAAGACACAATGCCACTAAAATGCTGGAATTTAATGAGATTAAAGGATACTTTTGACTTCTTGAAAATAAATCCCTGAAATACACCCTCCTGAAGAGGCATACTGAGGAGAAAATCGATTGTCAGAAACAAAGGTGGGACACAACATCTGTATACACACTGATGTCTGGAATATTTACAATACTATATGCCAACAAATACAAAACTTTAGATAAAACTTCAAACTCTTTGGTAGAAATTCAGCTCTATAATTAAAGTTACAGAGTATTGATAGAAGATATTAAAGATTATGAAAGATAGAATGACCTTTCATGTTCATGAGCTACACCAAGATGTCTACATTACAAAGAACCACAATTGAACAACACTATCTTTAAAATACTAATACCATTTTTCAAAGAACCAGGGGAAAGTTCTTAGGATTAATGTAGAAGCACAAAGACCCACAATGGCCAATCCAGAAAAAGAAAAGAAAAGAAAGGAAAGGAAAGGAAAGGGAAGGGAAGGGAAGGGAAGGGAAGGG
>NW_021620763.1:4203057-4232091 GCF_004785775.1 Grammomys surdaster
GAAGGGAAGGGAAGGGAAGGGAAGGAAAGGAAAGGAAAGGAAAAAACATAAAGACTTCAATATACCAAAAGAAATCAAAAGTATCAGAAAGATATGTACTGAATGTAATTTGTTACGATTTAGATATAAAGTATCCTTCCCAAAGGCTTGTCTGCTAAAAGCTTGACTTCTCGCTGGTGGTTCCCTTAAGAGATATTTGAATTATGAGCGCATTAACTCATAAATGAGTAGAACTATTGATAGATTCACAATTTCATGGCTTTATCACAAGATGCTGGAAACGAAGATGGGGTCTGATTAGAGGCAACAGTTCAAAACCAAATTTCATTAAAAAAAACCAACCTCTCTCTCTGTCTCTCTCCCTCCCTCCCTCCTTCCTTCCTCCCCTCCCTCCCTCTCTCTCTCTCTCTCTCTCTCTCTCTCTCTCTGTCTGTTCCCTCCTTCCCTCTCTCTCTCTGACCTTCTCCTTCTCCCGGTCCCTCCACTCTTCCTTTCCCTCTCTTCTCCCTCTCCTTAACTGTCATTAAATCATCTCCACTTTCTACCATGAGATTCTACCACACTTGGAGGGCAAAACAAAGAAGCCAGACAACCATGGACTCGACTGAAATCCTGATCACAAGCTTTACCATCCTTAAAAGAAAAACAATGTGTACATATTTTATCACACTAATGAGAAACTGGTTACTATACGGTCTCAAAAAACACCAGTACTCTCCTTTGTAGAAACTGAAGTTGATAAGTTTTCTTTTATTTCATTTTTGAGGCAGTATCTTCGAAAGTTGAGCAGGCTGTCCTCAAACACACTGTATTCCTCCCTTAGCCTCCTAAGTAGGTGAGATTTCAGGTGTGTGTCACCATGTCCAACTAATGTTCATTTTATTTTTGTCAAAGACACGCCACCAACCCAATCAGAAAAAGAAAACTAATTTTAAGTATTTGAAGAACTGACATTTGTGTGATCAAAAAGAGAAAATGAGAAAAAAAATACCTGAAAAGTATGAACAGTGGCCTCAGTAACACAGGAAAGAAGCCGAAACCTTTACAGTATACATCTTTAGATTTAACTCAGTAAAATACAACACAGGCAGTCCTGGGCTGCTTAAGAAAGTGAGTTATACATTAGCTTATAAATGAGCCAGAAATTAAATAAGCAAGCACAATTTCCGCATGGATTCTCCTTTAAGTTTCTTCTCTGACTTCCCAAACTCACTTCTGTCATAATGGACTGTGAACTAGAAATGTAAATAAGAAACAAGGAACAAAACAAAAATGTTTTTTCCTTCTCTAGTTTCTGTTTGTCACCACATTCTGTCACAGAAACAGAAAGGAAACCAGAGCACGTCTATATGGAAAAGACATGTCATTTGCCACACACTTTTCTTTGTGTTCTTCCATAAACAAATTCGCAAGGATTCAAATACAAGTGGTTTACATTGGAGCTTATTCTGGGGGTGGCACCAGCAGCTTAATGAGATGAGAAATGAAGGATACCACTGACTGAAAGAAAATTAAGTAGGGGTGCACTGATAACTCTGGAGTAAATATAGGATATTTAAGTTAAAGTAAATATAGGATGCACCTTGTAGTTGTTATACCTTGAGATTGGACACTGGGATTGTTACACATTCAATCTCTGTGTTAAGTGTCTGACAGATATGTCTATAGTCATTATAGTCCCCAGATCTGCTAATTGTCCCATGTACATGGTAAATATTCCACACCAAAACAAAAGACCTCAGGTAAGTGCTAGCAACTTTGCATTGTTTGCAGCCTTCAGCATCTGAAGGATAAATCCTACAAGTCTGTGTGTGAGATACTGACAGCTTATGCTATACTAAGTACATAATTCTGGAATTCATAGAAATTATTTCCTTGTAGAAATAGATTTGGGAATCTTTAGCAGAGAGATAGACAACCTTATACTCTTGAATCATAAACTTAACAGACTGGATAAGTAATAGCACCAAATATTAAACAAGAAATAAAATGATTCAAGGTGATTACAAAGTACATAATCCAGGAAACCAAGGCAATATCCCTTATAGGATGGAATATTGTAATTCAGGGACAGAACTTACGAAGGATAGAAAACTTTGAAAATAAGCAATATAGTACCATGACAATCCCGCTACCCATACAGCAGAAAATGGAAGTCCTAACACCTAGAAGAGAGGGGAGATTTGTTGGGGTTGGGGGTGGATAATACCTAGAGAGACTGACTGTACCGAATGAGAAACATTATATGGTACTCCAGAGAACACAACGCTGGGTTCACTGACCAGCAGAGCTCAAAGAAACAAGTAGCAACGCTCAGATCATCAGATACATAGGAATCCTGCATGTCTAAAGATACTGTTGGTGTTCCCCTTCCTCCAAATGCTATGAGCTACACAGTAATCAGAACCCACAGTGTCTCATCAGACCTGCAAATGCCCACATAGTGGGTGGCTCAGAGGAAGCATCCTTTCTGACCTTTTATTACATTATAGCTTCTTTTCATGTGTCTGTGATAAAAAAAATACAATGACAAAAACAACTCTGAAAAAGAAAGGCTTTTGGGTGGCTCAGTCTGAGGGTGTACAGTCCACCATCCCAGAGAAGCCAAAGCATCAGGAGCTTGAAGCAGATGCTCACATTGTCCGTAGCCAGGAAACAGAAAGAGCTGTGAATTCTGACTGTCAGCTAGTCTCCTTCATATGCAGACCATGATCCAAGCTCAGTAAATGGTGCTGGTCTTTGTTATGGCAGTCTTTCACTCAGTTAACCTAATCAGAGTAATTTCTCACAGGCATGACCTGAGTTCTGTCTCCTAGGTGATTCTCCGTACTATAAAATCTATAATAGTAATTGCCACAGTCATCAACTACAGACTCGAGCAGTTAAATTGTCACATTTAGGGATTGATTGGGTCACTGTTTTATCCCTGTTCTTTCCTGTGGACGTAATTCCCCTGCTGTGATGCTCATGCATAATTCAAAGTATCAATAATGTGTATTTTTCAGGTTTCTGAGAAGCATAAGACAAAATATATTTGGGCCAATATAAAATATAACACAGGTTCCAGATTTTATAAACTATTTATGATGACAATACGTGTTGACTGCACAGAGCTGGATATGATTTTTCATTCAAGCCAAGAATTATTTACTTATTTATTCTTTTCTCATATACTACATCCCTACTAGAGTTTCCCTCCCTTCACTCCTCCTAATAACTCTCTCCTCCCCCAGATCCATCCCTCCTCTGTTTTCCTTTAGAAGAGAGCAGGGATATCAACTGAACAAGTTTTTGTAAAGATTTATTTATTATGTGTTTGTGTGTGTGCATGAACATATGTGTGTGTGCGTGTGCGTGCGTGTGTGCCTGTGTGTGTGTGTGTAAGTTTATGTGTACCATATGTTTGCAGTTGCCCGTAGAAACTAGAGGGCAGCAAACTTCTGGGACTGGAGTTTCAAGAAGTTGTGAGCATCTAATGTGGGTGCCGTGACACTAACCGAGGTTCCCTGCAAAAGCAGTAATCATTCTTCACCACTGAACTATCTCTGCATCCAAGTTCAGTTTTTTTTCCCCAGAAAATAAAAATTAACCTTGGCTTTCATTTTTGGAGCCCTCCAAGAAATCTCTGTTGCCACTTCACACATCCAAGTATTTCACATCAAGCTGGACCTTGTGTTGCCACAGATACAAGTCCATGACCATTTCAGGTACCTTATGTGTTCCAGTTGTGCTCGAATTAAGGCAAACCAAGAAGCCACCTACAAGTATGGTAAAAGTAGTTACTCAGTTTGGGGTGATATTCATCCTGATCCAATTTAAATCCTAAAAACCTTAGGCTTCGGTCTTTACAACTTTTATTCCTTCCACCCAGTTCTTCAAAAATAAGAAGTCTTTCTAAGCTGAATGTCAATTGGAAAGTATTTGTATATTCTGGCTGTTAAAATGGAAAGTGTGAATTTACAGAATCTCTCTATGGAGAGATGGTGGGAAAGTTAGAAGAGAACTGCAGGGCCAGTGGATGGTTGTGGGGTGCTCGTGAGACAAAGCCAAGAAAATGAGACTCACAGACTCAGAGTCAATTATGCTCAGATTTCACTGCCTCACCACCTTTGTGCCAAAGACAACGTGTTAGATGCTGGGTGAAAATGTTTTGATCTTAGCCAGGAGAAGGAGCCTACTAGTGTGCCGCTCTGCGTAGTGATGTAGCTAGAGCACTTGGCCTCTACTGCGTCTTGGTGACATATCAAATGTCACCATACTATGCCTAAATGTTGTTCTAAGAATAATCTTTTGTGAACTTTATAACAATCATTCCTAGGAAGAACACAGATAGAAAAAAAGAAATTAAAGTAATAATAATGAATTTCTTCTCCAGATGTCCAGATTCCCAATATACTAAAGAAACTTTAAATTCCCTACTCTCCAAATATATGATCCAACCAACCTGGAGAAATATAAGAATGGAAAAATTAAGTTAACAATTTGATCTTCTCCTTAGATTCAAGTTTGGGACAAAATTTATAAGCATTATCTAATGATCAATGTCTTAAAGTTTGATATTACTCCTTGGTCTCAGACTTTTATATGTCTCTTAAGATTCTGAAAAAAAAAAAAAAGTAACAGGGAACTGCTTGCAGTCTAGACCAACTGGCTCAAACTGACCAGTTTGTGACTGAAAAATTAGTCTAATTGCTTCAAGTTTTGAATACATTTATAGGTTTTTTGTGTTCACCAGCGTTTAATAAGCTTCAGAACTCAGCAATGCTTTTAACTGATTACCTCCATGTTCTAGTTATTCCTTCTCACATTGACCACCCTCATCTATCCATGCCAACATCTCCATTGTCATCCCACCCCCAGCCACAGAGCCACCTGCTTGCCAATTCTGTGAGCTCACCCACCTCCAGTTTCTCACACAGAGATACTTCCAGGAGCTCTGCCAAGTCTGGAGTAATCAGGGTTGCTTTGGGGATCCACTTTACTAGGGTCACTGCTTTTCTAAAAATCAAAGTCCACAATGAAATATGATGAGAAGGTAAGAAATAATATTCTGGAGTCCCAAAACACATGCCAGTACCATTACACAACACTTGCTTATGAAAGCCCGTCTGAGCGATTATGAGATGGAGCAAAGGTAGGAGCTCCCAGCAGGAGCAATCTGGGAGCTAATAGTGGTCATTTTGTTTAAATCCACAAAACCGTCTGCAACAACAGCAGTTACTGCAACTGTTGAATGCTTTCTCAATTCAAGATGTTCTTTCTCCTCTGTCACTTTTATATTATTTTATATTATTATATCATATTATTATTTTATACTAAATAGAAATATGATCATTCTCATTGTCATGTAACAATATTGCAATCCTTAGATTAATATTGATTTCATGAAGCATTTTAGCATGTTTGCTTAGTAGGACAATAAAATTACAAAATCTCTTAAAGTTTACTATAAATTATTTATTTGGAATAAAATGACCAAAACCAACACTAATTGAAGTCACCTATAAACGGATGACCAAGAATTTCACAGAAATTTGTGAAAAATCTATATACACCCTCAGTTCTATATAAAAACCCATATACAAAAACCTATCAGTTCTATATTCTATGTATTCACCAACTATACTGTATGCCATTTGTGATGAGAAATGAAGGTGGCATGTCTATTGATGGTGCTATGGCATTAAATTCAATCACTTATCCATTCTTCTCTCTGCCCTTTTGGGCCTCAGGAACATCAGGCTTAGACCCCTCCCTGACCAATCCCCTACCTGCCAGGTCCACTTGAAGGAAAGCATTGCTTGTTTTCCTGGTAATAGCTGTTCTGGCCGAAGTTAGATGCAATCCTATTGTAGTTTTGACTCGCATTTCTCTGATACCTAAAGGCACTGTATACTTCATGAGTTTATTTTTGAGAGGTGTCTGCCTGATTCATTTCCCCATTTAATCACTGGGTTATTTACAGTTTTGTTATTACATTTGTGAGTTCTTCAAATGTTCTGGACATAATTCCCTTGTCAGTGGTACAGCTGACCTAACACAGAAATCAGATGGGAATTTTCCCGGTTTATTTCTGGATCATCTATGCTACTAGATTGGTTTTGTTGTCTTTTATGATAGCACCATCTTATTTTGTTAGTATGATTACAAAATATAATTTGAAGGTTACATTTGAATTCTGATGAGGATAGCATTAAATTTGTGATTTTTGGAAATACAGCCATTTTATCAACATAAGTTCTGCCAACCCATTAACACTGGGGATCTAGTCACCACTACCCTCCCTGCAGTGTCTTTGATTTCTTTCTTTGGTGTTTTATACTCTTGATTATAGAGATCTTCACATCATCTGTTAGGATTATTTCTAGACATTTTAGTTCTTTGACACTATTATTTAGACCTATTCATACTTTTATTTATTCTAGTGTATTTTTTAAAAAGCTGGTACAACATTCACAACATACATATTTATAATCATCATGTCATATTTTCTAGGCGGGTTACTTGTTCTTTGTATAAATGTATAGGGACCTTATTTATCACCTCTAATCAATTTTGAGTTAACATCTTCTGTGCCAGATTATTATAGATACTTCTCCTTGATTTGAAGTTCCAATGCTTAGAATATTATTTTCTACACATATACCTCCAAACTGTGTGTGTCTTTGCCATTGTAATGAGTTTCTTATAGACAATAAACAGTAGGCTTCTTATTTTAATCCAGTCTAGGTCTTTTGATTGGGTCATTAAGACAATGATACTGATTTTCTGAATGGATATTCAAGTCTTTCCTAATTATTTTTGTTCATTTATTTTTCTCATAATATTTATTCTTTTCTAAACTCTTGTTATCACTTATATTTTTCTTTTTTTTTCTGAGTATTTGACTTCTTTACAATTTTCAACAATTCTGTCCTAGTGACACAAATTGCTTTAGTCTATGTTATCCTGGAGATCCTTTATATTTTTCTGCAATTTTAAGTGATAGCTTTGCTTGGTATATTAATCTATTTGGTGATTATTTTTTATAGAACTTAAATAAATCATTTCAAATGTTCTTGGTGTTCATAATTTCTTCTGAGAAGTCCGATGTTACTTTAGTGTGCTTGCTTTTGTAGGTGATTTGGTACTTTTCTGATATAGCTTCTGATACCAGTAGAATTTCTTTGTTCTATAATATTGCCATTTTAATGATGATATGGCATGGAGAAATTCTCTTCTAATAATATCTGTTTGAGGTTCTAAATACATCTTGTATTTGAATATCTGTAAATTTCCCCATATTTAATATTTTCCTGGGGTCATTTATTTCACGGAATAGTTTTTTTCTTTAAAAAAAAAAGAAAAACCTTGAGCATTAATTTGTTTTCCTGATCACTATGTCTTAGTAAGGGTTTCTATTTCTGTGAAGTGACACCATGACCAAGTCAACTCTTATGAAAAACAACATTTAATTGGGGCTGGTTTACTGCTTCATAGGTTCAGTCCATTATTTTCATGGCAGAAAATATGGCAGCATCCAGGAAGGCATGATGTTGAAGGAACTCAGAGTTCTACATCTTGATCAGAAGGAAGCTAGAAGACTGGCTCCCAGGCGGCTAGAAGGAGAGTCTCAAAGTCCACCTCCACAGTGACACGCTTCCTCCAATAAAGGCTATACCTCCTAATAATGCCACTCCCTGGGCCAAACATATTCAAACCATACTAGGGCTGCCTTCAACTCTGACAAAGTGGTTATTGCTGCCATCAATAATCCCTTCATCATCCTCAAGTGTGTAGACTACATGTTCCACTGTGACTCCACCTGTAGCAATGACACAGTTGAGGATGAGAATAGGAAACTTCTATCAATGGAATAGCCATCTCTATCTTCTCGAAGCACAATCAAATTTGGTGATTATGCTTCTGAGTACGTTGTAGAGAACACTAGTGCCTTCATTACAGTGAAGAAGATATGAAGAAGATTGAAGTCCATTGGTAGAGTGAGCCAAAAAGGGGCATCATCTCTGCTCTTACTGATGCTCCATGTTTATGATGAATATAAACACTAAAATAATGAAAGCTCATTCAAGATTTTTAGGGATTCCTCCTGCATCACCAAATACATAGCCTCCCTGGCCAAAGCCATCCATAACAACTTCATCACTTTCAAAGGATGCATGACTACCATTCATGCCATTATCACCACCCAGAAAAGTGTAGATAGCCTATCTGGGAAATTATGGCCATAGGTGTGCCCAAAACAGCATTTGTACACCCATTGGCACTGCTAAGATTGTGGACAAGGCCATCCTAGAGCTAAACAAAAGACTTATTGGCATGGCCTTCTGAACTCCTGATTTCAATGTGTCCGTTGTGGATCTGATCTGACCCTGGAGAAAGTTACCGAACATGATGACATCATAAAGATGGTGACTCAGGAAACAGAAGAATCCTCTATTAGTTACTTTCTCATTGCTATGACTGAATACCTTACAGGAACAAAGAAAAACTTTTTGGACTCAAGTTTCAGTGGATATACTGCATAAAGATAAAGAAGGCATGGTTTTTGGAATGCCTTGTCTCTTAGCTTGCAATGGATTATCCAGTTCACATTTTGATAGATCAGGGACCCCAAAGATGCTCCAGAAGCATAGCTAAGTTATAACCTTCAAATTTTAAACCCTATGGTCCAATAGACTAGTTAATCCTCAAACCCCAACTATTTTTTCCCTCCAGTGGCATAATATAAGTTTCAACAGGATCAGGAATCCAACTTTAATGGCCCTGCCACCTGTAGCACACATGGACTGACTCCACATGGTTGAGTTTTATCGGGAGGTGTCATACATTTCTTGCATGTCCAACATCTTCCACACCCTGGGGGCTATACTATGACTCAGGTTCCACTTTCATAGCTTCATTAGTTCCTCAAACATCCCTTAAGGACTCCATATTGCATATGGTCTGGCCTCATTAGTTTTTGTCTGGAATAGTGGAACAAGCCTTGCAGAAAGCCCCCCAATTCATTTACTATGGGCACCTAAAAGATCAGCACTATGTACAAAATACCAAGTTATGCTGCTAGCTCAAGATGTAGCCTACCCCTCCTTGGGTCAAGGTTGTAGAAGTTTTCTGGTGCCTATGTAGGAAAACAAGAAAAATATGTCCTTAGGTTGTCCTGTTTAAACAAGACATACTAGTTTGGGTACTTTATTTTCATACATTCTATTTATAAATGAATTTTCAATTTTATATTCTAGAGCTTTCAGTGGATGAAATCTAACCCTCAAAGAACCTTCCCAATTGTCCTTCTACAGAATGCAAGGTTTATCTTTAATGGACCTAATCTCTTTAACAATGTCAGACATTGTTGCAAGTTTTAAATGTTCTCAAGCTACTTCTTCAACAAATTGTGTGATCTTTGTATCTTTCTGCTGTGCCTTTCTCTAGAATTCTCAGTACAAACCTGGCTAAAACAGTGACCTAGTAATCGTGCCACATTCTGGATGCAATGCTGTCTTGAAATTTTCTATGCCAAATATAGTCTATTACTCACTCGTTAAACCTCAAACAAAATTTCAAAACATAGATGAAATGTAGCCAGATCCTTTGCCAGAGTATACCACAAATAGCTTCTAGCTCAATTCCCAGTAGACTGCTTGCTTTCCTCTAAAATATCAGTAAAACTTTCTTTGACTGTTTTTGCTTCTGTGAGCATTCTGGCCTTTTAAAAATCCCACCAGAATAAACCATTAAGCTCTGCCTACATCATTCTGAGGCTTCTTTTCTTCAAGATTATTTTTTTAGAATTTATTTTTAAGTGTGTGTGTGTGCTGTGCACATGTTCTGTTCCTTTTGCTACTCCATATTCTCATCCCCTTTGTTCAGGCGAGAGTTAGATCTTTGTTCTTGGTTTCATCTGCCTTAATATTTAGTTCCCCAATAACCACGAAAAAACAAACAAACACACAAAAAAAATGTATTTGAAGGAAAACATACTGAATACAGAAAGAGATGCTAAACCGAAAACAAAATTCCCTTTTAGAAACTCAAATTAATACACAGATTTTAATGTAAATAAACAATTATAATGTAAGGCCCAAGCTAAGTTTTCTAGAACTGAAGACAAGTCGTAAAGACTAAGAGCTACATATACATAAAGAATAAATGACCATGAAGTGCCCAGGCCCAGTTGGTATATTTACAGTAAGATACTGTGCCTGCGGCTCAGGGAACACCCCTGTAGAAGAAGCAGAAGATTGTAAGACCAGAGGACCAGAACACATGTTGCTATGTGATGTCTTCTAGACATGGCAAAGGTATGCAGTCATGAAATCTCATCATCTGGTTGCCTAAACAAAACCTGCATAAAGGCAACACATGAATGAAAGAGTTAGTCACTTGCCATGTGGATGGGGGTAATCTCACAAGCCAGTACAGATGCGGAGCTGAAGGCTTCAGAGAGAAGGGAGAATCAGTGGTCACCAGGAAAGAAAAAAAAAAAAAAAGGATAATTAATCCAATTGAAATGGTCAGCCCAACACACACAAACATACACACACACACACACACACACACACACATTATATAATAATTAAAGAAGAAAGGATAAAAAATTTGAGAGGGAGTTGTGGGAGATGCAGGAGAAGGAGGGAGGGAGGGATAGAGAAACACTACTCATGTTGAGAAGACTAGGCCGCCTCCATGACAGGCTTCAAATTGGCAGTTTAGGACTGGGTAAGTCCAAGCAAGTGAATCATTTGGCCTGAGGCAAGGACAATGGGTCTGCAGCAGTTTCCAGACTTCCTCAGCAACAGTTTCCAGCCCCATCCCGGTAATGGAATGTCTCTAAGATGGAGTAAGATAAAGATCTCCTCCTCCAGAATCCCCTAATGTGTTTTAAATCAGGCCTATGAGGTAACTTGGATGTCTCTCTATCTTGGTAATGGGAGATTTCAGCATGCTGAACTTCTGCACAATAAAACACATACTCAAATATTTACATACTATTTGAGTCCTGGGTAGTAGGAGGTGGGGTTCATTCTTCCAAGACTCATAAACCCTTCCAGCATAAATTTTTCCCAAATCTAGAGAAAGAAATGGAAATCTAAGCAGAAAAGATACTTATAACCAAATTAGATTTGGCCAGGATACTCCATACCATACTTCAAACATCAAGAGTACAGAACAAGAATTAGTGAAGGCTGTACCCGGTTGCAATGGTAAAGTAATTGATAAGTTATTTCTCCATGGGTGAAATAAGTCAATTCAAACCAGATTAAAGTATATAAAGGCAAGTTTATTGGGAAGCCACTCTCTGTCAGGTTCACTGGTCTCAAGGAGCAAGACCAAGGAAGTTCCCATGGAGAAGGAGACAGAGGAGAGGAGGAAGGGAAAAGGAGAAAGTGTGTGTGTACACATGGAGAGAGAAAATGAGAAGAGAGGAAAAGAGAAGAGGAGAGAGACCAAAATGTCTGGATTATATAGGAAAGAGCTTCTTGAGGAGGGGGAACCCAGCCCCTGGGCTAGAACGTTAATGGTAGAAGGTGGAGTATGCCAGGTAGGAACTGAGAGGTACTGGGAGAATCTAGAGGCAAGGTCTACTTTGGTATGTAAAGTATGCACTTCAGCAGTTTGTCTTGGGTCTGAATCCCAACAGTAACCAGAAGTATGCTTGTCTCTCAATGAAGCTCTAGGGCCAAGAGAGCATGTATTTCAAGCCCAATACAGATTATTATTCTGGATTGGGTAGCAAAAGAACCCTCAAACTAAATGGAAAAATAAAGAACTTTAGCCAGGGTTGCAATGAGAAACTGCAAGAAGAGGAGGAGGAAGTGGAGGGGGAGAATGGGAAGGAGAGAAAGGAGGAGGGAAGGGGAAGAGGAGAGGGAAGAAGGAGGAAGATAAGGAGGAAGAGGAGGAGGAGGGAGACAGAGGAAGAAGAGGAAGAGAAAGAGGAGAAGAAGTCAAAAAAAGAAGAAGGAGGAGAAGGAAAAGGAGGAGGAGGAGGAGGAGGAGGAGGAGGAGGAGGAAGAGGAGGAGGAGGCAATAGAATCTGGCCAGATAAGGGACAAATTTAAATTTGTGCACAGACAATGAGATTTAGCTTGTTAAAGAGCTTATTGTCACAGTAGGAGGCTAAGCACTTAAAACTGTCAAAATAGGAAACATGCCTAGAGGGCATTTCCAGAATTAGCTGGACCCTGCTTCTAATTCTAATTCTGGTATATAAAGTTACAAACTCATTTGAAAGACTTCTCTTATGACAAAAGAGTCCCATTGGGAGGTCTGCTTGTGTTGGACTGACTGGGGGATTGATTGTACTGGTTTTAGCTCTGAAGTCAGTATGTGAGCTACCCCCATGGCCCATAATAGTCTATTACTGCTTGAGTTGGTAGTAGACCTTGACTTATCCATGTGGCATTCAATATAGAGTACAACACTTATACTGAGGATTATACCCAGGCATTTATGAAAGGGCCAGGAACATAGACAATGAGTGAGTCAGAGCCTTTGAAGGAGGGATGAACCTGTAAGCATCAAAGGAAAGCTGAAAGAGAGACCCAGTAATGCTGGAGATGTTCAAATCATAAAGTGTTTGCTAGGGAAACCTTCAGGAAATGAGGATAGGCAGTCCAAGAAAAGCCTTCTGGATTGCTAAGGTCCAGAACCCAGGGGGACGGGCTGTCAAAACACTTTGGAGTTCATATCATGATACCATGTGCAACAGATGCAAGACCTGGAGCTATAAGATTCATTCGTCTTTCTGAGTTTCAGTTTTGCTTTAGTCTGCTCCTTAATCAAAACCCTTGATCAAAAAACTCACCATCAGATCAAAAGAAACCTGGGACCAATAGCTGACTGTGGCATCTATTAGCATACCAAAGCATAGCATGCTTGACTCTTGGCTCACTCAGTACCTATGGCTCTCCTCTCAATGCTTCTCTGACCCTACCCTAAACTCTTCCAGCCCAGGAGCTTCCCTTTCCTTCCCCAGCTTCTCATTCTCATGTAAACATGCCATTTTTGAGATGGCTCAGTGGTTAAGAGCACTGACTGCTCTTCTAGAGATGCTGAGTTCAATTCCCAGCAACCACATGATGGCTCATAACTATCTATAATGGGATCTGATGTCCTCTTCTTGTGTGTCTGAAGAT
This sequence comes from Grammomys surdaster, assembly GCF_004785775.1. Lineage (NCBI taxonomy): Eukaryota > Metazoa > Chordata > Mammalia > Rodentia > Muridae > Grammomys > Grammomys surdaster. The sequence continues at coordinate 4,216,197 of NW_021620763.1, forward strand.
AACTACAGTGTACTCATTTACATAAAATCAATCAATCAATCAACCAATCAATAAATAAATCTTTAAAAAAAAGTCCTGTTTCAACCATGCAAACTCTTGCTCCTCTCAGTTGTGTTTCCTCTCTTGGTACACTCTTGGTCTTTGTGCTCTTTCTTTACTTCTTCACTTTCTCTCTCTCTCTCTCTCTCTCTCTCTCTCTCTCTCTCTCTCTCTCTCTCTCTCTCTCTGACACACACAGACACACACATACACACACACATACCCCTCCCAACCTCCCATAACCTGGTTCGGTCTGGACTCTTTCAGATGCCTCTGGCTATCGTAGTCTCCCTCACATCTACAGTAAACCCCTTCTCCCGGACCATACCTTAGAGTGGTCATATCCTCGTTTTCAATCACTAACTAATACAAATTTCCAGTTACAAATTAATCAGAAAAAATTCCTGCTAACAGGAAGTCAGATGTCTCAAACATCTGGAATGCCCATTCTCTTCACAGTTGAGTAATTTTTCACCCATATGAATTTTAGTGGTAGTCAAAAGTATATTCACCATAGCTGCACAATCCAAATGGTTTTCATTACTTTTATTTTGGTATAATACAGGCACTTGAACTGTATTTGGGGATCAGATCTCTTTGATTCAGACTTCGGATATGTGTTTTGGTGCCATTCAGAAGCAGGGAAGTAATGATTCCTTCTGGAAGCCCCATGGAAGCCAAGGCTTCACTTCAGGAATGAGGAAGCTACAAACCAGCATCTTTTGAGCCCCCCATCCCGCCCAGAAGAGCAGTGGAGGCCCCACATACAGTGTGTGCCATGTTTCAGCTGCCGGCCTCCTTTATGCCTGCCTACCTACACAGCCCAGTCTTCTAGCTTCTTAAACATCCAAAAACCAAATAGGCCTTACTTTCCTGCCAAAATCTGCTTAAATCAGCTGGGTGTATTTATTTGCTTGCGGTTATGAGCCCCAACTGACAGAGATGTATGATGTTCCCTGTTAAGAGTTAAGTAACACAGACCCAGTTTTCTTCATCAGGAAACATTGGGCAATATTCCTTCTAAGTTGGGACCTAGTCAATATTGAAAATGACATTTTGAAATGGAAAAATCTCATGAAACAATGATTTGGATCAGTTCATTCTGGTTTTTTTTTTTTTTTTTTTTGCTATTATGATCATGCTATTTCACACATTTATCTTTACACTTCATAATAAAATGGCTTGTGTCCTGAAGTTATGTACTCTGCTTCCCCTGACGTCTTGCTCACTTATCAGGCTTTAGTTCTGACCCTGTGTGCAGGATAGCTAACATAGACCAGTGGTTCCCAAACGGAAAACAGCTTTTATTTATAAGTATAGAGTTACATTTTCATCTCCAGATATGTTGAAATGGAACACTCAGATGTAAGGTAGGGAAAAGAAAGCATACATATAACCCTACTCCCATTCTTCCACATACAAACATACACTCTGCTATAATTCCAATATATATTTGGCTTCTTTCCCCCCCTTTTTTATTGAAAATGGATTATTTTTTGTATAATATCTTCTGATTGCAGTCTTCCCCACAACCTGCAATTCCTCCCAGGTCCTCTCACTACCCCAGGATCCAAATCCACACCCTTTCTTTCTCATTAGAATACAAATAGGTGTCCTAAGTAATTGATGAAAGTAGAAGCAAACAAATCAGAAAGGACAAAACAAATAAGCGAACAGAACAAAAAGAGCCAAAGAAAAAGCACAAGAAGCAAACACAGACACCGAAGCACAAATACTCAGACACACAGGGAACACATAAAAGCAAAATCAGAACCTAAATCATTTAAGCAAAAGAGCTGTACGGAAAAAAAGGAAAGAAGCCCAGACAAAACACTGTTAAACAAAAGGCCTCCAACAATACCACCGAGTTTGTTCTGTGTTGGCCGTTCAGTACTACTACTGAACGTGGATCCTGCTCTTAAGTATGATTTCTATACCCAGGGAAACTTCATTTGGGTAAAATGAATGTTTCCTTTGCAACTAGTGGTGTGTTTTATTAAAAAAAAAAAGAAAAAAAGGAAGCCAGAGATGTGTGTTTGGTAGACTTGTGTATGGTGAGGTGGAAGAGGGTGCCCCTGAGGGCCCATGCTGAAAGGCACCAGCCACACACGACAGGCATTGTATAGAATAGAATTTATTTAGGGCATGGGAGAGGGGGAGTTGAGGTAGTAGAGACAGAGAAAGCCGGGGGTGGGAAGAATAGAGGAGTAAAGGCCAGCCATGAACACATGGAGAGAGAAGGGGGAGGGGAATAGGGAGTGAAGCGACAGAGAGGGAAGAGGACAAGAGAGTAAGAGGGCAAGAGAGCAAGAGAGAGAGAGAGAGGAGGGGACAAGTAGCCCCCTTTATAATGAGTCAGGCACGCCTGGCTGTTGCCAGGTAACTGTAGGGCAGAGCCTAGAAGAAATGCTAACAACTGGTATTAATTGGAGATAGCTTCCAAGTTAGTGATTGGGCCTTGTGTCCACTTCCCTTCTCAGTTCTGAGACCCCCTCTGGCTTAGACCTGTGCATGTCCTATGCCTGCTGCTGTAGTCTCTGTGAGTCCGTATATGCCTCCATCCTGCTGTGTTTAGAAAGTCTGGTTTCCTTTGTGTTTGTCATCACCATTTTTAAGTTGGGTTATTTGTTTACTTGATGTCCAGGTTTTGTTGTTCTTTACATATGTAAGTAATAGCCCTCTGTTGAATGTGCAGTTGGTGAAAATCTTTTCCTAGTCTATAGCTTGCCATCAGCTCCTAAAGATAGTGTTCTTTGCCAACTTTTCAGTGAAGCTTTTCAGTTTCACAAGGTGGTATTTATTAACGGTTGCCTAAGTGCTTGCATTATCAGAGTTCTGGGCAGAAATCCTCCTGGGCCAGTGAGTTCAAGATCACCCCCTTTCATCTGCTTTGTGGATGCAGTACTGAACAATGGAATGAAAAGTTTCCTTTTAGAGAAGTGGACAAACTCAACCTCACTCGAGGAGCCACAGCAGACATGTTCACACACATTGGGACAGTGGATTTCAGATTCACTGCCCTTTGAGTTATTTTTATCCTGATTACATAAGCATGTGTATTTAAAGTCCTACACAGAGAACTGTGGAGTTCTACGTACAGCAGGTTAAAATCAGGATAACCTTCAATGACATGGTGCTGTGACTTTGGACTTGTGGGTATAGAAAATCCATTCACTGCAACTGCAAATAATTTGTGCTCACTGTGAATTGTTCCTCAGTTTATTCTTCTACTTTTTTCAATACATTTAACTAACCTTTATTTTTGTAATTGAAATTATTATTTTCTTAATAAGCTATCCCTTTCTGACTGCTATGTAATCTATTTGAAAACTTTCCTGTTTCGGATGTCTTTAAGCATACCCCCAGCAGTCTCCACATAGCCCTGAAATATTACCTAGGGGAATCTCATTCATTGATTCATCCAACATTTCTGAGGACCAAGATGTTAAGCAAGATAAAAGGCTCAGTGACTCAAAATTAAATGCACCCTAGTTGCCTCAAGAGCTTCAAGGTGAGTGAAGGTAGTGAGGGAACCAAGAAAGTAATTCAAAAACTGAGAAGACAACAAAAACTGAAGCTGTCTCCAGTATCCTACAATAAATATATTCAAAAACTTGGGGTGATTTTATAGTCCCAAAGTAAAACAATCTAGGTGGAAGTTCAGAGAGTAGAGAATGTACTTTGAAAGGGGCATACTTGAACAAAAATACGTAAAGAGTAAGGATTCAGCCAGATACATGAAAGGACTGGAAAGACAAGTTACTTAGAGAAGAGAACTGGCAGCACAGCAGGTAAAAAAACAAAACAAAACAAAAAAACAAAAAACAAAAAACAAAAAAAACCCAAAAACCCAAACCCTCCTCATGCTTGAAACTCAAGAGGAAAGAGCCAGTGATGGGGTTAGAAAGACGAGCATGGTTAGGTTAGGTGAGGTTTCTCATGCCATGCTAGGTGCTAGTCTTTAGCTTGGAATGTAGGAAAAGAGACTGTTACTTAAGAGACCAGGAGAAGATGTCTGATCCCTTGGAACTGAAGTTAGAGATGGTTATGAGTTGTAATATGGGGTTTCAGGACCAAACCAGGTCCTCTGCGACAGCAATGTGTACTATTAACCACTGAACCGTCTTTGTCTTTCCAGTCTGAGCAACTTGGTTTAAACACATATAAGAGGCTGGACAGATGCTTCAGAGTTAAGACCTCTTATGAAGTACTGGAGTTCAGTTTCCAACACCCATACCAGGCAGTTCACAACCACCTATAACACATCAGCTTTAGGGTGAATGGATGCCCTCCTCTGGACTCCATAGGCATGTACACAAGTGAACAAATTCACAAAGAGCACACATTCACACATATGTGCACGTGCACGCACACACACACACACACACACACACACACACACACACACACAAGTTTATAAAAACAGTCCAGTAAAAAATTAAGTAGCATTTGAGGAAGCCAATTCAATTAAATGGTAAGAGAGAAAATAGGATGTCATTAGAATTACTTGATCTGCCTGGAGGGTGGTGGCCCACACCTTTAATCTCAGCACTTAGGAGGCAGAAGCAGTCTAATCTCTAAGTGTGAGGCTAGCCTGCTCTACAGAGAGAGTGCTAGGACAGCCAGGGCTACAAAAAGAAACCCTGTTTCAAACAAACAAACAAAACATGCAAAGAATTATTTGATCTGGATTGACAGTTTTAATATTTATTATGATATAAATAATCAGAAAATAACATTGATTAAATAATATCATTTTAATTTAATAAATATATACTTGTAGATCATTTCCCTGCTGAATTAGCAGAGCTGAGCTTGTCTTTAATATAGTTTGTATCACTGGGATATGTCTATTCTGCTTTCTCATTGTGAACTCTCAGATAAAGAGGAAGCATAGGGCTTTTCCTGGATCTTGACCCTGAAGGTGAGGCTGCAGAGGTCTGCTACTGGAGTTCACAGAGTTCACAGGAGGGGACCAGTAGCCACACTACATGAGTTGCTAGGGAAACACAGGCAGGGGACTCCCATCCCAGTAATTCACAGATATGGTGGTATTTACAATTTTCCTTTAACCAAGTGGGACACATCAAATGTCCTGGCAAGACAGAGACAAAGTATCAGATTCAAATGAAAAATAATTACCCAAGAGCAGCTAAGAGCCCTGGGTGGGAGAGGTTGGCAGGGAGGAGTGGCTGTGTGACTACAGATAGCCAAGATCTCATGATTTTGGTTTTTTAAAATAATTTCTTAAGAGATGTAGAAAGTAAACTTCACCTATAAGTTAGCATTCAGAAGTGGAGATTTTGCCATCCCATAATTTGTTCTGCCAACCCTTAAAGCTTGACATTTGACCAACACCATGGATGATGTTGGAATACATACACAAAAATCTCTTCCTAAGATCTCTTTTATAATCCCTTTCTTAATAAAAAACGTATTTGTTTTGTTTGACTTCGGTTTCAATCTCATCTATATAAAAGAGAGTCAAGAGATTTGGTAGTTCTAATCTTTATTATGAAGCTCTTGCTTCATGTTTTCTCTGGGTCTGTAAAAAAAATAAAAAGCACCTAACTCCCATTTTAATGCTAAACATGAGTGAGTGATCGGTGTGGTTGATGCAGTTAGCTCAGCCCACTCCTTTTCAATAACTCGACTTGAAACTATTCCTGGCTGTTATTGAGAAACAGGAAGCGAATGGAGTAAGGGCAGCAGATGAGGTATTTCAGTGTTCTCAATGTGTCAAAACAATTTCATGTTTGTAACAAGTAGAGCGACTTGGCATCTATTAGCTTCAGGGTGTGCCTTCTGCTCTAGGGGCACCTTTCGTTTTCTCTCCTTGTGCCCCTCTCCTTTAGGAACCAGACCCTTTGTAAGGGCTGTGCCTTTTGCATGGAAATTTCCACTCATATACGCAGCTGTGTCTATTTCTAGTTCCTTAACATTGCTCACAGTTCAACTCAAGCAGAGTCTCCTCGAAGTGGCCTCCTTGTGGGATACCGCGTCCTTTCCTCCTCAGGTCACGGGCCCTGCTGTGCATCTTTCCAGCATCCCACGGTTCCACTACACTGTAACAAACAAAATAAATCATTTCATAAATAACTGTGTATTTTCTTTCTCTTCGTGAAAGTGAGAACACCGCGGGGAGTGAGCCTTGGATTTTCCTCTCAGCTGCATCTTCAGAAGAGAAATCGGCACCTTTTCCATCCTTCCTGAGAACGTCCCCAAAGCCCAATTTAGAAGGCCACCCTTCCCATCAAGTCAGAGCTTTCAGATCCTGAGAGCAGACGGCTGTGCCCCAGCTGTCCCAGTTTTTCTAGTTCCGTCCTTCTGAGCCCACCCTTCTTGATCGAGCCCCTCCCTCCCTGTGTCTGTCCAGAGGTACATTTCAAGTTCTTCCTCATACATTTTGTTTTCACTCATACTGTGTTTTTACCCGTTACAAAACATTCCCAGAAAGCCAGGCTTCTGGAAGATGTGTCAGTGTAGGAGCATGTCCTGCTTTTTGAACCCGGAGGACACAAGATGCCTGTGCCCTGCCTCCCTCTCCCTTTTCCCATCTACCTTCCGACTATGGACAACCGTAGAGTGATCCTGTTAAGACTGTATGAAACATTTCATGTCTGCACATGCTCTCCACATCTGCTTCACAGGCCTTTGCGTCTTTTGATTCATGACCTATGAAGGGGGCCAACTTAAAGCTCAACTAATGAGAATGTGGATCTTTGTACTTGAAAGATGTTGAATAAAGAGATTAAAGGTATATACTCTGTAAATTTAAGAACACATACATCCTAAAAAGTACTTGAATACTGGTTGTGATGGTTTGAATATGCTTGGCCCAGGGACTGGCACTATTAGGAGGTGTTGGAGTAAGCATGGCATTGTAGGGGTGGGCAATGAGACCTTTCTCCTAACCATGTGAGAGCCAGTCTCTCCTAGTGTCCTTCAGATAAAGATGTAGAACTCTTAGCTCTTTCTGAGCCGTATCTGCCTGGACACTGCAGTGCTTGATAATACTGGACTGAACCTCTGAACTGTAAGCCAACCCCAATTAAATGCTGTCCTTATAAGAGTTGCCATGGTCATGGTGTCTGTTCATAACAGGAAAACCCTAATAAGACACTAGTGAGCCCGAGGACAAGTTTCCTTCAATGACCAGTTGCTCAAGCTTTAAAGCTCTTCAGGGCGCTCCAGTACAACGTTAGCTTTTTAATTATCTTTATCTAGAAACTTACAACATCTTCTATCACTTCCACTTCATTCTCTAACTTTTTTTTTCTGCCAGTTTCTTGCCTGTGGGTGCCATGGTTTGGATCCCAGAAAGAGCTTTTTAGCACAGTTCTAATTTAAATCTCTTCCTTTGAATCCTGCCAGCTGTAAGAAATAGCAAACCAACATCTCATCCCACCTGTTTCCCCTTTCCCATTTTTTTTGACATACCAGAATATGTGATGATTTGGAAAATAATGGTACCATAGACACATCTATTTGAATGCTTAGTCACCAGGGCTTAGAATTTAGGATTAGGAGGAAGTGTGTCCCTGGAGGTGTGATTTGAGGTTTCCAAAGCCCATACCAGGCCTGCTCTCTTTCCTCCTGCTCTTTGCATATCAGGATGTAGAACTCTCAGCTACTTCTCTAGCACTGTATCTGCTTGTGTGCCTTCATGCTTTTCATCATGATGATAATGGACTAAACCTCTGAGAACTGTAAGCAAGCCCTCAATTAAATGAGTTTTTTGTAAGAAAAATAAAAGATACTACTTCAAAATATAAGTTGCAGTATAACATTTAATCTGGAGACATGTATTATGAGTAATTGAAAACCATCTGATCATCGTGGCAGCTATCATGATTAGATATCTTATCCCATGAGCCAGAATGCTACACCCATGGCCTACCCAACACAAGACTAATGAGCTTGTAAATTCTCAGGGTAAGGTGTTTGTGACTGAGTCAGCACACGGAGGTTTGAGGTAAGGCAGGTAGAGATGCAGGGTTTATATCCACATTTTGAGGCTTTGACAGAAGGTGTGCTGTGCACTCTGCTATATACATTGCATATAGAAAAAATTTAATGGGATATGAAGGAGTTTATATCCCAGTCTCATAAAAGCACCGAACAGACATGCATGTATGAGATAGAATCAATGCAACATGACTCCACTGATGAATGTGGGACTTTTACGATTGTCTCCTTTAGCACTGGGAAGGTGTTTTAGGGCAAAAGATAAAGTCCAATGAAGGATAGTGTGGTATAAATTGTAAAGAAGATGCATGGCCAACTGGGATATATCAGCCATTAACTCGAAAGAATCTATGCTATGACATATTACACTGACCTGTATAAAGCTGTACGTACAGGCATCCCTGTTAGGGTAGAACTTTTACAATACAGATTCCTTATGAAAAGAGCCAATACCACAGGAATGGTCAGACATTTAACAATAGTTGATTTTGTTGTTGTTGTTGTTTAAATGATATTGGATTGTAAAGCATGTTCACCATGACCTTTGGTGCATGGTAATACTTTGTGCGTCTTCCAGAAAATCCTATCAATAAGGCTATGCCACAAGAAAAAAAACTTTGTAAATGTTACATATTTTATATTTGTCCTGAACATGGGGAAAGCTATGCAATTTACTGCCTGGGAATCCTATGATCTCTTTTCTCATGGTGCAAGTCAGTGTGGCCGCTTCTCACAAACTAACTTGTAACACACAGCACACACATGCACACACACACACACACCAAAACAAAACAAATATATCACAAGGCTGGAGACATGTCCAGTGGGTAAACTGCTTGCTGAGGAAGGATGAGGTCTGTCTGAGGTTTAGTCCCCAGGATCCATAGAAAGCGGGAGACAGCAGCACATATCTATAACCCCAGCGCTCCACCAACAAACAGTAGGTGACAAGAGAATCCTTGTAAGCTCCTGGGCCAGCTAGCCTGGTATTTGCAGTGATCAAATAAGAGACCCTGCCTTAAATTTGGCGTTAAATTTGGCTCCTCTGAAGAAGCCCTCAGCGCTCCTAACCACAGAGCCATCTATCTAGCTATCCCCAAATTAGATATTTTTTTAAGATTAAAAAATATTTTGTTTTTAACAGTGCTCTTAACCACTAAGCCATCTCTCCAGCTACCCAAAAATAAAATATTTTTAAAAATAAAGACTATTTTGTTTTCAAATGTGACTATAGATTTTTATAGTCTTAAAAACATATAGTCTATTTACAAACAGAAAAGTTAATATAATGAAGTAATTCATTTAAGAGACCTTCAAATTATCAAGCAGAACTCGAAACTCACCTTTAAATTCCCACTTATGGCATTTATGCAAATACCACCACAGATCAAAATCATCCCTTAAAGGAGAAGGAAAACATCTTCCTATAGACTTGACCTTAGAGCAAAAACTGTCATTTAATAATAGAGCTAAATGAAATCTGACAGAATCCTGTTCTGTAATCCACCTGATCACAAAACATAAAACCACAGATGTAACATGATCTATGTCAAAAGTCAGATCACTGAACAAAACCTGTCTGTGGAGCGTGTGTAAATAAATATATAAACAAACATGGGATGTACCCTTAGGAAGAAAAATATTTGTCTAACCGTCTATACACCTAGCTACTTACTAAAATATATAATTTGAAACTTTATTATTTCTGCATATATGTATTAGGGTTCTTTTATACTACCTAAAGTTACAGTTACTTTTAAAATAAAATTGTAAATGATCTTGAGTAAATATCTAACTAAAGCTGTGACAATTTCCTACTGATTAATTTCCCCTAGTTATAAGCTTTATGTTTCTATAACCCTCTCCTTAGCCAACAAGCTTCTTGTCATGTTTACAATTTCATCAACTTCAGAGTATAAATGTATATCAACAATACCTTAACTGAGAATGATGTCAAAATTGTGGATGTACCAACCTTGATTCCACCATAGAAACAATAATATAACAATTTTTAGGCTGAAATAGTCTCCTTTTACCCATCCCCCCACTTTGCCAGGCCTTCCCACTCTCTGAGGCCTCAAGTCTCTCTAGGGTTAGGTGCATCTTCTCTCATGGAGGGCAGACCAGGAAGTCCTCTGCTGTATTTGTTTCAGGGACCTCAGACTAGGTCCTGTATGCTGCCTGGTTGGTGGCTCAGTGTCTGAGAGATCTCAGGGGTCCATGTTAGTTGAGACTGCTGGTCTTCCTATGGAGTCACCCTCCTCCTTAAACCAAGAAAAGATTCTAATCCAGATCTTCTCCCACAGTGCAAAAGTGGGCATACCACTTAAGGGGTTGAACCTTAAGAGTATGTACAATTAATGCTGATTAATTCATTTTTAAATTTGATGCTGAAATCTTCATCTTCAAAATGGTGGCATTAGGTCACAGAGTCTTTGGGAAGAGATAAGGTTATGGTGGCAGAGCCCTTGTGAATGGGATTAATGTCATTATGAGAAAGACTTTTCTCTGCTTCTAGTAACAGACATAGGGCATAGAGAGTTTATGTGAGGAAATGGATTCTCACCACATACTGAAAATGTCAACAACTTTGGGACTTCCCAGGCTCCTATATCATGAGAAATATATTTTTGGTTGCCTGTATGTAAGTTACTCTGTCTATTGCATTTTATTAGAATAGAAGAAACAGTCCAAGATAATAAATATAACATATTTCATTGTTGCTGAGCAACAAATAAAAAATGACAGTGATGTGGCTGTTCAAACGCATAATCATCAAATTGATAAATTAATCTTAAAAAGCTAAAATCCCTCAAGAGATTCTATCAAATATGAGTATCTCCAAAAATTTGGACAATTGATTTTAGAAGGAAAGATAATATGTTGATTATACTCTCTGAGCTTCTTTTCCTCATCTGTAGGGTCACAAAATGGCCAAGATATATCAAATGTTCTTTTTGGCATGGAACACTGACACAATTGCTATTATTCAATAGCCAAAATCTGTAGTTGGAGTCAAGGTGCTGTTACCTACTAATGTTTGTTAGTCTATGAAGCTGATGTTCTGATGAAACCAATAGGTCAAGTTTGCGTCTAATACAACAGAAGGGTAGAAAATTTCCTATGCTTTGAAGATTTCTACACAACTTGTTGCCTTTCACTAACAATCTCAGTATTTTAATTTGATATGAGAATCTGTTTATAGGTGTTGCTATATTTGCTGTTGATGTCCATCAAATTTCAACATTACTGTCTTTAGGTTTTTTTCCTATTGCTGTGAGGACACTCTATGACCAAAGAAGCTCATAAAAGGAGGTATTTAATTTGGTGTCTCAAGGGCTCTGGGGGATTAGAGTCCATGCTATTATGGCAGGAAGCATGGCAACAGGCAGGCAAGCATGGCTCCAGTACAATAGCTGAGGCAGGAGGCAGGAAGAGAGTTAACTGAGAATGAAGTGGGCTTTTGAATCCTCAAAATCCACCCCTAGTAATACATCTCCTCCAACCAGGTCACACCTCCCAATCCTTCCCAAATAGTTCTACCAACTGAGGAATAAGTATTCAAATGGGTGCCATTCTCACCCAAGCCATGATAATTACATTTCATGTAAAATGAATCTTAGATAATAATTGGTAGAATTTTCTATTGTATTAAAAGTGACCATTATCCCGCTCCCCAACAAGCATGTAAACATCAATGGTCCTTAAAGCCTTTCGAGAACAGCATCCCCAGGCTCTCCCATTCCTAAATAAAAGGAAATCTTTGATCTAGTGGAAAACCAGAATATGTGTGATTCAATTTGTAAAAACAATTACGTTTTTAGCACTTTGCAGTTCAGATTCTGGTAATCTTCCAATATTACTCATTTGGAAAAGCAAAGTTTATACCACAGTTAAGCCCTGGTGCTGAAGTACAAATTTATACCAACACTAGAAATACAGAAGCTCTTTCTGTGATTGACAAGTGTATATGTATACTTCTATTCTCCTATCTGGTTAAATCTTTGAGGAGAAAATGTTGTCTATTTTATCAAGAATCTAGGACTTGTAGCTAGAATATTTTCTCAAGAATCTAGCATTTGTAGCTAGAATATTTTCTCTAGAATATAACGCCTGTAACTTGAATAAAAACAAATTAAATTGTATGTATATATTGGAAACTACAGGGGAGTGGGTGATATGGTTACCTGCAATTTAAAAACACTTGTGGAAGTTCTATTTCCAGAAGAATGATGTTTAAGACATGGCACAAAAATATCATGAACACAACACTCACAGGGATATAGGAAACTAAAATATCACTCTTATATTTATAAGTGAGACTCCATGATAAAGACATCCAGTGGATCTAGCGAAATGATTCTTATTTTTTCTGAAGAGGACCTGGGTTTGAGTTCCATAATCCATGTCAGAAGGCTTGTAGCCACTGTAACTCCATCTCTACGAGATCTGAGGCCTTTGGACACACGATTAATCTTGAGCCTCATGAACATACACATAATTACAAGTAATATAAATAACTCTTTAGTAGAGGGCCCTGCTGGGCACAGGTGGAAGATGAGATCCTTGACCTCATGAAGGCTGGACGCCCCAGGGGGTGGGAATTTTGAGGGTGGGGAAGTGGGAGTGGGGGGGTAGGTGGGGGTTACATCCACAGAGAAGAAGGTGGAGGGGTAAGGGGGTGGGGGATTCCCGGATGGGTGGGGGATGGGGTAAGGGGATAACATATGAAATGCAAATAAAATATCCAATAAAAAAAAAGAAAAAGCAAAAAAAAAAAACCCAAAAAATAAATAACTCTTTAAAAGAAACTGTCATAATAAAGTATGTCTTTTTTTTTAAAATCTGTCTTTATAAAAAAAAATAAAATCCAAGGGCTCAAGGCAGAGGAGGCTAAAAATTGAAAATGATCTTTGTGACTCTGGGTTGTTTATCAACCTCATAGTAATTTGGATTGCAACAGTCATATGTGGACAGAAAATAAGATCATGAAAATAAAAACTGAGAAAAGCTGGGTTCGAAGACAACCCTACTAAAAGGAGGAACTGGCAGCAAAGTCTACACACTGCTGAGGAATGGTAGAAACTAATACTGTATGATCTAGCTAGTGCCCCTCACAGGAGCTGGTTGCTCCTATTCACATTCAAATCCTAACCGAGGATAATGGGAAGAGGACATGCTGCAGAAAATGCAGATGCACAGCAATTATAGTAATTGCAAGTGAACCGACTAAATAAAAAAAAAGTTAGCAGGAATGTAACAGTCATACCTGGCCATAAGACTAGCGCTTGAAGCATAGGAGAGTGTGAAAACATGAAAACGAGAGAATATAAACATATGTCAAGTGAAATAAAGCTCTGGTGAACAGACAGGTGTTAGACAAAATGTGCTTTTAGTCATGGGATACTCTCAGAGGTAAAGAAAGTCATGATGACAAGAGTAGACCTCCCCAAGAAATGCCAGCGGCTTCCTCACATGCGAGTTATAGCACAACCCATATCACATCTTTAGAATGGACAGCCATACGGAGGGAAACCACAAGGCCAGATTCATAGTGAATGATTTAAGCATATCTCTATCAGAAATGACAGGTTAAGCATGAGACCTGATTAGGGACACAGACTGCTTTAAGGGTGTAATGAGTAATGTTAAATAAATGCACAGATCTAAAAATAACCGAAGAAGTCGGCAGATCAAAGAAGTCATGAGAAGATTAGAAAACATTTAGAAAGGAATGATAATGGAATTCTTCATATGGAAACCTATGAGAGGAAGCTAAAATGAGAAGTGCTGGGCTCAGCAGTTACATAGGGGGATATTAAAATAAATTGGTTAAAATCGAATTAAGAGATTTTTGAATGTTAATATATTAGAGAAATGTATTAGTGAAAGGAATCAGCTAAAAGTCTATAAGAAGTTATCTCGGTGATGTGATATTAATAAATTGCGCTACTTATTCAAAACTCCTTACTGAGTGTGTTTAGCAGATTAACTGGGGGAAGGAGCCCATTTCCTCACTCTGACCTCAGGCTTGGTCACATGACTCTTCTTGCCCAATGGATGTAAACAAAAGTAATAAAAGAACTTTCTCAGAGAAGTGACTTTTGTCCACCTAGTCTTTCTTTGCTTTTCATTTCTCACCCTTGATTTATCTCATTCAAATGTTTTTAGCACTAGGGAATAAATATAGATCTGATTTTCTTTTCATGTGTCTATAACGAAATTCTTTCAATCAAGGTGTTCACCTTCCTTTCCCAAGAATATTTTAGTGTCCGCGTCTAACTACAGCTACAGCCATACCTACTGCAACCATCACCACATAAACATTTCCACAGCAAAAAATGTCTACATATCAGAGAAAGTCACTTACTGTCAGGCAAATGATGAGGTATTACTCTGTACTGATGTTCCCAGCTCAAATTCACTCTTACCAAGCATCCGTCTCCTCTTACAGCAGTTAATTCTCCAGAAATTCACAATACAGCTTTCTTCTCATCAGTTGGGCAGCTGCATGCCACACCCTGCCATTAATTTTTACGAGTCATACAAGTTAGTTTTCCATTCTCTCTCCCACGTGGCTTTCCAATGCCAACTGGTTTTCTCATGCTGGTTAGTTTATTTTCCCACTTTGTAGACACAGGTCAAAATTCATTCAAGGGGGAAATCATCGAAGGTTATAATTTCAGTTTTAGTCACACACAAATGAAAAGTTAAGGCTCCAAAGGCACACAGTCCATTTTTTCCTGGAGATTTCCTTCTCAAATCAAAGCCAGAATTCAGATCATGAGGGTTTCAGCTCATCTCCAACGAAGGAGGTTTTCCATGATGAAGCTGAAACCGAGCCAGAAAGCATCTTATGGTTTTGAGTAGAAAGAAGCTTATGGGGGCATGCATCGTCTGGCGCCGAGCATCTGCTAATGCTGAGAGAGGAGAAAAGGCTGCTGCCAGGGTTGTAGCCAGCCCCAGATTCTGGTGCTCTGAAGACCACGGAGAACACATTCAGAACTGTCTATACACATCCTCATGGCTCTTGCCACAACTAACTGGTTAACTAATACACATCCAAATTTGATCTTCACCTATAAGTAACTCTCTTTTTCTAACTAGACAAGAAAACACTCACTTTTAAATAATTGTATTAGTATATGCATTCCTGGTCTTGAAAAGGGAAAATAAAAAACACACATCCTAAACACCAAACATTCCACATATTTTTAAGAAGGCTAATTTTTGCAGTTGCCTCTGCTATCAGGAAGCTGGGCTTTCTCTTTGTTCCTTCTGTAGTGATTTCCACCACAGCTTTATTAATTAAACTCAGCTTTCTCATTGCTCTGAACCAGCATATAAATGGCTGGTAGCTCTATTTAGACTGCTGAGGTGAGTATCATTCCTTAACAGAAATCATCTCACTGAGTAAGGCTTGAATTGATAAGGGTAGCTGTGGAGTTATGCATATGTGAGTATTAAATCTGCTAGACTCCCAAACTCTGTGAACGGAACTTCTAAGAGCCACCTGTATGTTAAAAGAGCTACAAGTCAGATTGATTACAATGTCATCATTGTGGTGAGCTGGAATGCTACACACCCAGAGCTGAATTTTCTTGAGCTATATTTAGCTCCCTTACTAGCTATTCATCGCTCAACCCCTGTGTCTGACCTTTATAACCTTGAAAACCTTTGTGAATGTATTAACCTAACAGACCAATAACTAAGAAGGTTATCACCAGCCTCTTTGCTATAAACCAATAATGTGAAGTTTCCACTAATGATTTGGAAAATGTCTTGATTATAACTATAACTATAACTATAACTATAACTATAACTATAACTATAACTATAACTATATATATATATATATATATATATATATATATATATATATATATAT
>NW_021620763.1:4232101-4294527 GCF_004785775.1 Grammomys surdaster
ATATATATATATATATATATATATATATATATATATATATATATATACACACACACATACATACATACATACAGTAGGTGCTGGGGAGATGGCATAACAGTTGCACTTGCAACTTTTGCAGAGTACTCAGGTTAGGTTCCCACACACGCAGGTAAATTCTTGTACATATAAAGTAAAAATAAATCTTAAAAACAAGAGCTTTTGTGGGCTTAGGGAATTGTCTCAGCAGGTAAGAGGTTTTGGTTGTTGTTGTTGTTTTTTCAAGTGATCTTTTATTTCATGCCAAGTAGGTAAAACCCATTTTATGGAACATAAAATTGAAGGTGAGAGGTTAAATAGTTTTCTCAGGATAACACATTTCAAAGCAGGGGAACTTTTAACCTGCCACTGTCCCATGGTCATCAGCTTTGGTAGGACTCACAGAAAAGAAAGATATAAGTGAAAACCCATGTCAATCTGAAGTACACATGAAGAAGTAGACTGTGCTACAAAGGGAATTCATAAAGCAGGGCACAATTTGGATTGGGGGAACAGTAACCCAATGATGTCAGCAGGATCTTAGCATCCTTCTTGCTTGTCCCATACCTCGGTTATTTCTTTATATTACTCTTAAAAAATGAACAATTGTAAGACCATAGCAAAAATAAAAGGAATGTATGGAGATTTTCATATATTCTAGTCATCATAAATGCATCCTGCTGAAATGAATGGAATCTTTAATACCATAAATTTAGTGACATCATTATCTTGCATCTCATTATCACATACAGTTTATTGTTAACATTAGTGATCTCTCTTAGTGAATATATAGCAATAAGTGTGTAAAAATGTAACATGTCGTGTGCCCATCATTCTATTTTCAAGATTTCCTTGGCTGAAAACTCTTTGCTTCACAAATTCATCTCACCTATCCTTCTCTCAAGATCTGTGATGTGGGCTAACATATTGTGTGTTTGTCAGCCATTTTTTTTAATTTTAATTGGTAAGGTGTCTTTGAAGGTGCCCCACCAATTGATTGAGTTGTGTTTTCCCTTATCAAGTATTAGGAGTTATTTGCATATATGGAACAATGGTTCTTTCACAATATTGTATTCTTCAAGTAGTTTCTCTCAACTCTGGCTTATCATCTCATCCTTTGACATTTTTTTAATGAAAGGAGAAGATTTTAACTTTAATAAACTACAGTACAGCAACCATTTCTTTTACATATTGCATCTATGATATTATACCTAAAATGCCTTCATGGGCTGGTGAGATGGCTCAGCAGTTAAGAGCACGGACTGGTCTTCAGGAGGTCGTGGGTTAAAAGGTCTTCACATCTTACAAGCACCTAGGAGATTTTTTTTCCTTCTTGAGTTATTTATTTATTTATTTATTTATGCTTTTATATCATTTTAATTACATGCAAGTATTAAGGTCACTTCTAGGTTGAAGAACTAGCAGTACAATAGATGCAAATAGTCTAGGCACAAGCAAGACAATAAACACAAATAGTCAAAGAACAAGCAAGGCAATAAACAAAGTCCTGTGATCATTCCCATGATCACTGTTCCTAAGGGCTTAACAGGATGACCAAAACATCTGAGCCTACTTCCCTGTCCTAGCCCAAAGTCATTTTGATATCTGAAGCCTACTTCTTTGTTCTAATCTAAGATTTAGTTTCCTGCCTGAAATTACTTCTTTGTTCTAGCCTAATGTCAGAGTCCTACCTGAAGCCCATTTCCTTGTCCTTGGCCAATGTCAGATTCCCACCAAGAAACTCCAAAAGCTCTCCACTTGACCCCCTTTTTTATTTCATAAACAAGGCTTACTTCATTCTGACAACAGTGCCTTCCTTACCCATCGTGAAATATGCATTATCAAAAGCAATGCACTTCTGTTTTAGGTTGGTAAGGCTCTGCAGAATTTTACCTGTCCTTGGCTTGCCAGCCTGTTAAATTAATAACTCTGTCTGGGGGGTCCATTTTCAGTTTCAAGCCATGTACTTTGGCTGTCAACATGATGATGCAGTTAAAGACAAGATTTAACAAGATAGCAGGAAAAAATATTCCCAGGACAAAATGGGCTAGGGTGATCAAGCTATATATTCCATTCTTGAAGCTTGACAAATATGGAAATACTGACCTCAGGCCATGGATAGTTTTATCAGTAGTATCTGCAGCATCAAAGCTCAGCAGAGCAGCATTCTTGAAATTCATAATCTCACTACTCAAAGTTAAAACATCCAGAGAGGTGTTAGAATTATGACAATTAACCTGCAAGCGTCTTTAAACTTTTTCTTAATTATAATTGACTATCATTGTAAATTTTAGAGGTAACACAAATTCATTGGTATTTGGCATGAAACTCAAGATGGCTCCTTAATCTTAAACTCTGAACTTCCTTCTAATAATTTGAATAGGATAAAGAGCATAAATTCATTGTTCCAAACACCTATCTAAATCCTCTATTATACTCAACACATTAGTAACATTTTTTTGCTAAATGATTGACAAAAGTAACTGTCTTAACTTCTTATGTCAAAGCAATTGCAGAAGCAGTGGTGCTAGCAATTAATGTAATTAAAGCTGTTATACCAACAATAATCAAGCCCACTACCCTCTTGGTTCTGCTTAAAGCCTGACTCACTTCTTCCAGTACTTGCAAATTTTTTTCAGAATACCAAGGTCCTGTAATATTTAGGGCAATAAAACAAAAGCTGGTTGATAGACCCCTGTAACAGACACACTAGCACAATTAGAAAGTATACAATCAATACAACTTACATTGAATACTGTAGAAGAAACAAAAGTAATTCTAACACAACAACATGTACTAACAGTTGTTTGAAATCCAGATCCTGTCCCAACTTTATCTCTTGCTAACATAACATCATAGAAAACTGCTGCTAACTAACTTTCAAATATGTCTCTGAAAATGTCCATATACAGCCTTCCAAATGAAGACTGTAATTTCTAATATTGGGTTGATTTCTAGACCATTCCATGATTAAGTCAAAATAACTGGTCACATTTAAGAAAAATGCAAAAGCCATTTTTACTTCTCTTTTAGATTCTCTATCCCAAAAGGTCTAAAACCCTGAGGCAAGGCAGCTTGTCCCATCTGGGATATAGGCAAGCAAAGATGGGTCAGGAACATATGTCCAATACAGCTTCCCAGTCATCATTGTCAGGACAGTCAGCAAGCTCACAGGTTAGCATCATTCTTTGTCCCAGCATCAGCATGTTTCAGCAATCACTATGGCAGCCACCATGCTCCTTCAGCATCCTGCAGAAAAAAAACCACAAATATGCCATCTTCCCCATATTAAAGACCTGATCGGGATCATACCATATGCCAGTAAGTGGCTTCTTTCTTTTCACCTAGACATAAGTATGCCTATTGTAGGGTGCCATAGACACTCAGCAGAGAGCATCTAATTAGCATCTAATTTAAAAAAAAAGATTAAAATGAAAAAAAAACATGATGTAAATAAATTAGTGGTATATGGGGATATACCTCCCCCTTTTTTATTTTATGAAGATATTGTTTTAAAGTTCCATGGGCCCATTCCACAATACCTTGTCATTGAGGATTATAAGGAGTCCCAGTAACATGGGTAATATTAAATTGTTGACAAAATGTCTCAAATGCTAGACTACAATAGCCAGTTCTATTATCTGTTTTAATTTGATTTGAAACAACCAGCATAGAAAAACAATTTAGGCAATAGCTAATTACATTTTTAATTACTTTTCCTGTTAAAGCAGTTGCAACTTGAAAGCCTAAAAGGGTGTAGTCAATAGTCACATGTACATATTTTAATTGTCCAAAATCAGAAATATGAGTAACATGCATTCAATATAATTGATTAGATATGAGCCCTCGAGGATTAACACTATTATATGGTACAGGTAAAAATTGAGGACATTCAGGAGAAGTCTTTACCATTTGAAGTGCTCATTCTCTAGAAATGCCAAATTGTTGTCTCCAGCTGTTATTATTTTGATGATGTAAAGAATGAGATTGTTTGGCTAACTGTTCCTGTGTAAGACCTATAATCTGTCTGGAATACAAATCTGCTGTGGCATGGCCCTAAGAGGTCCAAGCAATCCAATATGACTCTTAATTGTCCTACAAAGTTAAGGAACAGTGAGTGCTCTTAAATTGAGTTGTATTTGCATTAAGTAATTGCAAAATTTGAGAATTAGCAGTATCTAAAAAGGAACAGTTTCAAGTAATTGTAAACCGTGAGCTATATATTGGTTGTCAGTATACAAATTAAAAGCTAGATTTTTAGCATTTCTTTTTATAATTAGATATTTTATTTATTTATATTTCAGATGTTATTCCCCTTCCTCATTCCCAGCACCTTAAAACTCCTTATCCCATCCTCCCTCTTCCTGCTTCTATGAGAGTGTGCGCCACCCGCCCACCCACCCACTCCTGCCTCCCCGCCCTAGCATTCGCCCTCATTATGGCATCCAGTCTTCATGGGGCCAAGGGCTTCCTCTCTCACTGATGCCCAACAAAGCCTCCCGTACATATATGGCTGAAGCTATGGGTCTCTCCATGTGTGTTCCCAGGTTAGTTGTTTAGACTCTGGGTGTTCTCTTTGGTTGGTATTGTTGCTCTCCCCATGTGACTGTAAACCCCTTCAGCTCCTTCAGTCCTCTCTCTAATTCCTCCACTGAGGTCCCTGTGATCAGTTCAATGGTTGAACTGCAAACATCAGCCTCTGTTTATGTCACACTCTGGCAGAGACTCCCAGGATACAGCTATATCAGGCTCCTGTCAGCCTGCACTTCCTGACATTCACAACAGTGTCTGCTTTTGATGACTACACATGGACTGGATCGCCATGTGGATCGCCATGTGGGGCAGTCTCTGGACTGCCCCTCCTTCAATCTCTGTTCCACACTTTGTCACCATATTTTCTACCATGAGTATTTTGTTACTCTTTCTAAGGACTGAAGCACCCACAATTTGGTCTTTATTCTTCTTGAGCTTCATTGGGTCTGTGAGTTGTATCTTGGGTATTCTGAGCTTTTGGGCTAATATCCACTTATTAATGAGTTGCAAACCATATGTGTTCTTTTGTGATTGGGTTATCTCACTCAGGATGGTATTTTCTAGTTCCATCCATTTACCTAAGAATTTCATGAAATCGTTGTTTTTAATAGCTGAGTAGTATTCCATTGTGTAAATGTACTAGGTTTTCTGTATCCATTCCTCTGTTGAAGGACATCTGGGTTCTCTCCAGCTTCTGGGTATTATAAATAAAGCTGCTATGAACATAGTGGAGCATGTGTCCTTGTAATATGTTGGAGTGTCTTTTGGATATATGCCCAGGAGTGGTATTGCTGGATCCTCAGATACTACTATGTCCAATTTTCTGAGGAAATGCCAGACTGATTTCCAGAGTGGCTGTACCATCTTACAATCCCACCAACACTGGAACAGTGTTCCTCTTTCTCTACATCCTCACCAGCATCTGCTGTCATCTGAGTTTTTTATCTTAGCCATTCTGACTGGTGTGAGATAGAATCTCAAAGTTGTTTTGATTTGCATTTCCCTGATGACTAAGGATGTTGAACATTTCTTTATGTGCTTCTCGGACTTCTCAGTTGAGAATTCTTTGTTTAGCTCTATATCTCATTTTTAATAGGGTTATTTGATTGTCTGGAGTCTAATTTCTTGAGTTCTTTGTATACGTTGGATATTAGTCCTCTATCAGATGTAGGATTGGTAAAGATCTTTTCCCAATTTGTTGGTTGTCGTTTTGTCCTATTGACAGTGTCCTTTGCCTTACAGAAACTTTGCAATTTTATGAGGTCCCATTTGTCAATTCTTTATCTTAGAGGATAAGCCATTGGTGTTCTGTTCAGGAACCCTGTGCCCAAGTAGTCAAGGCTCTTCCCTGATTTCTCTTCTATTAGTTTAAGTGTATTTGGTTTTATGTGGAGGTCCTTTATCCACTTGGACTTGAACTTTCTTCAAGGAGATAAGAATGGATCAATTTGCATTCTTCTACATGCTGACCTCCAGTTGAACCAGCATCATTTGTTGAAAATGCTGTCTTTTTGCTACTGGATGGTTTTAGCACCTTTGTCAAAGATTCAGTGAACATAGGTGTCTGATTCATTTCTGGGTCTTCAATTCTATTCCGTTGATCTACATGCCTGTCTTTGTACCCATATTATGCAATTTTTATCACTATTGCTCTGTAGTACAGCTTGCAGTCAGGGATGGTGACTCCCCCAGAAGTTCCTTTATTGTTGAAAATAGTTTTTGCTATCCTGAGTGTTTTTGTTATTTCAAATGAATTTGCAAATTGTTCTTTCTGACTCTATGAAGAATTGAGTTGGAATTTTGATGGGGATTGGAATGAATCTGTAGATTGGTTTTTGTAAGATGACCATTTTTACTATATTAATTCTGCCAATCCATGAGCATGGGAGACCTTTCCATCTTCTGAGATCTTCCATTTCTTTCTTCAGGGACTTGAAGATCTTGTCATACAGATCTTACACTTGCTTAGTCAGATCAAATCAATGTATTTTATATTATTTGTGACTATTGCAAAGGGTGCTGTTTGCCTAATTTCTTTCTCGGTTTCTTTATTTTTTGAGAAGAGGAAGGCTACTGATTTGTTTGAGTTAATTTTATATCCAGTCATTTTGCTAAAGTTGCTTATCAGGGTTAGGAGTTCTCTGGTGGAATTTTTGGGGTCACTTATGTATACCATCATATCATCTGCAAATAGTGATATCTTGACTTCCTTCCTTCCAATTCATATCCCTTTGATCTCTTTTTGTTGTCTAATTACTCTGTCTAGAACTTCAAGTACTCTATAGAATAGGTAGGGAGATAGTGGGCAGTCTTGACCCTGATTTTAATGGAATTGCTTTGAGTTTCTCCCCATTTAGTTTGATGTTGGCTATTGGTTTGCTATATATTGCTTTTACTATATTTAGATATGTACCTTGAATTCCTGATCTCTCCAATACTTTTAACATGAGTGGGTATTGTATTTTGTCAAAGGCTTTTTGAGCATCTAATGAGCTGATCATGTGGGTTTTTTCTTTGAGTTTGTTTATATAGTGGACTACATTGATGGATTTCTGTATATTGAACCATTCCTGCATTTCTGTGATGAAATCTACTTGATCATGATGGATAATTGTTTTGATGTGTTCTTGGATTCAGTTTGCTGGTATTTTTGCATCAATATTTATAAAGGAGATTAGTGTGAGGTTGTCTTTCTTCGTTGGGTCTTTATAGTTTTTAGGTATGAGTGTGATTGTGGCTTCATAGAACTAATTGGATAGTGTTCCTTCTGTTTCTATTTTGTGGAATAGTTTAAAGAGAATTGGTATTAGGTCTTCCTTGAAGGTCTGATAGAATTCTTCACTAAAAGATCTAGTCCGGGGTTCTTTTTATTTGGGAGAATTTTAATGACTGATTCTATTTATTTAGGGGTTAAGGAACAGTTTAGACTGTTTATCTGACCCCAATTTAACTTTGGTAACTGGTATCTGTCTAGAAAATCATCCATTTCATTCAGATTTTCCAGTGTTGTTGAGCATAGACTTTTGTAGTAGGAGCTAATGATTTTTTGAATTTTATCAGTTTCTGTTGTTATGAACCCCTTTTCAGTTCTGGTTTTATCAATTTGGATACTGTCTCTGTGCCCTCTGGTTATTCTGGCTAAGGGTTTAACTATCTTGTTGATTTTCTTAAAGAACCAGCTCCTAGTTTTGTTGATTCTTTGTATAGTTTTTTTTGTTGTTGTTGTTTGTTTGTTTCTACTTGGTTGATTTCAGCACTGAGTTTGATTATTTCCTACCATCTATTCCTCTTGGGTGTACTTGCTTCTTTTTGTTCTAGAGCTTTCAGGTGTGCTGTCAAGTTGATAGTGTATGCTCTCTCCAGTTTCTTTTTGTAAGTGCTTAGAGCTATCAGTTTTCCTCTTACACTGCTTTCATGGAGTCTCACGAGTTTTTTGTGTGATGATTCTCATTAAATTCTAAAAAGTCTTTAATCTCTTTATTTCTTTCTTGACCAATTTATCAGTGAGTAGAGCGTTGTTCAGTCTCCATGTGTATGTGAACTTTTGGTTGTTTTTGTTATTAAAGTCCAGCCTTCGTCCATGGTGATCTGATAGGATGCAAGGGATTATTTCAACCTTCTTGTTTCTGCAGAAGCCTGTTTGTGACCACTTATATGGTCAATTTTGGAGAAGGTACTATGAAGTGCTAAGAAGGTATATTCTTTTGTTTTAGGATGAAATGTTCTATAGATATCTGTTAGATCCATTTGGTTTATAACTTCTCTTACTTTAACTGTGTCTCTGTTTAGTTTCTGTTCCTACAACCTGTCCATTGCTGAGAGTGGGGTGTTGAAATCTCCCACTACTATTGTGTGAGGTACAATGTGTGCTTTGAGCTTTAGTAAAGTTTGTTTTATGTATGTAGGTGCCTTTGCATTTGGAGCATAGATGTTCAGAATTGAGAGTTCATCTTGGTAGATTTTTTCCTTTGAGGAGTATGAAGTGTCCTTCCTTACCTTCTTTGATAACTTTTGGTTGAAAGTCAATTTTATTTGTTATTATAATGTCTACTCCAGCTTGTTTCTTGGGAGTATTTATTTGCTTGGAAAATTGTTTTAAAGCCTTTTACTCTGAGGTAGTGTCTGTCTTTGTCACTGATGTGTGTTATTTGTATGCAGCAAAATTCTGGGTCTTTTTATGTATCCAGTCTGTTATTCTATGTCTTTTTATTGGGAATTGAGTCCATTGATGTTAAGAGATATTAAGTAAAGACCTTTGTTGTTTCCTGTTATTTTTGTTATTAGATGTGGAATTATGTTTGTGTGGCCATCTTCTTTTGGATTTGTTGAATGAAGATTACTCTCTTGCCTATTCTAATGTGTAGTTTCTCTTCTTGTGTTGGAGTTTTCCACTTATTATCCTTTGTAGGGATGGATTTGTGGAAAGATATTGTGTAAATTTGGTTTTGTCATAGAATATCTTGGTTTATCCATTTATGGTAATTGAGAATTTTGCTGGGTATAGTAGCTTGGGCAGCATTTGTATTCTTTTAGGGTCTGTATGATATCAGTCCAGGATCTTCTGGCTTTCATAGTCTCTGGGGAGAAGTCTGGTGTAGTTCTGATAGGTCTGCCTTTATAAGTTACTTGACCTTTTTCCCTTACTGCTTTTAATATTCTTCCTTTGTTTTGTTTATTGGTGGTTTATTATATGACAGGAGGAATTTATTTTCTTGTCTAGCCAATTTAGAGTTCTATAGCCTTCTTGTATGTTCATGGGCATCCCTTTCTTTAGGTTAGGAAACTTTTCTTCTATAATTTTGTTGAAGATATTTATTGGCCCTTTAATTTGCGAATCTTTGCTCTCTTCTATACCTATTATCTTTAGGTTTGGTCTTCTCATTGTGTCCTGGATTTCCTCGATGTATGGGTTAGGAGCTTTTTGAATTTTCTTTGACAATTGTGTCAATATTTTCTATGGTGTCTTTTGCACCTGAGATTTTCTCTTCTATGTCTTGTATTCTGTTGATGATGCTTGCATCTATGACTCCTTATCTCTTTCCTAGGTTTTCTATCTCCAGAGTAGTCTCCCTTTGTGATTTCTTTTTTTTGTTTCTACTTCCATTTTGAAGTCCTGGATGGTTTTGTTCAATTCCTTCACCTGTTTTGTTGTGTTTTCTTGTAATTCTTTAAGAGATTTTTGTGTTTCCTCTTTAAGGGTTTCTACCTGTTTACCTGTATTCTCCTGTATTTCTTTAAGGAAGTTATTTATGTCCTTCTTAAAGTCCTCAATCATTATCATGAGAAGTGATTTTAAATCAGAATCTCACTTTTCTGGTGTGATGAGATATCTGCTATGGTGGGAGAGCTGGGTTCTGATGAGCTTGGTTTCTGTTGCTTATGTTCTTGTGCTTGCCTTTGCCCACTAGTTATCTCTAGTGCCACCTGCATCTCCTGTCTCTGACTGGAGCCTGTCTCTCCTGTTATCTTGGTTGTGTCAGAACTCCTCAGAGTCCATCTGTCTCTGTGATCCTGTGATCCTGAGATCCTGAGTGTAAGAGCTTCTGAGAGACAAGCTGTCTCTGGGATCCTGAAATCCTGGTATGACCAAGCTCCTGAGATCCTGTGATCCTATGATCCTGTGTTCCTGGATTTGTTAGAGCTCCTGGGAGTGTAGCTTCTTGTGAATGTTGCAGGACTGGGTGCAGAGCTATGATCTTGGGCGTGTTAGAGCTCCTGTGAGTCCAGCTTCGTCTGGGTGTTGTGGGATTGGGTCCAAAGCTGGCGCCCATGGTCTGATCAGGGCACCAGTGCAGACCAGAAGGCCAGGTAAGAATTATAAATGTGAAGACTTGAGTTCAAGTCCCTGTCACCTAACATAAAAAGTCAGCATGGCTGCTTGTGCTGTAGCCCTAGCATGAAGACATAGATTCAGGCATATTACAAGAGCTCATTGACCAGCCAGCTAGTGGATGGGAGGAACATGGTTAACTTTTTATTCAGTAAGAGACCCTATCTCAAGGCAATACGTTTGGGAGTGACAAAGGAAGCTATCCAGCATGCTCTTTTGGCTTCTGCATGTATGGACATGGGCACATGTATCACACACTTATATATGTGCAACATACACATGCACACACACAGTCACAGGGCACACAAACAACTTTCTATTTAGACTTGCAAGACAATGATAAATCTATAATAAAAATCATTTCTCTGAATCAGGCACGACTTAATATTCAGGTTGCTATTTGAGGCAACCTGAATCATGTTCCTGGGCCACGAGCACTCAAATTTGACTACAGAACAACTTTCTCTTCACCTTTGAGTTAAGAACTGTGCTTTTTATTGACAATTCCATAGTTCAAAGAAAAGAGACTTAAAGCCCTCTTTTCTTCTTCATTTACACATTAACAAGATGCTAACATGTCTGCCCAGACTCTGTCACATTCCTCTTCCTTGTTCCCCAGGGTCTTGCCAAGGAACAGGGACATTAAGCAAACAAAGTCAATTGACTGTTTTCCCTCTGGAACCTAAAGGGAGAACTCAGTCAAGTCACCTCCAGGGCAGCATCCCAGAAGGGTGGCTCATCAGCTCTTTTCTCAACGAGTAAGCACAATGAGCCAGAAGAGTACTACCATATCCCTGTGGTCTAATGATAACTTCTATCCACTGAAGGATCTCTTTCCAGCCTCACTGAGATGTTTCTGGTGCTTCCCGATGTACTGATGAGAGCCTCTGTCTCCAGTCCAACACTCCTCAAATCTGCTTTCCTCCAGAAGCCTTTGATACATTTTGAAGACAAGTGTCATCACCACTCAATCTACTTCATCAATGAGTCCTCACCTCGACCACAAGATTTCTAAGCATGACCTAAGATGTACCTAATTGACCTAGTTTTCAACATTAGCATAACCCAGGATGCCCCTCATTGACCTAGATTTTAGCCTGCTTCTTATCACTACTCTGAATTCACTTCACACTCCAACTATCCCTAAGCATTTGCGTTTCCCATACCTGCCCTGCTTGTCCTGCCTTTTTGCTTTTATACTGTTTTCCTTCTGTATAGAACAGCCATCCTTTCCACCTATCCACACTCACATTGTTCCCAGAATAAACTTAGTATCCCCACTACCTGCAAGAGTCCTGAGACCTTTCATGATAAGCAAAACATTTATCCCCTTTCTTATGCATCAGTGTATAGTTTAACTAAAGTGTATAATTTAACTAGAGTACGCACAATGTACTGGACTGTCTGTATAAAGCTCTAAATGATGTAGCTCAGTGCCAGGACTGTAATATTTCTGTAATCACCTCTTAGAACCCAGAATATAGTGAATCTTCAAGAGGTGAAACCCATTGCTCACAATTGAGATTAATTTATTTTTTCTTTTATTTAAAAAGGAATAAATCATCATTCTGCACTATGTATACAATTATTCATGCCATTGATCATGACAAGAGTTCTTAGAGCTTATTCTTCTGCATCTGTCTCCACTTTTCAGCATCTTGCACTCAAAAAAAGTTTTGAATGTTTATATCCCATGAGAGATGATTCTCTTCTTTGTCATTTCCACACAAGTTCACCAGTGATCAATGTTACCCTCATCAGTGTGCTCATGCTTGCAGTCTTATGATTTGAGCTTGGGTTTATTAAATATAGTAAGTTATGATGGCATCCATTTGTTAAGGAGACCATGAAATTCCAGGGTTAGTGATAAAGGCTTTAAATGGTAACATATACCTCAAAGCTAGGAACATCCGCTGCAATAAAATTATCACCTCGGGCTAGGAAGAAGGGACAATGTCTAAATTGGAACTGGTATGGATTACCCCAGGGGAAGGCAGCAGCAGCTGGCCAACATTCTACCTCAAGCATTCAGAGTTTAAGATTAGAATACTGGGACCTTCCTGGAAACCACAAGCCCCTTTCACTTCTTTCAACAGCTGAGACTTCCAGCTGAGAGACATGTTATACATCTTCCTGCACAAGGGTGTGGGGGGATGTGCTTTCTGCTGCTCCTGGGATGTGGGAAAGACTAAACACCCATATGTGTCACTAGTAAAATTGTGTTACTACAGTCTTATTGGAAAACGACTGGTAATTTCTATTAAAATTAGAAAAATGCTCACCGTAAGAGAGCTATCACAGGCTGAGGAATCTATCCTGAGGAAACAACATGAGTATGTAAGGAAATGAAACAGGCTCAGTTATCATATACCTGTGCCGTGTGCCAGCCAGTGTCTGTTGTGGTTGGTGTGTGCCTGGGCCATTCTGAATGTTAAATATTTTTAATGGCACCTCTAGGTATATAAATAAACTTTTACATAAGTGAGATGTTTTTATTATGAATACTTTTCTCCTTACAGACTATGTGTGCCTGTATCCAATGTCCTTCTATCTCTCTACATCCATAGCCCTCCAAGTGATTGTGTCCAGCAGTTTTGTGGTTAAGTAATTTACGTATAAGTACACACATTTCTTAAAGATGTACTTATTTTTAATTTTGTGTGTATGTGTGAATGTCTGTGTGTGTATATGTACCACTTGCATTCCTGGTGCCTGCTGAGGCCAGAAGATTCCCTGTAACTGGAGTTACAGAGAGTTACAGGATACAAGCCCTGGATCATTCGGCCAACGAGCACTGCTCTGGCTAGCTCACCCAAATGCCACAGCAAAGGGTAGAGCCAGATTTCCCTATTTCATGCCCTCTGGTCAAGCTGCAAAGGCCATTCTCTAAAGTTCTGCAGCCAGTGAGGGGTGGGGCTAGCTCTGTACAGTGCTTGGACATCAACATTGTCCTAGGCAGCATCCCAGACCAGGCATCTCTGCATGGCTTTTGGTGATAATATGATCCATGGACATCAACACAAACTCTGTTACTATATGACCCTAGACCCTGCGTCTCTTCATAATGGTCAGGCTGCTCCACTTCTCTCTCTCTCCCATCTCTCCACCACATACCTGCACATTGTAATGGCGCCTGCTGTGGGCAGACCATGCAGAGGGCTGGCCTTTGGGTAGCTTTCTACGTCCCCCCCTTGCAAGCGCCCTGGCATAGAGGCAGGCAGGCCTCTGGGTTGTCTTCTGCCTTTCCACACTGCATATAGTGTGGCATTTTTATTTCTTATGTGAGAATTCAGGGAAGGAAAAGTGGAAAGACAGGGGATTTAAATGGATTCTGGTCATAGTCATAAAAAAAATGGGAATTGCTACTATGTAACTTGTGGATTCTGGTTCACAAATACTAACTTGAGACCTCTGCTCTCTCTTTATGACCTATGAGGTCAAGACTGCCTCCATTTGACGTCGGTATGTTTCTTGGAGGCACCTGGTAGAAATAAAACAATGAATGAAATTAGAGTTTCTGGGTCTCTTGGCTAAAGTTTGATTGAGTAAATTAAATTTGAAAATGTCCACAGAACAGAGATGATGTTTAGTGATAACCAATAGTAAATATAACAGTAGAAGAAAACTATCCAGTCAGGAAGCATCTCAACAAAATGCTTTTCCTGTCTGTCTGTCTGTCTGTCTGTCTGTCTGTCTGTCTTCGACCATGTGTTAGAAAAATTTGCAAAGCTAACATTCACAGTTCTTGTCTTTTCAGACTTTACAGAAAGAAGTACATGCACATCAGTGCTACATATGAGAATGAAGCAAACAACGGGTGCCAAGAGAAAATAGCTCACACATATTGTATTCCTCTTACGCCAGCAATTTGCTTGAGTGGAAGGAGGGAAACATTTTCCGACTGGATATTCAGATGGAAATAAAGTGGTTGCTGGCGTACTGTATCAGCGTTAACACAGCTTTGCTCATACTGAAAGCACCTTCATTCAAGATCACGGTACATGAATAGCTATTTGCAATTACTCTGAATCTTACTGGTTTAATAAAACCTCAACAATGGGAATACCTATTTCTTTACTGTTCTGTTTCCACTTGCAAGGTGACACTGGGAGGGTCATAAAGCTTTTCTTGTGGTACTCATTGTCCTTCCTCGTCTTCCTTGTGGAAGGTAACTTAAGCAGTTTCTTGAAGCAAGAAAATAAATAGGAAGAACCTTCCAGGTATTGGGAAAGTTAAAAGCAGGAGAAGGATAATGACAAAGATTTGTCTATAATCACTGGAGAAAAAGTGAGGGGGGCAGGGGACACTGTAATGTGACAATATAAAAGGTTAAAAATGAAAGGCTAATACGGGTTGGTTTTGTTGTAATAATTGAGAAGGTACTACACTTCGAGAACTGTGCCCTGCTGACTCTGATCACAGTCTGTAATTGAAACAACCTACTGGGTAAATGATCTTCCACTTCATGGGTAGATCCTCTACACCAACAATCACATACATAACTTGTAAATAACTCTGTAGAGAAGGCAGACCCAACAGATAAGCATGAAAGAGTTACTAAGAAAATAGTAGTCCATCCAGTTGGAATAGGACATGAATTTCCCCCTGGGACATGAATTTCCACCACTGTCCTTAACCTGGCATGTCTCAATTTTCTTCTTGTTGTTTTGACCTTGTTTATTTTTGTTTGTTTGGCTGATTTGCATTTTTCTTGTTGCTTAGTTGTTGTGATGATGGTTGTGGTGGTGGTGGTTATAATGGTGGTAGTAGGGGTGGGGGATGGGAGTCAAGATCAAATCCATTACCTACCCCTAGCACTGAACCTATGAGTTCAAAAATCCAGCTAGTAGAGTAAGCTCTTTCTCTGTGCAGCTAAAGTCCTTTCTTTCTTTAATCACAAGAGCAGCCAGCTGCTCCTGTGACCTGTGGTCAAGAGAAGACTATGAGAGAATTAAAAACACATTTGTTAATGCATATGACATTAGTCTTAACTCCCCTGCAAGAGAACAAATATTGTCGGTGCCAAGCATCTGCAAACCCACAAACACATTGCCAGGATGTTTTCCTGTCTAACGAGGAAGCTCTACATTTTTCAAATTTATACCTAAAATGTGTCCAGCAGTGATTTTGTCTCTAGCAGTGCTTTATGGAAAGTGTGTACTGTTACTTAGTAATTAGAATCTCAAAAGGAGGGCAAGTGCTGTTGTCCTCCCACCGATCCTTCAATTGCCTGGAAGGAAAAATTCAGTGGTTTGTGAGTTTAATTCCAACATCACAGCGATGTGTGAAACAGAGGAGAAAATGTTGTGGTTGCAAGGTTTCTATAAAGTTAGTAGTGTTTAACGCTTACTCATAACTGACAGTGAGAAAGCAAACGGTATCCTGTCGTGCTCTATTGTTTGCTCTCAGTCTCTTGTTGCTAATATTAGTTTACAAATTCTTAGTGCATTTATCTTCCAGGGCCATTGACTATTTAAGAGGCATTGTATATGTCATAATGTTTTCCTTATAGAAAAACTCAAGTTCTCACACTGGTCTTTAAAGTGTTTAGCTTCATCCTTACCCTCTCTCAGGGACATGTTTTCTGGGTGACTGGCACTATGTCTCCCCAGCTTTCTGGATTTCTTTGAGGATTTTTGGCTATAGGAAGAAGACAGAGTGAAGTTCTGGATATTCAACAGTTTAAGCCTATTTTAACACGCCTTCTTCCATCTCTATTTTTGGTTAAGACTTGATTGCTTTCCTATGTTCCAGGCTGTGCTGGCCTCTTTGGGTGCTGCCATTCGAGTTCCTGATAGGAAGATTGCTCCGTTTCTGTCCCAGCTCACTTCTCAACCAGCAGCGGAGCAGGCCCAGACCTCAAACACAGGGAGATCTTGTGAGAGGCAGGTGGATGTGCGCATGTCAGTGGAGCTTGCCCTCCCTTTGAAGGGTGGCTTACTACTATCCTGTAATTTCACCCTCATCCAGAGAGCTAGCCTGTGCTTTCTTTACTGTTTCTTTTTTTCCTCTTTTTCTAAAATTACAAGAAAACTTGACCATAGCCCAATATCTAGAAAACTATCCAATATTTCAATATGGCCATCATCTAAAAATGATTTTGGTTTGGGGCACGCAGAAGTCATTTACTGAACATCCATGCAATCACCTGAGCATCAACAAATATATCCGAAAAATGTAAAAACATATATATTTTTTTTCCTGGAGTCTAAAACACAGACTTTATTTTTCAGCAACCTGCTAAATTAAAGTGTGAAAGGGAAATTAAGTAATTTAAGCAGTTGCAAGTTCCTTTTAAATTGAATTCATGGGAAAAAGTAAATGAGTCATGAATAGGGTTGATTTTTACCTCTGAACAAAATAGGGGCCTGCCAGCAGAAGTGTGATTTGAGAGTTTCCAGAAGGACCACTTACCGAAAATCTAAATCTCCCTTGGTAATCTGCTAGCACGCTCTTAACACACCGGCATGAGAGCTTGAATTTTTCTTTAAAGAAAATATTATGATGTATACGATGCCTCTTAAAATGTCAATGGCCCTGGAAGATAAATGCACTAAGAACTTGTGTGCATTAACACACACACACACACACATGCATCTGAGGGTGGGCTGTAACTCAGAGATGGCACTAACACGGTGAGATATTTGACAAGCGTAAGTGGAGTTAAAATTTTAAGTACAGGTGCAGGGAACCAGGCTGGCTCTAGGCAGTGACGGTGAGGAAACTATAAAATGCCTGAGTTTTATAGAAGAGGAAAAGATGAGATTAAAAAAGATAGCAAGACAGGAAGTGAGGAATACACAGAGATGAAAATACATGATTTTCCACATTCTAGAAGAGCATTATTCTCCACAGCTTTCTTCTTTCCTGTCACTGAGCCTCAAAAACCTTGTTAGTGAAGAACGCTTTTCCCTTAGACTCCTCTTAATACTCTGATTAAGTACAGATTAGCACAGTGCCTGGCACATAGTAAGCACTCAATAAATATTTGATTTATTGATATCCACTTTCCTGCACCTAACACAACACCTCAAAGGGCTCTGTAGACAAAGTAAACTGCTCATGTTGAAGGGGAAGGGCAGTTATTATCCCAGGGTTAATACATCAGCCCCTAGCTAGATGAACATGTGGGTCCATAGGTTTCAGGTTTGTTGATGTGAATAAGAAATGAATATAATCTTACCTGTCCTGAGAATACTTACAAAGAGAATATACTAGCATTAGTGTTTGTGCTCAAAAAAAAAAAAAGAAAGTAGTTTTAATAATTCTACGCCACACATATAATGTACCAGCTACCAGGGAATCACGACATTCTAAGAATGTAAGTGAACCAAACAGATGAGCAGCCAAGCCTGGACTCTTAAACCTTTTTTCCATTCCATAGTCTAGCTTCAGAGAATTAGTAAATCCAGATGGTCACCTATGGGAGGTTCTAGAAAGAATTTTACAGTCCTTCTGTATGCCAGAGTACTACAATGCCTGTGCTATTCTATACGTTTTCCTCTAATAGTACAAATGAATCTGTAAGCTGTTGTTGGTGAGTAAATCCAGACTTCTCTGGACACAGAGCCACCCAATCTAGACTTAGCATTTCAACTAGAACTGAATGTGGTGGGTCACCTCTGCAGGGCAAGGGAGAAGCGTGTAGCTTCACTCTGCATGGACAATTCATTCTGCCTAGGAGGTGTTTCAAAGAGTGTGAGCAGGAAAGAAACATGGAGTCCAGGAAGGAATAGCACTGGAGAAACCAGGAAAGATGTGATAATGACTTCAGCTCTGATGGCATCACAGAAATGGGAAGAATTCAAGGAAGAATCCAAACCAGAACTCAAGATTGTGCTAGAACATTTAAAGTGAGGTAGAAACAGAGGAAATCATCACAATATTTTTGTCTTGTGTCCTGGACAAGTAATGAAGAAGTTGATGAAACGCAAGGTTCTGGGAGAGAGCTGAACCTGTCTCACTTGAAATATTTTTTACTTCTCTCAGAAGTCAAGTAAAAAAGGGTTGTAGACATTCCATCTTTGAGATGTTTAGACTGGTGGAATAAATATAGGCGTCAAAAGCACTTTAATATTGTTGAAAATCATGATCAAATGAGAGTCCTTAGGAGGTGAATGCTGGAGAAATGATGAGAGATACGAACTCAGGCCCAGGGACACTTCAGTAAAGGTCTCTGTCATATTGAAGGGGCTACTAAAGGGTGGTGAGAAGTAGTAGTGTAAGCCTACTCACCCAGAGGTCCAGATTGACATGATTATTTCCAAAGAGAGAAAGTTAGATCAAAATCACTTCTATATCTTAATGTGTTATTATTTATAAAAGGAAAACTTGAAGAAAATCTAATATCATTTTGTAGTAATCCAGCTGGCTTTAGACATTCTAATCCCCATGCTTCCAATGTATTGATTTGATTTGTTCCATTTTGACTTGACACAGTGTCTTGCTATGTCGCTTTGATCGACCTCAAAATTGCGATCTTCCTGTCTCAGCCTCCTAAGGGGCAGTAGGATCCATAGGAATAGGCCACAAAGCTTGACTTCCAGACTTTTTTTTAATCCTACTTTTTTTTTTTAAAAAAAAAAATGCACTCTAAGAGCTAAATTGGATTAATTTTTGTTGGTAAAGATCTAGATTTGCTAATATCTAAATGTTAGCCTGTTAATTTTATGGTTAATTTAACTAGTATAAGTAAAGAAAACTTTTTTAAAAGTCTTATTATTGTTGTGTGCATGCATGTTGAGACAAGAGTGCAACCCTTGGGGGTCATTTGTTTTTCTTTCCACCTTTACGTGAACTCCAGAGATGCAGCTCAGGTTATGAAATTGAATTCAGATTGTGGTCAGGCTTACTTAGAAAGCATTTACCACTAAGCCAGCTTACCACCAAACTTTTAACTAGATATTTTATTTTCACTTGCAAGTTTAATAATAAGAATACATTCCTACTTTCATATGTATAAACTGCTTTGCACTCTATACCTATTTTCATCAATATTTTGTGTGTATGGGTGTTTTTCCCATGGGTATGTTTGTGCATCACAAGCAAGTCAGGTGTACTCAGAGGCAGAAGAGGGACTGGAGTTACAGAAGATTGTGAACCTCTATTTGGGTGCCAGAAATTAAATCTTTAATCCTCTAGACAAGTAGCCAGTACGTACTCTTAAAAGTAAAGTGAGCACGAGCTGTCGCTCCAGCCCTCATGTGTCCATTTTTAAGGAACTGGAGTAGACATGCTAGTTGTCTTGGATACATGAAAAAAAAACATTGATTTCCACAAGACAATATTTGAAATAGATGAATATGGATGCTTGAATTTATAGACTTATGGTTATATGTTGGAAGGAAGAGTTAAAGACATTATACAAATTATAATTTGCATATTCTAAGAGTAATGAAATTGAGAATTTCTATGACCTTCTCTTAATGGAAAGAATGGGAGGTTCTGGTGCACATACTGAAACAGTTGGTGGGTGGAGATCATCATTTGTCCCAGAAGAGGTTCTCGTCTGCCCTCCTATGAGAATGGAGTGGGAAAACAGCAAAGGAGAACACAGGATAATTCTCGTTGCCATGTGGGAATAATGATTTGAATGAAAACTAACTCAGAGACTTTGGTAGCCAAAGGATGCCAATTGAGAGACACAGTGTTCCAGCTCTAAGTCCTCAGCCAGTTTTGGGGTGCCAGCTGGGAGAAGTACCCTGTAGAGAAAAGCTGCAGGTCACCAACAAAAGTAGGAACAGTCCTCAAAGACAGGAGAAACAGGTCTCTTATGGCTGAGGCAAGAATGTGTCTCCACCTATAGCCACTGGTTGAGTCCTAAAGCTAACTCCAAGAAATGACCTGCCCGGGGCAGAAGATACCTTAGGTGTGGGGAGACTTCTCTACCTCAGGCGAACTCCCTGCCAGAGGCAAAAGGTTTGGGCTCCAAGATGCAACTCACAGGCCACATGAAGGTCATAAAAAAGGAAGACCAAGTGGGGGTGATTCAGTTCTTCTTAGAAGGAGCAACAAAATACTCAAGGGAGCAAATATGGAGATAAAGTGAGGGACAGAAACTGAAGAAGGGGCCATTTGAAGACCTTTCCACCTGAGTATCCAACCCATGTGCAGTCACCAAAGGTAGATGCTGATGTGGAAGTCAGGAAGTGCATGCTGATAAGGGGCTGATATGGATGTCTCCTCAGAGGCCTTCAAGAGTCTGACATATTCAGAGGCAGATGCTCACAACTAGCCATTGAACTGATCATGAGGTTCTCAATGGAGGAGTTAGAGTGAGGACTGAAGGAGCTGAAAGGGTTTGTGGCACCATGAGGAGAGCAACAATACCAACCAACCACAGCTCCCAGGGTCCTAACCACCAGCCTGGGAGCACTTATGGAGGGATCCAGGGCTTCAGCTGAATATGTAAGAGTGGAGGGCCCTGCCGGGCACAGGTGGAAGATAAGATCCTTGACCTCATGAAGGCTGGATGCCCCAGGGGGTGGGAATTTTGAGGGTGGGGAAGTGGGAGTGGGGAGGGTAGGAGGGGGTTACATCCACGGAGAAGAAGGAGGAGGGGTAAGGGGATGGGGGGTTCCCGGGTGGGTGGGGGATGGGGTAAGGGGATAACATATGAAATGTAAATAAAATATCCAATAAAAAAAAGAATAATAAAAAAAAAGTTTTGGGCTCTAGGAACTGGTAAGTACCCATCTTCAGGGAACTAACTCTCTGTCCTGCTTCACGTGTCAGGAGCACCTACATTTATTGAGAATCAGCTGAGTTCTGATTGGCTGAATGTGGTCATGAATGTAGCACTACCCAACATAGACGCATAACTTTAAAAATAAAGTCAATCTTTAAAAATGAAGAGTTAGCACACTTCACACATAGCTGAAGGTCAATAGGAACAAAGACAGTGGCTTGATCTGTGAAGGGGGTCCTTTGCAGGTACCCACTAAGAGAACTGGCAGTGATTTGTTTTTACTCCTTTTACTCACACAAAAGAATGGAGGAAATGAAGAAATATATGCAAACAAAAGGAGAAAATAAAACTGGGCAATCCAGCCCTAAGAGAACTGGAGATACATTAATCACTTGGTAGAAAATTCACAGTGCTTATTACTGAAAACAACAATGGGTTCATAAAGATGTTCCATAACAAAATGAGAATTTCAATAAAGATTTTTTAAAGCTTTCAAAGAATTAAAATGAATGCTGGAGAGATGGCTCAGTGGTAAAGTGCTTGCCATATGAACATAAGGGCTTGGGTTTGTATCCCCAACACACACATAAAGGGCCAGATGGGATTGGATGCCTCTGTGCTAGAGAGGAAGAAACAGGTGACCCTCAGAAGCTCACGGACAGCTGGCCAAGCAAAATGCTAAATTGGTGAGTTGCAGGTGCAGGGAGACACCCTGTCTCAAAACCTAAGTATGAGAGGAACGACTAAAGAAGATGTGTCACGTAGATCACACACACATACACACACATATACTGACATGCATGTGCATATACACATACTAAAACAGAAACATACCACACACAAAAATATATAACATAAATTTTTTTTAAAAAAACTCACTTTAAAAAATCTAAAACAGGCATCTTGGAGCTAAGGAATATAATAATAGATCATAACATTTCTAAGGATGTGGCAATGACAGCAAGCTGGAGCTAGTAGAGGCAGGAGGCAGCTGGCTCAAGACTGGTTATCTACAACATCTAATTAAAGGACTGGTCGGATGGTCCAATGGTACAAACATGAGCACCTGATGTTAGTCCCCAGAATCTATGAAAAGACAGCATGGTGGCAGCTTCCTGTAACTGTGGAGCAGTCCAAAGCAAAAGGGTAAGTTTCAAGTACAGTGAAGGAAGGTCGAGGGACAGAGAAGATACCCACAGTCAACCTTTGACCTCCACACATTCGTATACACATACATACTCCTTGTCCCCCTCTCCTCTGTCTCTGTCTCTCTATCTCTCTTTCTGACACATACACACACAAAGAAATAATTGATTCAAATAATCTAGCCAAAAGAACAAAATAGACAAAACAAGAATGAAAATGACTGAATAGTCTTCGGGATTCAGGAGATAACATAAAGCAGGAAAATGCACACACCATGTGAGTTCAATAATGAGAAGAAAAGAATAGGGAAGTCTATTCAAAGAGTCAATAACTGAAAATTCCAAAATGAAGATGGAAATGGAATTCAGATACAGGAATCCTAAAGACGTTAAATAAGATAAACCTAAAGGTTCATTTCTCAGACAGACTATAACCAAATTGTCAAAATTCAAAAAAAAGTCAAGAATTTTGAAAGCAGCAGTAGGAAACATATCATGTTCAGGGGGAGCTGATCACAATACCAGTGGTTTTCAGCTGAAAGATAGTGGGATGTTACATTCAAGGCATTCAAAGTAAAACATTTCAACCTACCTTAAGGTACATAGGAGATAATCCTTCTGGAATGAAAAAGAGATGAACACTCACACACAACCAAAAGTCGAAGAAGATTCTGGCAAGGTGGCAAAATAGGAAGCAGGAAGAATCATTTCCTTCACCTCTGTAACAATTGCACTGAAAGAATTTGTCAAAGGTTCAACACAATCACCTATTAAAGGCTTGCAGCTTCCAGGGGAAAGGCTCAGAGAAAAAGCTGCACTTGAGTTCAGTAAATTTCACAGGTCGGTATTATTCTTTGTCCTGGCATCAGCATGTCTCACCGAGTGATCTGACAATGGAGACTGGGAAGCTATGTGGGACATATGTTCCTGACCCACAGTTACTTACCTATACTCCTGATGGGACAAGCTGCCTTGCCTCATGTATTTAGACAGAGAATCCAAAAGAGAAGTTATACTGATTCTTGTATTTTTCTTAAATGTGACCAGTTATTTGGACTCAATCATGTACTGATCTAGAAACCAATCCAACACTGGAAATAAGTCTTCATTTGGATGTCTGGTTCTGGACATTTTCAAAGGCATATTTGGAAGTTAGTTGCAGTTCTTTATATGATATGTTAGCAAGAGATAAAGTTGGGGATGGATCTGGATTTCAAACAGATGTCAGCACATGTGATAAGGCTCTTTTAATTGTCAAGTTAAAATTACTTTTGTTTCTTCTTTAGTATTTAATGTAAGCTACATTGATTGTACACTTTCTAATTGTGTTAGTGTGTTGAAACCCAGCATGTCAGTTATAGAGGTCTGTGAACCAGCTTTTGTTTTATTGTCCTGAATATCACAGAACTTTGGTATTCTGAAAAAAGCTTGCAAGTACTGGAAGAAGTGAGTCAGGCTTTAAGCAGAAGCAAGAGGGTAGTGGGCTTGATTATTGCTGGTATAACTGCTTTAATTACATTAATTGCTAGCACCACTGCTTCAGCAATTGCTTTGATACAAGAAGTTAAGATAGCTACTTTTGTTAATCATTTAGCAAAAAATGTCACCAATGTGTTGAATATGCAAGAGGAGTTCAGTAAATTTGATCTCTTAGTATAGTCTTTGCAACTTGCTCTCTGCATTCCTGTGATGATGGCTGTTCCAAGAAAAGACTGTAGACAGCATGGGGGAAACAGCAGGTGAAACCCACCTTGCCCTATAAATGTTGGTGGTCTGTGATCTGACTGCCCATTGCTGCTTCTGCACACAGAGGTATTATCTGGCAGGTGGGCAATCATTGTGGGCATGCTTCCTGCCATTGTTTCAAGCACATACTCCTAGGGATGAGTGATGTGACAGACAATCTATGAGCTGATAGCGAACATTTACAAACTATATGTCTGACTGATCTCTAAATTTGATGGGAAATTATAATTCAATAGTGAAATTTTTTACTTATATTTAAAATAATCCAATTCAACTGAGCTGAGAACATGATAGATTTTTCAAAACTAGGGATACATGTGGCTCATATATACAAAGTAATGTACAATATCACTAATCATCAGGGATATGTAGCCAATTAGTCACACCTGTTAGGAAACATAAGTCAACTGCTGCTGGTGATGTGGAGAAAATGAGATTCTGCCATGCTGCTAAGTGAGAGTGGACCTTGACGGAGCCATCATGAAAAGAAGTGTGCAGGTTCCACAAAGATTAAATTCAGAACCCCCCCAAGCATAGCAATTTCATTTTATATTTTTTTATCCAATATTGAAGTCAAAATCTCATGTTGTTGTTGCAACATTCACAATAGCTGAGAAAGAGAAACCATGTAAATGTCTGAGAATGGGTAGGGTAAAGATGGTCAGGACATATACCAAGGTTCACAGGGGTTGCCTAAGACTACAGGAAAGCACAGATGTTTGCATTATGATTCATAACAGTACCAAAATTGCAGTTATGATGTAGCAATGAAAATAATTGTATGGTAGGACGTCACCACAGCATGCGGAACATGTAAGGGTCACAGCGTTAGAAAGGTTGAGAACCAGTGCTTTAAAAGGAGGAAACTCCCATTCCAGCAATGTGGATGAACCTGAAGAGCTTTTTGCTGAGTGAAATAAGCCAGCAACACAGAAAGCACTGCATGTCATCAACATTGTGACGTCTGAAATAACCACTGCCAGGTTAGGGAAAGAGTCCCTCCTGCTTGTAAGCCACTTGCTCAGAAAGCAAGAGGCTCAGTTTGAGCCTCAAAACCCATGCTTTAAAAAAACCCCTAGGCATAATGGCACATATTTACAGTACTGGTGCTACAAAGGCAAAGATAGGCAGATCCCTGGGACTTGCTGACAGCTAGCCTAGCCTATATGCCAAGCTCTAGGTCAGGGACAGAGCCAGCCTCAAAAAAGAAACTAAAATATGAAGTAGATAGTGCTAAGGAAGGATATCAGAGGCTGACCTCTGGTCTCTACCTACACCCATGCACACATGTACATAAGCATACATGTAAAAAATTAAGTAAGTCAATAAAGTAGACACTGCCATAGAAATAGTGTCTGTGTAGAATGGTGTTCATTGAATAACTGGGCAGAAGGAAGCAGAGTTATTTAATCTATCTATTAAACTTCAGATACACAAAATTAGTAATGCTCAGAAATCTGCTATACAAAATGTGCCTGAGTAACTATATTAAGTGCAGAAATACTGATTAACAATAGATGTCAAGATTCTCCTACATGATGAAATAAAAATGCGTATATACATATATAAGAAACTATAATCCTAATCAGGCACGTAGTTTACAAATATTGTCTACCATACATACATACACTTACACACAATGTGAACATAGTTATAGCCATTGACTTTTCCTATTTGTTCAAACACACGCTTGAAATCCTGCAACTTTACTATTCAAAGTCTTCCCCACCTTCCTGGCATCCTTAGTTTCCACTCTGGACACACTTCTTCTAACAAACTGTCTACTCATTGTCACATGCGTTGTGTCATATTGGCCTTCACTGAACCGAATTTCCTACAGAACGCCCATCAACACATCATACTTAGATTTTTTATAACAAACTAAGCTGTTTCTTTATCCATAAAATTACTCCTGAACATCATAAATGCAGTGACCCTTCTTCTACTCTGTTGCAGAGTAGCCATACTCAAATACATCACTTTCCATCTTGTTCTATATTTATTTCTTTATTAGACACCGAGGCCTTGACAGCACAACCCAACTCAGATACTTATTCTTAGCATTTTACATGGCAAGGTCAGTGCTTAAACACACTGGGTACTCAAACAGTTTTTAAATAGTGAACTAAACCATCCAGGAAAAAATAAACACAATAAAAGCACCAAAGAAAATTGCTAACACAAAATGACTTAGCCTGGTTTAGCAAGCCTAGCTAGGCATACAGGACATGTAAAAATGTGTCCAAACTTTTTCACAGAAACTTCTTTATCTGTGATATTGGCTGTGCCCACACACAAAAAGGCAATTGTGTGGTAACTACTTGTAGCAATCATGATAGGAAAAAGGGCGAATAAACTATTTCAGATTCTACATTGGCTTTTGAATATATACAATCCATGTACCATAAACTAAAATTTAAAAGTGTAGATCCCTCTTCATCTAGACTCTTTTCATGTGTCTTCGTTTCTGCTGGCTGCCTCACACTCAGACAGAAGACTTCAGTTCTCCAGCGTAATTAGCCCAGAACAAAATCAATCCTACAGGAAGGAACAGTCAGCTATTGTGCCTTTCAACATTGTAGTCAAACCGTCACACATCTCACACGAATCTCCTCCCCACGCTCCTCCACCTTTCCCCATCCCTGCACTTTCCCTTGCCAACAGGCTTGGAGAAGGGTTTCCT
Organism: Grammomys surdaster; assembly: GCF_004785775.1. Taxonomy (NCBI): domain Eukaryota; kingdom Metazoa; phylum Chordata; class Mammalia; order Rodentia; family Muridae; genus Grammomys; species Grammomys surdaster. The sequence continues at coordinate 4,258,744 of NW_021620763.1, forward strand.
TGCTCCCATTGTATTTGTTATTTTTCCATCTTCTCATTTGGAACTGAGGCTCTCTATGGTCTTTTTTAAATTTTGTGTTGGACCAAGGTGGCCATTGCTCAAAGTGGAACAAAGTGAAATTCAGTCTGGAAAATGATAATGATGCCTTTCCAGCTTCTCATCACTGCATATTCTGCCCGCCTTGGCTCCAGAAAATCCTCCAGTTATTTCCTTTTTGGCAGCATCTGTTTAGTGCACTTAATAAATTTGGACTTATGAGGGTGGGGAGTACTGAGGAGCAGCAGCCTGCCCGGCATTTTTAACAGTATGGGTATTGCTGTTTCCCTTTGAGAGAGCTAAGTGAAGCACTGCCTGCTCTCAGTCACTTTCACCTCTGGTTTAGCCACTCTCTTTGCTGCTTTGAAGACATTCAAAGAGCAAGACCTTCATCTTCCAGAGAGCTTCCAAGAGTCCAGGGGAATCCCAAGGCCCAGAATTCTTGCCCTTCCCAGACACTGTCAGGCCTTGTCTTTCAGACGCGTTACGTTTACACATCACATAATTATATGTTACTAGACTATTTGACTCAGACGCCACATTCCCCATGAAGCTTCTGATTTCCTCCTCTGTAGTCCATTGGTTCATGTCTAATAAATCCCCAGGTCACCTTGATTCTGTGACTGAAACTGATCATGATCTATCACTCAACTGCTTTTATGCTTCCTCTCTCTTGTGAAACATTTCAAAGTCTAGGGAAATCTCTTACTCATTTTGCCTTCTCAACCAACTGACACACATGTAGCAGAGCATCCATTGACATTCCAGAAATGAGCATAATGTCTGAGCTTCTACATGTGTATGTGTGTTGAATTCCTTTGCTAAGAAGTACTTTCAGTGGAAATTCTCGCTGGTAGAAACTTGTAACGGTCAGTAAGTATTGCCAAAAATCTATTAAAGTGTGACTTTTAAAGAGAACCCGGATCAGATGAAAACGTTGGAGACTGGAGAATATGCCCCGGGATTTACTTGAAGGTGAAGAAATAACCTATAAAGCTAGGCAACACAATTTATACGGTTGATGACTGATCTTGAGGCTAAGTCTCTCCCTCAGCCCAGCCTGTCTACTGCAGATCATTAGCCTTTCAAAAGTCCTGTACAAAGACTAGAGGAGCTGATTGTCGTGATGAATCTAAACATGTGCAGTCTAATAGGGGACATGAAACCTTGCCTACAGCGAGTACGCCTTCGCTGGAACTCTGTAATGATGCACCTATAAAAATGTTCCAGCTATTACCAAGAGTCCTGGCAAGCTGAGGGGTGACATTCACAGCCAGCCCTCCAGGGTTCTCCAGTGACTCAGTGTGCCTCTGCTGCACCCCACCTCATTAAGCCGCTGTGTTATTCAGACAGACATTAATTACTCAGAATTAAGTGCCTGTGTGTAAATGCTTATTTTGGATAATTCAGAAGTGCCGTTAACTCCCTTCTAATTTTTACTCACGCTCAAAACACTTTCCTCAGGATGTCTAGTCACTCCAACTGGAGGACAAGTTATTAAAAGTATGCCATGCTTGACAGAGCCAGTTTGCTTTCCACTCTTTCTCCCAGCTCTCCACTCTACAAGATCTTTGACATCTACCGATGACTCTAGCACACTCCTGAAAAGTCTTGCTAAATATCTGGATCTCCCTCCAATGGCTATTGTATTGCTGGCATAACCCTTCTGAGCAATCACAGAGGGCTTGAGTAGGAAGTGAGACTATCAGGTAGGAGGGGGGAGGATCTGGATGGAGTTTGGAGAGGGGACAGTATAATCACAATATATTGTTTGAAAAAAATTTGTTTTCAACAAAAAATGAATCAAGGCAAGCAGTGAGGTGGTATCTTCAATATGTGACAAGGAGGCTGCACCAGTGAAATCTCAACAATATAGCTGCCTATACAAGACCTGAACAATGACAACACCAAGGGACATGCCAATATGGGTGGGAGAAATCTCACAAGATCCCACTCCCATGTGAAGACCTACAGATAACTGATAACTACTGAGAGGAGGAAAAGCAGTTTGCACCAGGGATGAGCCCCTGATAGGTTATCCAATCCCAAGTTGTCAGACCTAAATGAACTCAGCATGTAAATGAATGAATATATAAAATACTACTACTACTACTACTACTACTAATAATAATAATAATAATAAAAGAATAAGAGGTCATGAACTTGAAGAGGGACAATGGAAGCCACTGGAGCCAGGATCATGGGTATTATGCAAATGTGCATTCATATTAAATTCTCAAAAACTAATAAAACATCTTACAAGAAGCACAGCAATGGTTCTGCTCACAGTTCCCTTCTTACCATAACAATTTTGTGCGACCAGCAGGAGTCCTAGGCTGAAGCACTTAGATGTTTAAACATAGTCCTTTTAAATCCAAGTACATCATCTTGATTTTTCCCCAGAAGGTACAGAAGTTTTCACCAAAACCTGTATCAAATTTAAAGTTTTATTTCAAGTGCTATCTTTCAATCCCACCCCTTATTAAGACACTGGTGTCAAGATTAATGTCTAAATGTTAAGATGTAAGAGTTGCATGTCAAAAAGGGCAGATTACCATGGTAAGATGACAATTGGTGTTCAGAAATGGAGATCCAGCGGCTCTATGGGGGAGGAGAGGTGAGAAGGAAAGGGGAAGGCTGCAGTCAGGATATATTGTATGAGAGAAGAATAAACAAACAGACAAACAAACAAACAAACAAACAAGAAACTATCAAAGTCATGCTAAGCAAGAAAAGACAACAACATTCTCCAGAGACCAGAACAGGACAAGGAAGTACAGTGTGGCACAGTGGACAGGATTCCAGCAGAGAGAAAATTCTGGGGAAGAGGAGTAAGGACCTCCCTTGATGAGACAGTCATGAGTCAACAATGGCTTTCTGGCTTTAGGAATGTATCAATGAAGCATTAGACAATACTAGTAGAAACTGGATGAGGAGTGCATAAAAGCCCCAATTGCTTGATATTTTACAGTGACTCTAAAGTCTTACCAAAAAAAAAAAAAAATACTTTTAAAGTAATCATTAACTCAAATATCTGTATACAATAACTAAGCTTTTATATGAAAATATAAGCCAGCAACATTAGCTAGATCTTAAGTAAACAATATTCATGTAATAGTGACCATAATACATGTAAGCATGTAATTAAACCAAAATCTGTGGTGTAGGGCTGCAGATGTAGTTCACTGGCTTGCCTAGTATGTCATGGGTTCAATTCCCAGCACAGGAGAGAGGCAGGGAGTAGCAGTTAGCCCAAAACTGTGATATAGCAATGGTGACAGAATAAAAAGAAAGTAGAAGTAAGGAGTGAGAAAAGGACCTTTATCTCCACTCACCTAAAGAAATCAGTAGTACCTATGGAAAGCTCAAGTTTTATGATTCTTATAATTATTTTTATTGTAATGTTTTAAAAACAGAAAAATTTTAAACAAAAAGCAGGATATGAAGTGGAAGTTTCTGGTAGCGTCACGTGATGCAGACTCACATGGTGTTTTGCTGACTCAAGACCTGAGGGAGAACACGTGATGTTTGGAGAGAGTATAAATAGGACTCAACAGACATTCGTGGGGCACTTGCATGGCTTTGTTGAGAGAGGCACAGCAGATATGTCGGGCTGGTCCCAGTTGCTGTGCTGACTCATGCTTGTTAGGTAGAGGCTTGCCAGTTGCTGCTGTATTGTGCCACCACTGCTGATTTGTGTTTGGTATCCTGACACTACTAAACTGGACTGCTGGTATCTTGAAAAATGAAGATTGAAATCGCCTCCAAAACCGACTTCTAAACATGTCTATATCCTCTCATCCTATTTATCATCTTTGGCTGATGGGCTAGAAGAGGGTCAAAGCATTTAAAAACCCTTATTACTACAGTCAGCAGTACCTAATACCAATAAAGAATGAATGCAGAGGTAAAATGTTGCTAACTGAAGTTAGTTGTTTGTTTTGGAATTGAGGACTAAGGACTAGGAAACAAAAATCAGTGTTATTTTGTTTTGGGGGTTGGATACAATCTTTAAAGATTGAAGTCTTGAGATCACAACACGGTCACTGGAATAAATTCCTCTACATCTTTCTCTGTGGATAGCGTAGCCCCAGGAAACCCACAGTTGCAGCATTTTGTGATGGGGATATATTGTTCAAGATATCCTGAGGTGTTCCATAACTAAAGATATAGAGATATGAAGACAAGAGATTGTAATATCATAGCATGAAACACAGAAGTCACAGGGACACCAGAATCTAAGTAAAGCAAGAAGCATGCTTTGCAGAGGCTCTAGGGGATCATGTACCTTAACATCTTGAATTTATAATTCCAGCTTCCAGGACTGAGAGAAAATGAGCATCTTACTTTTAGTCACTATGTTTGTAGTGCATTGGAAGCCTTAGAAATCTCATAGACCCAACACCTATAAGTTTCACACCAGCAGAAATCACAGGTGTTTCCAAGTAAAACAATGGTTGCCACAGAGATGTGAAAATATTGTTTTTACGATTCATGACTTTGAAGTCACAATAGTAACTAATTGCTTATTAAGATAATATATAACAAATTTATTTTTTAAAACTATTCAGTAAATTAACAGGGGTTTCTTCCACTTTATAAACATAGACAATGAGGTTTTTCTAGTTCGTATTTCCAAGATACAGTTCATTGTGGTAAGAAAGTCATTGCAACTGGAGCTTGAGACAGCTTGAGACATACTGCATTGCAAGCAGGAAGCAGGGGAAGATGAATGCCAAAGACAGCTACCTCTCTGCTTTTCATGGGGTCCAATACCTAATCAAGAAATTCTATACACTGCCAAGATGACATTCAATATTAACCATCACAAGTCCACTCCTTGCCATCTTGACATTCAAACATTACCATTTTCAAACCATAATTTTTACCCTTCATCCCCATAAGCTCATGATCATCTCATAATACAAAATAAACTCATTCCAATATCAAAAGCCCCCATAGTCTTTAACAAGTCTAGCACTATTTAAAAGGTCAAAGTCTCCTTTGATACTCAAGACAATTCTCTTAATTGTGAATCCTGTAAAATTAAGTTTACAAGTTAAAAGCATCTTTTACACAACAGCACAAAGTAAAGATTCCATTTCAAGTGGAAAGGATAGGAAATAATAAGGAATGACTAGACTAAAATCCAGAAAAGAAGACATCAAATCCTACAATTGCATGCATGGCATCTGGGACTCATATTAACATCTGTGCTCTAAAAGACGTGGATATTCCTACTCTTCCAACTCTGATGCCTGTAGCACATATGGCTTCTCAGACAGGCTCCAGTGCATGCCTGCAGCTTCCCTTAGGAATTCCCCCTTAGTCCTGGCATCTCTAACATCCTGGCATCGCTAACATCACGGCATTTCCATGGCTTCACTTTCACAGCTTTACACAATGGGCTCTCAAGACTTCCCTAGAGGGCCACATACTGTCTGGCCCCAGTGCCTCTCTGTATATTTAGTACAATACTTCAGGGTTTTCCCTACCCTTCATCATTTATGCCTACAAAACAATACCATGAGGAGGAGGAAGATGGCAAATTCTGTTACCAGTGGGGTTGAGCCTAGCCTCATTGGACCATAGTTACATTAGCTTCTGTGTGGCAAACCTGGAGAAACATTTCCCTAAAGCTTTGCTTTCAAGGAGAAGGAAACCCCTTTCAGTTGCATGCTTAGTTTATTTGGTCTCCTTTCAAATAAGTTTAGATTTACAAATAAAAGCATTTGACAGTCAAGTTCCTGCCCATAAGACACTTCCTACTGTTCCAATACAAGGCCAGAAATTCCATTTAACTTTGTACCCTATTTCCTAGCATGCACCTTGGCTGCAACTTTTGACTTGTTTGAGATTTTTCCCCCTAGACAAACTGCATTTTTTCTTCATGAATAACCTTTTGCTCCTTTTCACAGTGGACTTGAATACAAGTAAATTGTAACTATGTAACATCGAGAATTCTCTCCTGTAAAGAAATTTCCTCTGCCAAGTAAATTAGTCCCTCACTTTTAAATTTAAATTTTCTTAACTTCTCAGATCATGGGTAGAGCAAAAACCAGATTCCTGGCCAAAATATCTTATGAATGGATCCTAGTCCAGCTCCTGATAGAGTGCTTATTCCCTCCAGAGACTTCACGAGCCAGATGGATATAGTTTGCCCTTCTGTCAGCCTTCTCGCCTACCAGAATTCCATCAGAGTAGCCTTCCAAGCTCTGATAACAGTATCTTCGAGTACTTCTTGTCCAGGGTTCCAAATTCTTCCACATTCCGCCTATGAACCAATTCCAAAGTTCCAAGAGCCACCTGGTCAGGTTTATCACATGACACCTTCTCAGTATAACTTTTCTTAGTTAATTGTCTTATTGTTGTGATAGAATAATTTTACAGAAACAGCTTAAAGTAGAAAGTGTATTGATTGTATATTTGATTTGTTCATTTGTTTTGGATCATAGTTCTAATTAACAGTACATCATGTTAGGAAAGTCTCTGCAGCAGGAACTTGAGACAGCTGGTCACATTGTATCTACACAATCTGGAAACAGAGGAAGATGAATGTTGACACTCAATTATCTTTCTCCATTTTATTGAGTCCAGAATCCAAATCCAGGGATTAGTGATACCCACTTCTGGGATGGAAATAGATCTACTCATCCCATTTAACCTAATCAAGGTAATTCCTCATAGATACGCCAACATCTTGTCTCTACTCAATGATGACTTGGTTAAGGAAGAAATAAAGAAAGAAATTAAAGACTTTTTAGAATTTAATGAAAATGAAGGCTCATCATACCAAAACTTACGGGACACAATGAAAGCAGTGCTAAGGAGAAAACTCATAGGTCTAAGTTTCTACAAAAAGAAACTGGAGAGATTGTACACTAGCAACTTGACAGGACACATGAAAGCTATAGAACAAAAAGAAGCAAATACACCCAAGAGAAGTAGACGGCAGGAAATAATCGAACTCAGGTCGGAAATCAACCAAGTAGAAACAAAAAGAACTATACAAAATATCAGCAAAATCAACAAGATAGATAAACTCTTAGCCAGACTAACCAGAGGGCACAGAGACAGTGTACAAATTAATAAAATTAGAACTGAAAAGGGAGACATAACAACAGAAACTGAGGAAATTCAAAAAATCATCAGATCCTACTACAAAACCTTATAGTCAACAAAACTGGAAAATATGGATGAAATGGACAATTTTCTAGACAGATACCAGGTACCAAAGTTGAATCAAGAGCAAATAAACCATCTAAACAGTCCCATAACCCCTAAAGAAATAGCAGCAGTCATTAAAAATCTCCCCATCAAAAAAAGCCCAGGACCAGATGGTTTTAGTGCAGAATTCTATCAGAGCTTCAAGGAAGACCTAATAGCAATTCTCTTCAAACTATTCCACAAAATAGAAACAGAAGGAACACTACCCAATTCATTCTATGAAGCCACAATCATGTTCATACCTAAACTTCACAAAGCTGATAGATTGCCATGATTTCTATGATATCAAAATAGCTTAAAAATTAAAAGATGATCAGTTCACTAAGATGAAAGCAAAACAATGAATCATAGTTTCACAAAATAGAAGCGTAAATGTTTCTAAAATGTAAGATATATTTGGATCCATTAATCATTAGGGGAATGTGAATATTAAAATCCAAGGTGGCTAGCAAAAATTTTGTCAAAAGTTCATTCCAAGGATATAAAGAGCCAAGAAGTCTCATTTGCTGGCAGTGGAAGTCTAAGCTGGTGAAACAACCTTGAAAAATTCAACATTTCCTCAGTGGACCCGAAAATGTTTATTTTTATGACCAGAAATTTGTCTCTTACACATGTAAACACTGTACAAATTTTTGAATCCATATCTTCCAAGTTTCTTGTACAAATAAGCTTGTTTGTAAGAGCAAAAGGAACAAAACTAGTATTATTGATAATAAGACAAATTGTGGCACTTCACAAAATAAAAGCGAAGGAAGACAGCCATGGGATTATGAGTATGATTTCAAGGGCATATGGTCCCAACTAGAAGAAGAAGCAAATCACAAGGGAGAACATATTAGAACAAAACTTGTGATAATAACTATTTCTGGAGTCAAGTTTAGTGTAGTGTGGCAGGAGGTTTAAATAATTAATTCTGTTCTAGTTTTAATGTTGCATGTGTGACATTTGCTTTTGTTATTTTCTGGAAGGTTCAATTATACATTGCAAGCTTTTATATTATAGCATATAAACAATAAGGTGTGGAGGCAGAGAGATGACTCACCAGGAAAGATTGCTTATTGATTGTTTTGGTTTGAATGATAATGACCCCCATAGGCTCAAGTAATTGAACGCTTGGTCCCTAGTTGGTGGAATTGTTTGGGAGGAATTAAGAGGTGTGGTCTTGTTGGAGAAGGTGTGTCACTAGGGGTGCGATCAGGACTTCAAAAGCCCATACAATTCCCAGTTAGCTTTCTCTGCCTCCTGCTTTTGATCAAGATGTAAGCTCTCAGTCACTGTTCTAGCACCATGACTGTCTGTCTGCTATCATGTTCCCTGCCAGTTATGGCCCTGGATTCACCTTCTGGGACTATAAACTCCAAATAAACTTTTTCTTTTATAAATTGCCTTGGTCATGGTGCTTTATCACAACAATAGAAAAGTAACTAAGACATTATCCTTCCAGAAGACCAGAGTTCATTTCCTTTCTAAACAGGAATTGTGCAATAACCTATAACTACAGTTCTAAGGGAACCTGATATCCTCTTGTGGCTTCTACAAGCATTCCCACACATATGGCATATGTACACACGCAAATTACTCTCAGATCCTCTCAGAGTTCCTCCCCCTTAACTGCATACTGATTTTTTCACAACTTACAGAGTGCAATTAGTATTGTAGATTCACCTACTGTAGTATGGTCAGCCATCCCTAAAGAGAATGGGTTCTACCACCTCCTAGCAGCCATCAACCATCAGTAGCTCTTCAGCTAACTGGCTTGATCTTGTACAGGTCTTGTGCAGGCAGCCACAGCTGCTATGTTCATGAGTGCAGTGATACTGTCGTGTCCAGAAGATACCACCATCTTGTCCCAGACCTCCTTGGCCTCTGACCATTACCATCGTTCTACCCTCTCTTCTGAAGTTTTCTGAGATTAGAGAGGAAGGGTATCTATATAAGACATGCCATGTGAGACTGAGCACGCCACAGACTTTGATCTCTTGTGAGTTCCTCACTAACTGTTGCCCATTACACAAAGTTGTCTTTCTGATGAGGACTGAGAGGCACATTAATTGATGAATACAGAGATGCTAATTTGATACTGTCTGGTTTGCAAAATAGTAGGAGCAGGTCCACTCCTCCAGCCTATGAACTCCCCAGATGTGGAATCCTGGCCATTTTATGGTCTCAGGTTTACTCCCATCACATCTGTGACTATGGTACTGATGGACATATCTTGTCAGGCTGGTTGTTGTTGTAGCTCACAGAGTTCACAGCTGGGCAAGACTGCTGATGATTTTCTCCCCCAGCTGCCTGCATTGCACCTTTATGAATGTTAGTCAGAAGGGAAGAAACTTTCAGGTCAGTATCAGCTTGATATTTTTCAAGTCCTGTGATTGAAGTCTATGGTATACTCATCAATAAAGACTTAAAATCAAGTTCTGAAGGACACATAATAGCAATGGCAATATCCTGCACTGTTTGTGAAGTCTGGAAACTTTCTTTCTTTTTTTATCTTTCAAGCTTTTATTCAAGTGCACTGACTTGAGGATGTCTTAAATTTTGTTAAAAGCAGCCACATCCATGGACTGTACGTGGTCCTCAAAAGCGGTAATCTGCTCTTCCAGCATATCTGTTCCAACCTTATCATCTTCAACCACACACTGTATTTGAAGCTTTTTAATTCCGTATCCCACTGGAACCAATTTAGAGGAGCCCCACACCAAGCCATCTGCTTGAATGCTTCGGACACACTCCTCTAGTTTTGTCATGTCTGTCTCATCGTCCCAAGGCTTCACGTCTAGTAAGATGGAAGAGTTTGCAACAACTGCAGGCTTTTTAGCTTTCTTTAATTCATACTGTGCAAGGCATTCTTCTCGTAGCCTCTTTGCTTCTTTGTTTTCCTCCTCCTCATCAGATCCAAAGAGATCAATGTCATCATCATCTTTAGCATCTGCAGCTCCACTTCCTGTGGTGTCGTCCACACTGGTAGGGCCATACTTGCCCAAAGATTTCTTCACTCCCGGCAGGCTGGCCTTTTCTTTTTCGTAAGACTTGATGTGATTATACCAACGCAGGGCATGACACAGGTCAGAGGGTGGTGGCCCAGAGACTGCTTCAAATACTGCCACATCTGCTTGTGATGGCACATACCCCTCAATGTAGCTCTTGTCCGCCAGGTAATCGTTGAGCACCTGGAGGCCGGCAGGGGTTTTCAGGTCTGCGAAACCCATGGTGTCGGCTGTAACCCGGAGCCGAGTGCCAGAAGACCGCAGCCAGCCCTGAGGGAAAAAAGCCTCTGGAAACTTTCTAACCAGCAGAAAAGGAGATATCCCACACCTAGACTTGGACTATTGTCAGTTTGTGGCTTTGGGGGAGAAGTAGTGCTTTCCATGTGGGGTAACTGAATTTAAACTTCTATGTGGGGGATAGAGAATAATGGGAAATTAGGTTTCAGTGGGCAGGAAGATGGAAGGGTAGGAAATAAGTGTAGGGAAGAGATGACTAATATTAAGGATGTTTGAGAAAGCAATATGGAAATCTGCTATTTTGTAAGTTTCTTAATATAAACATATTAGAAACGTAAGTGGTAACATATTTCTTTATAAATACACAATAAAGTAATTTCTAAAACTGGGTTGGTGGCTCAAGTCTGTAATCCCAGCTACCTGGGATGATACAGAAGGATTGCAAATTCAAGGCCTGTCTGGGCAACAAAGTAATTCTATTTACTTTTCTTTCTCTCTTTTTCCATCGTATGATGTTTTAATACGGCAAGAGTCTAAAGGGAATAAATCTTATCTTAGTTAACACCAGCAGACTGAATGTGTCCTGAATACTTTCTGCTGCTGAATATACGTGAGCCAATAAATAAGTAAAGATGAAGTAGATAGAAATTCAGGCTGGGCTGGTCCCCGCTCAGTGCTCCACGGGGGATTTTCTCCTGTGGTAGAGACATGTAGGTGAGTGTTAATGTGGGTTGGGCTCTGGAGTCTACTTCTGCCGTGCACATGGCTTCGGCATGTCTATGAAGATGATCATGTTTTAGCAAGGCCACCATGGATTCCTTACTTGGGGTAACGTAATTAGGATCAAAGAGTAATAGAATACTACTTATAAGCAAGGCATTATCTACAGTGCTGATGTTATAAACAGCTCAGGTGAACCAAGGCCCCTCCTCCCTTTTTTCATCTTTTCCTCCTTTCCTTCTTTTCTTTCTTTCTCCATTTCTACCCATCTCCCTTCATCTTTCCAGATACAGAATTGGATCGATTGTAGAATTGATTTCTCACTGTCTGGATTGGAATCTAGACCTTCTGCTCTTTTAAGTTTCTTTCACAGAGGAGGATATATCAAGAAAAATAAGGGCTTCAAGAAAAAGCAGGTCTCTCAGGGAGCCTGATGTAGTGATCTCTACTTTGGGTGTTTACCAAAACCTGAGTGTGGATCATGCGTTGAGAGGAATAACAAACAAACCGCAACAAATTACCCAAGTTGTTCATAGATGTAAAATCTTCAAGAAGAAATGGAACTGATTGGAACAGTGTCTGACAATCCAAAAATCAGAAGACAAATGCAGTTAAATAAGGATAATTGGATGCTATTGACACCTGACTGACAAACAGGGATGCTACACATGGAAATTTAGGCAGGATGACAGGATGTTACACTTGCTCAGGAGCAACAGGATCTTTTCTTCGCAGATTACTTTAGTTGTAGCTAGAAAAGTTTAAGTTCATTGAAAAAAAACAGGACTCTGAAATCCATTGGCATACATGCACTGCCTCTGTGGAAGACCCTACACAGTAATGAGAGTCTCCAGAGGATAGCTGCCATTCCTCCCTTTTTGTGTCTTTGGAAGTGAGTATTGTTGGATGGCAGGATTTAACACACAAAGGAGGAGTAAAGAGGGAAAGGAAAGCAAAGGAACCCCAGGAAATGCATGAACTAGGTAGAGGGAAGGCACTTTGACCAGACTGGAGGGTGTATGAAGAGGATTATGGGACCAGGGTGCCAGTCACTGGGCTGAAATAAACCCCACAGGAATCATAACCTAATCTCAGCATGGCCCTCAGCAGTCCCTTCCCAGGTCCTTGGTGCTTCTAGACCTCCTCTGATTCTGTCAGTATTCCCTGAAGGAAAGTTATCATTTAGAGCTACCTGTTGAATGCAATGCCCTTATTTAAATAGGATATCTTTCTCTCTCCCTCTCTCCCTTTCTCCCTCCCTCTCTCTTTCTCTCCATCCCTCCTCCCTTCCTTCTCTTCTTCCCTAAGGCATTTCCCTCCCAGCTTTGACAAATCCACAGCCCTAAGTACCAAATCCTCACTATTGTCTATCTTTTAGAGAACTGTGTGGTGTGGCACTGTGCCAGACCCTAATCATTTAGCCTGGGGAGCCCGCCATAGGGAGTTAATCTGAAAGGCAGAATCAGGAGCAAGCCGCCCTCTCTAAAGGTACTGCTAGACCATCAGTGTTAAATTGTATCTGACATTTAATTCCAGCTTTGGCCAGTTTTGTGCGAAAGCTGACTTCAGTGAGACATTGATCAGCCCACAGCTCTTCATGGGTTTTGACAAAATCAATTTTTTCCAGTTGATTGGGCGATCATTAGCTGACTTACAGAAAGGCCTGGGTCATGCACAGCTTTCTGCAGGCCTTGAAGCTGAGTGAGTACGGAAGAAATGATGAAAAATTGCCCCTGCCAGTCATTGCCCCTTTCTCCACAGAAAGGGACCAATTCAAGTCTACAAAAAGCAGACTCATCTTTAATCTCATTGCTTCAAAAATATGTGTCTTTGAGCAAATTATCTAGTCAATTTAGAAAATCATATTCATCTTAGAGAAAGGAGACAAAGTTGGAAGAGACTGATTCCTGGCACTTCTTCCAGTCTATCTTACTGTCTCACATCCCTTTACCTAATGATCACATCTTTATTTACCTAGAGATGCTTTGGAACAAAAACACCTGCTTAATGTGGGGGTCACATGACTGATTACGAAATTTTGTCCAGTGAATCAGTTCAAAGTATTCTAACAAAATGAAATGACAGGATCTCCACCCTTAACAATCATTGACTTCTTAGATGATTCATAACATATAGAAAACCCTTTTCTATCAGATAATAAACTATACCACAAGAAGCTAAGTCTGTGTCTGTTCTCTGTAGCCAGCTGAGCACTAGCTACATAGTCAGTACTTGTTAATGTACAGTTGACAATGAATAATTCAGCTATTGTATTTTTATATTGGAACACTTTGCTGTAGGAAAGTTACTAAAAGCATGTCTTAAATATCCACACTTTTACAAAAATACCTAAAGACTGATTTATTTATATGCCTGCATGTGATAGTACGGCATAGCATAGCATAACACAACATAGCATAGCATGTGTTAAATACTCCAGGAGGGACTGAAGTTAGTTCATATTCAGTCACACTCAGTCATTTTGGAGCATGGAGTAGAACTTTCAGGTGAGGGAGTAGTGTTAACTGTCACTGGAGACACAGCATCAATGAGTAAATGCTAGGTCATCTGACTGTGGCATTCTCCAGAGAATCTGTATACCATCCTCCCTGCTTGTGTAACAGCGGGCTTTATAATTCCACAAACAGTCCCTACCCATGACATGAATGACTCAGAATGATACTGTGCCCTTAGTTTGCCTTTCTTCTTCTCTTCTGAAACCTTCTGCATCTTTGTAAAGAGAGACACTCTTTAATCTTCAGTGAGAAATCTCAATGCAGTGGGCTCTGCATGAATCTCTCTTTGCATGAATCTGCCTAAGGCAGAATTAACCTTTAAGAAATGAACAAGATAGTATAGGACAGCTCTGTCATGTAATAGGCACTCAAAAAAGTCTGGGATGTACATATAATATATTCACAGTAAAATCTGACCATGAAATTGATTCATGTTTGGTGGCTTTCAATAGATTTTACTCTCTGTTGCTGTGATGTGAACGTGTGTGGTCTTCCTTCCCAAACTTCATCTTTTGAAATCCCCACACCCACTTTTGAAAGTGTTTTAATTTGTTCTCTGATACTGTGTTAGAACACTATAGCCAAAAGCAACTTAGGGGAGGGAAGGGTGTGCCTGGTTTACACTTCCAGCTCACAATCCCCTTTGAGGGACACTCTCATTGGATCTAAAACATCTCATTAGGACCCCTTCATTTATCATGTCTCATGATAACAGGTGCAAACTGACAAGGGCAGCCAGCCTTTGACCAGAACTCCCCAAACTCTGAGCTAACAAGGACCTCCTCATTTAGCATGTCTCACTTGTAACAGGTACAAACTGATAAGGGCAGCCAGCCATTGACTGGAACCTCCAAACTGTGATCTAACACAAAGCTTTTCTCTTTTTAAATCAATTGCCTCATGCATTTTACTACAATATAGAAATGCAGGCTCACAGAGAAAATTGGCACCGAGAAATAGAATCATTACCGTGATACCTGATGGTATTGTTCAAAAGCCCTGGGAATTGATTTCAGGAAAACTTTGGATTTTTCAAGCTAGGGAAAGCCTAGAATGTTACGTAGAGTTTAACGGACAACTTCAGTGAGAGTTCAGAATGTAATGTTAATATAATCTGTGTAGTAAAAGCCAAGCTGCTAAGGTTTTTCCTTGAAAGTTGGGGTTAAACTAGAAGTCAGATTCAAAATTGTGTTAATTCTTGACAAAGAATTTATCTGGATTTTTGTATACACCCTGAAACCCTGTGGACTGGTAGTGATTGTCCAAATTAGCAGATAGAGGAAACTTCAAGGCAAGGAACCATTTGGGGCAATATGACTGCTGTCATCTGCTTTTATCAAAATTTACAGTAAGAAACAAAAACAAAATACATAGAGGAAAATTTATAGCTTCTCAGGAAATGAGATTATTTAAAAATGCTGTCAGGAAGGGTACAATTTCTGAAGAGTGCACCATCAAATGAAGCCAAGTAGCTTGCACTAGGATAACAGGAGAAATACCATTGATGCATATCACATTTGGCTATTCCACACCCAGAGCAAGATCAAGGGTGTGAGTTTGCTTCATACGCTTTAAGAATAGAACCTCAGAATGGGCCACATACCCTGAACCAGCTCAGGTGTCATTGCCCTAGAACTCAAAGCAAGGGACTCAAACTGCTACAATCATGGTCCAAGCAGGCACAGGTGCAGCTCACATTGGCACCAGACCTTTGTGATATCTGTGTGATGTTGCTTTCCCAAGTGTGAACAATACAGGAGTTACAGCTTTATCGTGGCTTCCACTAAGATTTTAGAGGAATGAATAGAAGGCCAAGCAGGATCTCTGCGAGTAGCCTGTGATAGGGTGGTATGCAAAGCTGTGAGAATGATGCCATCATCACCATGGAGACAAGAGGGTGGTAGAGATACCAGGAATGTGGATGCTGGCAAGGAAGCTCCAGGTGGTGTGGAAGAGCTAGCACAAGGGAATGCCTGTAAAAGCTGCAACCAAGAAGGCTTTACACATTGTCCTGATGGTCTACACTGACACTGCCCAGTGACAGCCACCAATGTGACCTGCTGCCATTAAGCACTGGAATTGTAGCCCAATGACAGCCACCAATGTGACCTGTTGCCATTAAGCACTGGAATTGTAACCAGACAGAATAGAAATGTATTAGTCTATCACACAGGTTAGGTTTCAAAGACTTAACGGAATGAACATGAAATGTCCTAATAATTTTTTGTTCTCATTATGTACTGAAATAATAAATGTTTTGATTAGACTTAGTTAAGTAAAATATATTAAAATGAAATGAAAGTAAATGTTTTACTTATCCGTTTATTCTTTTTAATGGAGTGTATAGGCACTTAAAGTAGAATATAGGCCTTTGGTCTCTGTACTAGTGTTTTCACAGAGCACAACTGACTTCCTTTTCTTTGTTCGTCTGTCTTTTGCACATTTGCTTGTTTGAACACTGGGATGCTTAATTCCAAATGTCAACTGGTAGGGGCGGAACTGCCTGGAAGACAGGTCCCTGGGCATGCCTGTGGGGATTATCTTGATTGGGTTAATTGGAATAGAAGGACCTACTCATTGTGGATGACACCTGGCTAAACTCTTGAACTATATAATGGAGATCGATGTAGTGTGTAATTATAAAAAACAATCCACGCTAATCCAGCTAATCGCCAACACTGGCAGTCTCAGTCTGTTCCAGCCCAGTACATAGCCTGAGACTGAGACTGCATGTTTCTCCTAGTGAATTCCTCTCCCTCAAACGCCAGCCTTTCCTCTCCAGAGCTCCGAGATCGCTCTCTGCCCCCACCTAATACTTCCATGGCCAGCCTGAGAGATCCTCTGAAGTTACCTCTCCCCTGGAGCTCGGTCCTCGCCCAATCTTCCCGTTTCAAAGCCTGGTCGAATTCCACCCCAGCTATTTCCCTCTGGCCAACCTGAGTTGCAGGAAATGGAAAACACCAGACAATCTTAGTTTAGAATCAACAGATAATACATCGCTGGGCGTGGAATCTACCATCCTAACTCATCAACTATTCTATGTTAGAAGTCTTCCAGTGGTGGAATCTGTCACCAGATCTAACATTTTCCGGTCTACATCTTGTTTCCTTTCACTCCTTCCTCACTATACAAGAAGGGGCATTCCTATCTCCCTTTTCCCCTCTTCCTCTCTCAGACCTAGAAGGTCTGCCTCCTCCTTTTCACACAGAGATTGGCTTCTTGTCGTCTTTATTATCCAATCAATTAATTACAGGAAAATTCCTCTACAGATGGAGAATTGAGCAACAGAATTCATTTATAGTCTCTGCTCTTGTGTGTGGAAAAAGGGGGTTACTTCAGCTTACAGATCTCTGGTCACTTTCTATCACTAGGGAAGGCTGGGTAGGAACCTGAAACCAGGATGTGGTGGTGTAAATACGCTTGGCCCAGGGAGTGGCACTTGTTGTTGTAGGAGATGTGGCCTTGTTGGAGTGGGCGTGGCCTTGTTGGAGGAAGTGTGTCATTATGGTTTTAAGACCCTAGTCTGAGCTGCCTCAAAGTCAGACTTTTTCTAGTGGCCTTCAGATGAAGATGTAGAACTCTCAGTTCCTCCTGCACCATGCCTGCCTGAACACTGCCATGCTCCTGCCTTGGTGATATGGACTGAACCTCTGAACCTGTAAGCCAGACTCAATTAAATGTTGTCCTTTTAAGGGTTGTCTTGGTCATGGTGTCTCTCTACAGCAATACAAACCCCTAACTAATACACAGGAGCTGGTACAGAAGCCGTAGAGGAGTGCTGCTTACTGGCTTGCTCCTCATTGCTTGCTCAATCTACATTATTACTATTTATTAATTATTAAAAATAGATTTTTTCCACTCGCTATATTCTGATTACAGTTTCTGTTCACCATACTCCTCCCAGGTCCTCCCCCTCCCATCCCAACCCTAAACAGGTACCTAAGGATTAATAATCAAGTAAAAAAATAAAACAAAACAAACAAATCAAAAGAGGACAAATAAGAATTATAAATAAATAAAAAATACAAATAAGTATAAAAAACAAATAAGAAAATGATCCAAAGAAAAAAACATAAGAAGCTCATATAAATGCAGAGACACACATATTCACACAGGAATTCCATACAAATACTAAACTGGAAGCCATAATATATATGGAAAGGATCTGTAAAGTTTTTGTAAAATGCCCTGACTTTACATTATGTTCATTTTGTGTTGGTCATCTACTGTTGGGCATGGGGCCTACCCTACAAATTCTTTGTTTTCCCAGTAAGACTCCATTGAACAGAACTAAGTTTTCAATTCAAGTAGCTATCAGTTGGTGACAGTTTCTGGGTTAGGGCTGGATTGGGGGGTGTATGTGTCCACTTCTTTCAGCTCTAGGAAAACATCTGTTGCAGATACATCTGGCTCTGTGCTGCCGTAGTTTCTGAGAGTTCATGCGAGCACAGCCCTGTTGAGTCTAGAAGGCCTTGATTCCTCAGTGTCCTCCATCTCCTCTGGCTCTGACACTCTACCCACCTCCTCTCACTCAGAGTTCCTGAGCCCTGGGGAAGGCTGGGATGGTATGGAAGGGTTAATGGAGACATCCCTTTTTAGACAGATACTCTTTGCTTATTGATTATGGAAGCAATGTGACTAGATGCTTCAAGCTCCTGATGCCCTGATTTCACCACTATGGTGGACCTCATCTTGAACTGAGAGTTAGAGTAAACCTTTTCTCCTTTAAATTGCTTTTGTCAAGATATTTTATCAGGGCTCAGCATAGTGGAGTGGAGGGCCACAGCCACCATGGGATGCCTGTTTGGGAACCTGGTCCGGATGCAGCATGTGATCTCCTACAGATCCTTGCCCTTTGAGCAGCGTTCCCTACTACTTCAGGAAAGGCATCCCCAAAGTGTTACACCACGTGAGGGATGCTGCTTAGTGAATTGCTTCCCTCAGCTTGCCTTGTTCAGCCTGTCTTCTTATAAAACCCAGGATCACCAGTTCAAGGATGGCACCACCCACAAAGGGCTGTGCTCTCCCCAGGTGATCACTAACTGAGAAAATGCCTTAAGCTGGATCTCATGGAGGCATTTCCTCAACTGAAGCTCCTTCCTCTCTGATGACTCTAGCTTGGGTCACATTGTCACACAAAACCAGCAAGTACACTAGGCCAACTGCTTTTCTTCTTTTCATTTACAAGCAACTTTTCTTTTTTTTTTTTTTTTTTTTTGGTTTTTCTAGACAGGGTTTCTCTGTATAGCCCGGGCTGTCCTGGAACTCACTCTGTAGACCAGGCTGGCCTCGAACTCAGAAATCCGCCTGCCTCTGCCTCCCGAGTGCTGGGATTAAAGGCGTGTGCCACCACCGCCCGGCTGTACAAGCAACTTTTCTATCACTAAGTTTTTATGGTGTTCTTATCTGATAGGAATTAAAATTAGAAAAAATTCAAGGGGCTCAATGCTAATTCCCAAGATATTATTGTGAATTTAGAAGGAAATTTAAAGGAAGGAATTCCCATGGAAGAAAAGAGAAAAAGTCAGGGAATTTATTAGTCAGAGTTTTTGTTGCTATGACAAAATACTTGAGGCAGGCTATATGGAGAAAATGCTAATTTAGTTTTTCTTTTTTTGTATGCTGTTCATCCACACAATATTGATCATGCTATTACATAGGGTCTCTGTCTATCTTCTTGTTTTTTATTCTGGCCAAATTCTCCTATGCTTATTAGTATAGGCATAGTGGTAGACTAGCATAATCTTCTAATCAGCAGAAGCAATGACCCACTGAATACCAATGATTCAATGTATGAGAGCTATCCTGGGGGATAAATTAACCCTATAATGCCAGTAATGCAACACATTGCCCTGTGACAACTCCAAAGTAGTGTTTCTAACCTTGGACTAAGAGAAAGAGGAAAGGCCATTCTCTTACAGATGTATTGGGGGCTTCAGAGCAGTCAGAAATTCAAAAACAGTAGTTGGCCAATAGCACTAAGGTCGGTTCATTTATACTTGGGATTCTTTAGTAGAATCTCCCATATAGCTAAGTCAAGGCTTAGATGTTTAGTTGACCTCAAAAGTCACTCGCAAACTCTGCCCTACTGAGTGTCTGCCTTGCACTGTAGTTGTCTTTGGAGTTTTCTTGTTATCTCTTCTGAAGTGACTCTGTCATTTCCTCATTGACTTCAAATGAGAGTGTTTTTCTTGATATGCATTCTGAAACTTGTACAAGAAGTCAGGGCCTGTTAAATAAATAAATAAATAAATAAATAAATAAATAAATAAATATTCTTCTCCTTGAGGATTCATTCCGCAGAAAGACAAAATTAGTTAGTTCATTTGGAGATAACGTCTCCTCTTGACCCAAGAAGTTGGGAACAGAGGCAAGTCTACAATAAGAAAGAGAACACACCCTGATTTATGCCTTGTTGTTTATCCAAAGTCTAACTTCCAAGACTAAACATAAATGATGCCCCCATAAAGAACACATTGTCAGCAAATCCAGGCTATCAAAATTGTAGCTGTCATCTGAGCCCCCTACTTTTAACTTTCCAGGTTCTGGATGCCATCTTCGGTGATCCTAGGCCACCTATCTGGTTTAAATTTAAAGGGTCTCTCCAAACATTCTTCTGGAAATTCTGTCACATCTATCTCAAATCCATCTATTTGATGGTGTAAGAAGTTCACTTAAATGCAACCATTCTCCCCCTGCGTTGCATCAAATGGAAACAAAGAAGGAAAAAGGAGAGGTGAGAAGGGAGGATAGCAGCCAGAAGCAGAAATAATCATACACATACATTAGAATTTATCTGTCTTGGGTTGGAGAAATGGTTCAGAAGTTAAGAGCACTGACTGCTCTTGCAAAGGTCCTGGGTTCAATTCCCAGCAACCACATAGTGGCTCATAACCATTTGTACTGGGATCCAATGCCCTCCTCTGGTGTATCTGAAGAGAGCAACAGTGTACTCACATAAAATACAAATTAAAATAATATATATATATATATTTATATATTTTTTTAATTTTTTATATTTTTTATATTTCTTATATTTTTATATATTTAAAATATATATATTTTTTAATTTTTTATATATTTTAAAACATATATATATATATATATATATATGCCTCCTGCCTTAAATAAGGTAAGAACTATGAATTGGGGGCTGGTTTTGAACCCCAGTCAGAAGCTTTGCTGTTATCAGATAGCATCCAAAGAGAGATCAAGTGTTCATCATGGAGAATATTACTGGGAATTCAATTCTCTTATCTTCTATATTATTTTGTTAGCATAAAATAATTTGCTAAAAATCTTGAGGCTTAAAATAAGCATATCACATCATAATTTCTTTAAATTGGAAATGTAGGTCAAATGAGTCTCGCTCACACACATTCTCTCAGAGGGTGGTAGTGAAGCTGTCTCAGCCAGGGCTCTTTTCCTATCTGAATGTTTAACTTAGAGTAGTTACTTCCAGATTCATTCATATGACTGTGGGCAGGACAAAATTTCTCTCAATAAGGATTTTGCTAAACCTAGTATCTGTTGACTCAAGAAAAGTCATTTTCAGCAGGACACCAGTGTAGATTTCTAGAAAAAAAAAGAGTGTCTGCAAAGACTGATTGACAGATTAAAAGGCAGGGAGGGACGTGGAAGGATTGGAATATTGCAGGACAGGAGGCTATTCAACCTGTCCTGGACTAGTCTTACCCCCTTATAAGCCATTCCTCCTCCACCTCTGTGTCAGAACTAACACACTGTGACTAATAGATTAAAAACCCCTTGGAAACTAATAGCTTAGCAGACCAGTAGCTTCTACAAACCTCAAAGCTAAGAAAGTCATCAGATAACATCTGCGGCCCCTGGAAAAGCTTCCCCCATTTTGCAGCATCCCCTTCTCTGATGAACCTACTAATGGATCTTAAAATTACCTCTATTTATGATTTATCTGTCCTATAAAAACTATAAAATTTCATGAAACTGCTTCCATGTGGAAACACAGAATTTGAGGTAACCTAAATTTACGTTCCCAGGCCATGGTCATTCAAATTTGGCTGTAGGTCTGGAGAGATGGGTCAGCGGTTAAGAGCACTAACTGCTCTTCCAGAGGACCTGACCTGAGTTCAATTCCCAGCAACCACATGGTGGCTCACAACCATCTGTAACGGAATCCGATGCCCTCTGAGCAATAGCATACTCAAATTTGGCTGTAGAATAAACTCTTAAACTCTTATTTCTCTTTTAAAGTGAGAATTCTGATGTTTTCTTGTTTGTTTATTTGTTTGTTTTACATTGTTTTTGTTTTTGCATTAATAGCAAACACCACAGCTGCCCCAGATCTGCAGAGGACCTGGCATGACGATGATTTTGTTGTTAAAACAGAAAAACACTGATAACCAGTTGTTTTATCTACTTTCTAGTCTCATTTGTTTTTATAATACTTTGTCATGAGGCCTTTCCACAGTACTAAGGAACATGGGAGTACAATACTCTTGCAGCAATATGCAATCCCAAATAAGAACATTACATTGTGTCCAAAAATTGAAGCTACATTGTCCTCACATCCTAACCTTAGACAGCTGTAAAAGTACAAGGTAATTTATGAGTTATATCCCAACACTTCTCCTATACTGTCTTTAGAACTGGATCAGTTACTCTAGGTTCCATTCAGCAAGGTAAAGTCATATAAGAGCATAAAGGGCAGAAGTGACTAGACTCGACTTGGGGGCTTCCCATTCCATTCCCCATTGTTGATTCATCCCCGTGTAGGAGTGCGTTGTCTTTAATAGTGTTACAGAATATGTTTCTTAATGTTTTATAGGTCAATTAGAGGTGAGGTATAAAAAAAATACTACCACATGATGAATGATTTTTGCCAGAAACAATTTGACTGAAAGCAATTTCGTGGAAACAAGAATGATCCAAAATTAATTTGGTCAAAACATATCCTAGTCACCAGAGGAATAGAAATATAGAAGCAAAATACAAGTAAAAGTCCCTCAAATCCTGAAAGGCAGATGAAAATTACTGAAGACTAATAAAAGGCTGCGAAAGTACTTTCTGTCATGAACCAAAATAAACAGTGTCATGAAACTAGAGACAGACTATTAATATTCCACAAATTATCGTATTGGTCAGCTTGTTTCATAAGAAATTGTATTGAGCCAAATGGCTCTCAGCTGAATTGCCCCATCCCATTAGAAAACACAACAGCTTCTAACAACGTGGTAGAGAGGCTATGGCCAGCTTAGAGTGAGTTTTCCAGGAGAAGTAATTAGTGTTAGTAGGCCAAGAGATGGTGTTAAGTAATCAATTACTCTGGAACTTAGTCTTTTAAAATATCAATAACTTATAATTTTTACCATTTCTTTGAGTCAAGAATTAGGGAATATCTTAGAATCATGAGAATCTATCATGAAACTGTAATCCGATGCCAGCTGGGGCTGTAATCAGTTGAAAGCTGATGCACTGGCACTGGTTCCTAAGTGGTCGAATAGCATAGCTGTCGGCTTAGCCTCTGCATGTGAACCTCCCAGACAGGTATTTGGTGTGGATCATCACAGGTATGACAAACAGCTTGCCCCAAAGTGAAGGAACCAGGGTAGGAAGATGGGAGCTTATGGCTTTAAGGCCTTAGCACAGGAAGCCACATACTTTCAATCCCATCACAGTCTCTTAGTGACAGAGATCCTTCTGATTACAGAGAGAGTATAGTACAGAGGTGTGAATTCCATAAAGCATTAGCCATTGGATGTTTTCTTGGTGTCTAGGTGTCATATAAACAAAAAGGATGAACCACTTCCAGCCATTTTTCGATAGTATCTAGTTCTTCTTTCTTATTTAAAAGATAATAATTGTTCTCTCCTTAGTTCGCAAAAACCCTAAGTCTAAGCAAGTTCAAGTTTCAACTGCATCCAAGATGAATAGTTCAAGTACAATGTATAGGAAGAGCCAGCCTTATACACTAGAGCTGCCTTGCTCAGCCAAATACCAGGTCTACTGCTTTGGGACTAGAACTTTAATTCCTCTAGAATTCTGCAGGAAAAAAAAAGTGGTGTTGTGTACTTAAAGGGGGAAAAAATCATCAAATGCAAATACCCTGGAGAGAGGTAACATGCTAGCCTAAATTTGCATCGAGGTGTGAATGATGTGTGACAGACCATTTCCTGAGCCACGTTCATAAAGGCCAGGCAACAAATAGAAAGTGGAAAGGGCCCTACGAGAAACATGGGCGAGGCATCCAGGGAAGTGCAAGTAAAAGCTCTGACATCACCGTTGTTTCCAGAGCCCACACTTCTCCCACGGCAGTTCAAAGAGAGAATTATAAAAAGTTAGACCTACTGCCCAAACGATAGTAATGAGCCCTAAAATAGAGTCCAGTTAGGAATCCATGATTTAAAAAGTCATTTTTAGATTGAGGTCCAAACCCTATAGTTTATATTGTAACTTCTTTTGATTATTGGCCTCTCCAGATGTGTAACTCTGAACATTCTGGCTCTAACAACTCAGATAGGGTACAGTATCAATAGGAGAAGGGTAGGGACTGAAGGAGAGGCACAGAGTGAAGATACACACTCATAAAAGCACACTTGGATCAGAAATAAATAACCACTGCCAAGCTTATGTTGGTCCTTTACACCACCTGGCATTGCCCCAAACAGGCAGAAAAAGTCTATCAATGTGAGTTTGTATTTCCAGGAATGACTAAGAGCTGGCTATGTAAAGAGTGCTTTAAGCCAAATACCATGACAATGACCTTCAAAAAGCAAGGAGGGGTGTTCAAATGTCTCCATGGTCCTGCAACTTGGTTGCACCAAATATTGCTCAGGTTCACTCCCAAATACCTGAAAAGTGTTCTAATAAAATAGTTTTATTCAAGTCAATTATAACTTATGCTCATAGATTATAATTTAAAAAAAAACAGAGGGCACAGCAGTTTCTAACTCTCTTTCTGTGACTCTTTTCTTTTCTCTCAGACCTAACTGTGCTACCACATTCTCTCTTTCTACTAAGACAGTTCTGCTGCGTTCATCTCTTTCCCTTAAATATCCATGACCAAGAGAGTCCAGTTTTGCCATTACCACTGAAGATCCCTCAGATCATCTTGTCTTCCTACCATTCCAGGCAACCTGGATGGTTTGTATTTTGACTTTAAAGGGAAATCCATCCATTCAACAACAAATGACAAACAGAGAGAGAGAGAGAGAGAGAGAGAGAGAGAGAGAGAGAGAGAGAGACAGAGAGAGAGAGAGAGAGAGAGAGAGAGAGAGAGAGAGAGGGAGGGAGGGAGGGAGGGAGGGAGAGAGAGAGAGAGAGAGAGAGAGAGAGAGAGAGAGCATCAGAATGCCCCTATACATAAAGGTACTTTTAACAAAGTCCTTCACAGATGAGACCTTGCTTATAAAATATTATCTCCAGCAGGCGTACGAAATGAAGGCCTTGATTGTAGGAATCAAAGACTCTAAAATGGCTTATGTCTGCTTTCTTTCTGATTGCCTCAAAGGATTATTGTATATCTTGTTCAGTGCTGTGAGTGATAAATTACCTAGCATATAATAGACACTCAGTAACTACTCATAAGATTTATGTGACAATAAACTGCCCAAGAATTGAAGGAAGTCTATTTTGATTCTTCCCCTAATTGTTAAAGCCTAACATATGACATAAAATCCCGTAAATATTAAGTATTTTTAAGCTCTGAATCTAATTCCATACCCTGTACTCATCTGAATTCCCTGTACTCTATTTTTTACTCTCTGTCCATGATGTACAAATGCGTAGACACCTACTCTCTTTCCACTCTGCAGTCTCTACTGATGGTCATGCTTTAGACAGATAGTTTTCTATTTCTAAGAACAAAATAAAATTTAAAATCTCATCTAAGAGAAATGGAAGTTTAGGGAAAAAGCCATCTACTTGTCTTACTAGATCCCATTCAAACACTGATGACAACTGTTCATACATTCTTGTATTAGCCCACTTACTATTTCACCAACAGTTGAGTGATTTCTGATACAAAGATACATTCAGCATCTGCACCCCCCCGCAAAAAAAAAGGAAAAGGAAGGGAAGAAGGAAGAAAGGGAGGGAAGGAGGGAGGGAGGGAGAGAGAGAGAGAGAGAGAGAGAGAGAGAGAGAGAGAGAGAGAGAGAGAGAGAGAGAGAGAGGAAGAAATCCCTGATGCTGAAGTGCCAAGTTTCTGCTAGGGCTGAGTCTCATTTTAGTGATGATGATTATAGGCAAACTAACATTAGAAGTCTGTACTGTGTGCCAGGCACTGTACTGGACACTTTCCATGTGTCACAAAAAATTATCACTATGAAGCCTGAGTAATGTCCTCAGATTCTGTTTTTATTACATTGGAGCAGGAGAGCTCCCCATGCTTCCAGAATCCTCTGGCTGTTGTGAGGGCAGCAACTGAGTCCCAGGTAACATAAGCAACTGGAACTATCAAGTCTCAGATCTTGCCTGTGTTTATGGAGCTGTAATCCCACCAGAGGTAACTTTGACTTTGGATATTATTAAGTGTTGGGTTAAACTTGCATTGCTCCCAAACTTCTCAAAAAGCCTAACTTCAAGTTAGTCACAAAGGAGGTGACTAAGTCTCTGAGAATAAACATTAATGGAACCAAGAATGAGCCCATTGGGAGAGGCTTTGGGTCAATTAAACCTTTTTCAAACTAATATATCCATGTCTTTACTTTTTCTACCATGTGAGCTGCTTTCTTCTCCATTACCTGGTTGTCAGCCTCACCTCCCCATGCCCAGGTATGAATTAGTTTACATGCATCGGCCTTGGGCACATTGAACACAGCACACTATCCAAAATACTTCTAAGTTTGAAGACCTCCTTCTGAGAATTAGGGAAGTAGAGATAGCTTTGCCAGGTGTATGAGTTCTCGGTGTGAGCCAAATGTGTAGTGCCAGATCACTGGGACAGACTAGAAGACCTTTTAGTGTCCGGATGAGCCAATGAACTGTTGTTAATGCCTCAAGTATAAATTGACTACATTTTGTGAAAAGATTCTCTGTTATAGCTGAAATCTGGCAGGAGGAACAGCAAGCTGAGGAAAATTTCTCCCCTCTCTAAATTGAAACCCCCAGGGATATGGGGTTTCACTTTTAAGTAGGTTTGGTTCCCAATGAATTCAGTGTTGTTGAACTTTATATTTTGGATTCCAGAAAATATCCACTAAGAATAAACTTGACCATTTATGCTCATAAAATTCCATACCATTTAGTACACTTACTAGTGCCTGGAGTGATGACTGGACATTTTCTCAGTTCTAGAAAAATCTACTGTGGGTGAATGGTAGAAATGGAAGTATCCACATATTCCTTTTTGTATAGTTGAACTGAATGTAAAAGGCACCTAGAAGAGTTACAATGATTGTCAACTTGACAGGATCTAGAATCATCTAGGAGGTTTGTCTGTGAGAGAGCGTACAGATAAGATGAGCTGAAATGGAAAGACCCACCCTAGACATGAGTGACAGCATCGGATGGTGTCTGGATTTGAGTTTTATTGCTGCAAAGAAACACCATGACCATAGCAACTCTTAGGAAGGAAAACATTTAATTGGGGCTGGCTTAGAGTTCCAGAGGTTTCGTCCATTGTCATCATAGCGAGAAACATGGCAGAGACCAAGCAGGCATAATGCTGGAGAAGGATCTGGGAGTTCTACACCTTGATCTGAAGGCAGCAGAAAAGAGACTGTGTACTACACTGGGGAACTTGAGCATAGAAGATCTCAAAGCCTGTGTCCACAGTGACACACTTTCTCCAACAAGGTCACACCATGTAATAGTATCACTCCCTATTACAAAGCACTCAAACACATGAATTTCTGAGGAACATTCCTATTCAAATCACTCCAGAAAGGCTATAGCCTGAGGCTGAATGGAAAGGAAAAAGAAACTCTTGCATCAACAGTAATCCCTCCCTGCTTCCTGACTGTGGGTGTAATGGGATCAACCACATAATGCTCCTGCCACCATCTCTGTCATAAGGACTGTATCCTCAACTGTGAACCAAAAGAAACCCTTAAGTTTATCTGACAGGAATTTTCACAGCAATTATAAAACTAACTAATACATGCTATGTAGAGGTTGACAGATCTCTGTGAGTTTGAGGCTGATCTTGTCTACGTACAGAGTGCCAGGATAGCCAGAGCCACAGAGTGAGACACTGTATTGAAACAAACAAACAAACAGTAACTGATACAATACAGTACATAAAATCTAAGTGATAATTATAGATGATTAGCACCCCTCCATGATATTTTGTTTTATTTTACAAAAAAAAAACCTATATCATATCATCATCTGTTCCAAACATGCAGAACGTAAAAATGTAAGTCAGACTAAAAGAATGATGGGTCAGAAAATTATACTATTATGCTGATGTTTATTTGCACTAAATGAAAAAAAATAATTTATCAAATATTTCAGAGTTTCAAAAATAGTCTAGTCTTATTTTTGTCCAAATTTCTAATTAATAAATTTCATCATTACTACACAAAACTGAAGAACTGAACAAATTCTCCAGAAAACTCACTGTGGATTGTTATCATCAATAACATGTTCTAATGCCGCACAGTCTTTTCTTCAAAGGAGCACGTGTCACACAGGGATGGCGGTCAACCATACAACCTCAACTGCATTCTGTTCTTTGTGCCTGGGAAGATCACAGAAAAACAGAGATTTCTTCGTCCCTTCTTTTCCTCATACGTAAATAAGACCTATAAAAGAATTCATCCAAATAAGAGTTATAGATGATGAAATAGGGATGCATTTTTAAATTTTTCATTTTTGATTAGAATAATCTATAAATGATCAAATACAAGGTGACTAGTGAGAAACAAATAACAACAACAACAACATGAAGTCTAAAAGAAAGCTGTAGGTCCCAATTCCCACTGGAATGTTTTTTCACCATAAAGATGAACAAGACTTGATTCCTTGAGTTCTTCTGGAATGCTTCATTCATATTGCATAGGATAAGGGACATCCAAACCCTTGTATGGAATGGGACTCTTTCTGGGGTCTTCCCATCAGTAGTCCTCTGCATGTATGGAATTTGGTACTGAGTTGCCTTCAGATCCCACATGCTTCCTCAGTGGAGACAAAGTTGCATAGCTACCACTCCCTTCTAATGCATAAAACAAGACTCAGAATATAAGACCTTTAATGTTTGTGTTTACTAAGCTCCTCCTGATAGGAGTCATACTAACACAAAGAGCTCAGCAGACTATAATCTGATTGCATTACTCTAGCTCTTCCTCTTAAAACCAAAGAGAGTAGAATACAAGTTTCATTTCCTGTCTTCAGCTTCTAGTGACCCTCTCAGGTTATGCAGCTGCTAGACTCCACACTGAATATAGTGGCATGTCATAGAACATAAAATAAGCCTACTCATGTTGATAAACATGCCTCTTTATATACCCCGTGGGCATTTTTAAATTCTGTGTTCTGTTTTTGATTTTCTTTTTCTTCACTCTTTCCATCTCAGTCTGAATTGTTTTCATTCCCATCCTAGAAAATAATTTTCTTAGTTACAGTTGCTATTGCTGTAATGAAAACACCATAATCTAAGCAAGTTAGGAGGAAAGGGGATTATTTGGCTTAAACTTCCATATAGGTGTTCATCATTGAAGGAAGTTAGGACAGGAACTCCAACAGGTTAGAAACCTGGAAGCAAGAGCTGATGTAAAGGCCATACAGAAGGGCTGCTTACTGGCTTGGTCCCATGGCTTTCTTAGTCCGCTTTCTTTTAGAACTCATGACCACCACCAGCCCAGGGTTGGCACCATCAACAATGGCCTATGTACTCCTTCATTAATCTCTAATTAGAAAAATACCCTAAAGGCTTGCATACAGCCTTATCTTATGGAGATATTTCCTTAATTGAGGTTCCCTCCTCTCTGATGAATTTAGCTTGTGTCAAGTTGACTTAAAACTACCCCTCATTGTCATGCTTATAACATTTTTTAGCCTTGTATAATTTGATAAAGCATACACAGACATGTACATGCACACCTGCAAGGAATCTATTAAATATTTTTTTTTCTTTTTTTTTTTTATTGGATGATTTATTTACATTTCCTATGTTGTCCCCTTACCCCATCCCCCACCACCCCCTCGGAACCCCCAATCCCCTCGCCCCTCCTCCTTCTTCTCTGTGGATGTAACCTCTATCTACACCCCCCCACTCCCACCTCCCCACCCTCAAAATTCCCACCCCCTGGGGCATCCAGCCTTCATGAGGTCAAGGTTCTCTTCTTCCACCTATGCCCAGCAGGGCCCTCCACTTTTACATATTCAGCTGAAGCCCTGGATCCCCCCCTAAGTGCTCCCAGGCTGGTGGTTTAGACCCTGGGAGCTGTGGTTGGTTGGTATTGTTGCTCTCCTCATGGTGCCACAAACCCTTTCAGCTCCTTCAGTCTTCACTCTAACTCCTCTATTGAGAACCCCATGATCAGTTCAATGGCTACTTGTGAGCATCTGCCTCTGAATATGTCTGACTCTTGAAGGCCTCTGAGGAGATATCCATATCAGGCTCTTATCAGCATGCACTTCCTGTCTTCCACATCAGCATCTACCTTTGGTGATTGCACATGGGATAGATACTCAGGTGGGGTGGTCTTGAGACGGCCCCTCCTTCAGTTTCTGTCCCTCACTTTGTCTCCATATTTGCTCCCTTGAGTATTTTGTTGCTCCTTCTAAGAAGGACCGAATCACCCTCACTTGGTCTTCCTTCTTTATGGGCTTCATGAGGCCTGTGAGTTGCATCTTGGGCATTTCAAGGTTCTAGGCTAATATCCAATAATCAGTGAGTGAATACCATGTGTGTTCTTTTGTGATTGGCTTACCTCACTCAGGATGATAATTTCTAGTTCCATCCATTTACCAAGGAACCTCTCGAATTCATTGTTTTTAATAGCTGAGTAATACTCCATTGAGTAAATATACCACATTTTTTGAATCCATTCCTCAGTTGAAGGACATCTGGGTTCTTTCCAGCTCCTGGCTATTATAAATAAGGCTGCTATGAACATAGTTGAGCATATGTCCTTGTTATATGTTCGAGCATCTTCTGGGTATATGCCTAGGAGTGGTATAGCTGGATCCTCGGGTAATGCTATGTCCAATTTTCTGAGGAACCGCCAGACTGATTTCCAAAGTGGTTGCACCATCTTGCAGTCCCACCAACAATGGAGGAGTGTTCCTCTTTCTCCACACCCTCGCCAGCATCTACTATCACCTGAGTTTTTAATCTTAGCCATTCTGACTGGTGTGAGATGGAATCTCAGGGTTGTTTTGATTTGCATTTCCCTGACGACTAAGGATGCTGAACATTTCTTTAGATGCTTCTCGGCCATTCGAGTTTCTTCCGTTGAAAATTCTTTGTTAAGCTCTATACCCCATTTTTTAATAGGGTAATTTGGTTGTCTGGAGTCTAATTTCTTGAGTTCTTTGTATATATTGGATATTAGCCCTCTATCAGATGAAGGATTGGTAAAGATCTTTTCCCAATTTGTTGGTTGTCGTTTTGTCCTATTGACAGTGTCCTTTGCCTTACAGAAACTTTGCAATTTTATGAAGTCCCATTTGTCAATTCTCGATCTTAGAGCATATGCCATTGGAGTTCTGTTCAGGAACTTTTCCCCTGTGCCCAAGTATTCGAGGCTTTTCCCCACCTTCTCTTCTATTAGTTTCAGTGTATCTGGTTTTATGTGGAGGTCCTTTATCCACATAGACTTGAGCTTTGTAGAAGGGGATAAGAATGGATCAATTTTCATTCTTCTACATGTTGTCTTCCAGTTGAACCAGCACCATTTGTTGAAAATGCTGTCCTTTTTCCACTGGACAGTTTTAGCTCCTTTGTCAAAGATCAAGTGACCATAGGAGTGTGGGTTCATTTCTGGGTCTTCAATTCTATTCCATTGATCTTCCTGCCTGTCTCTGTACCAATACCAGGTAGTTTTTATCACTATTGCTCTGTAGTACAGCTTGAAGTCAGGGATGGTGATTCCTCCAGAAGTTCTTTTATTGTTGAGAATAGTTTTTGCTATCCTGGGTTTTTTGTTATTCCATATGAATTTGAGAATTTCCTTTTCTAACTCTGTGAAGAATTGAGTTGGGATTTTAATGAGGATTGCATTGAATCTGTAGATTGCTTTTGGCAAGATGGCCATTTTTATTATATTAATCCTGCCAATCCATGAGCATGGGAGATCTTTCCATCTTCTGAGATCTTCTTCAATTTCTTTCTTCAGAGACTTGAAGTTCTTGTCATACAGGTCTTTCACTTGCTTGGTTAGATTCACACCAAGGTATTTTATATTATTTGCAACTATTGTGAAGGGTGTCATTTCCCTAATTTCTTTTTCAGTCTGTTTATCTTTCATATAGAGGAAGGCTACTGATTTGTTTGAGTTGATTTTATAACCAGCCACTTTGCTGAAGTTGTTTATCAGGTTTAGGAGTTCTCTGGTGGAAGTTTGGGGGTCACTTAAGTATACTATCATATCATCTGCAAATAGCGATATTTTGACTTCTTCCTTTCCTATTTGTATCCCTTTGACTTCTTTTTGCTGTCTAATTGCTCTGGCTAAGACTTCCAGTACTATATTGAATAGGTAGGGGGAGAGTGGGCAACCTTGTCTAGTCCCTGATCTTAGTGGGATTGCTTCAAGTTTCTCTCCATTTAGCTTGATGTTGGCTACTGGTTTGCTGTAAATTGCTTTTACTATGTTTAGGTAGGGGCCTTGAATTCCTGATCTTTCCAAGACTTTTATCATGAAGGGATGTTGAATTTTGTCAAATGCTTTCTCAGCATCTAGTGAGATGATCATGTGGTTTTTTTCTTTAAGTTTGTTTATATAGTGGATTACATTGATGGATTTCCGAATATTGAACCATCCCTGCATTCCTGGGATAAAACCTACTTGATCATGATGGATGATTGTTTTGATGTGGTCTTGGATTCGGTTTGCTAGAATTTTATTGAGTATTTTTGCATCGATGTTCATAAGGGAGATTGGTCTGAAGTTCTCTTTCTTTGTCGGGTCCTTGTGGGGTTTGGGTATGAGTGTAATTGTAGCTTCATAGAACGAATTGGGTAGTGTTCCTTCTGTCTCTATTTTGTGGAATAGTTTGAAGAGAATTGGTATTAGGTCTTCCTTGAAGGTCTGATAGAATTCAGCACTAAAACCATCTGGTCCTGGGCTTTTTTTAGTGGGGAGGCTTTTGATGACTGCTGCTATTTCCTGAGGGGTTATGGGACTATTTAGATGGTTTATCTGCTCCTGGTTTAACTTCGGTACCTGGTATCTGTCTAGGAAATTGTCCATTTCATCCAGGTTTTCCAGTTTTGTTGAGTATAGGCCTTTGTAGTAGGATCTGATGATTTTTTGAATTTCTTCAGTTTCTGTTGTTATGTCTCCCTTTTCAGTTCTGATTTTATTAATTTGGATACTGTCTCTGTGCCCTCTGGTTAATCTGGCTAAGGGTTTATCTATCTTTTTGATTTTCTCAAAGAACCAACTCCTGGTTTTATTGATATTTTGTATTGTTCTTTCTGTTTCTATTTGGTTGATTTCAGCCCTGAGTTTGATTATTTCCTGCCTTCTACTCCTCCTGGGTGTATTTGCTTCTTTTTGTTCTAGAGCTTTTAGTTGTGCAGTCAACTTGTTAGTGTGTGCTCTTTCCAGTTTCTTTTTGTAGGCACTTAGAGCTATGAGCTTTCCTCTTAGCACTGCCTTCATGGAGTCCCACAAGTTTTGGTATGATGTGTCCTCATTTTCATTGAATTCTAAAAAGTCTTTTATTTCTTTCTTTATTTCTTCCTTGACCAAGTCATCATTGAGTAGAGAGTTGTTCAGTTTCCATGTGTACGTGGGTTTTCCATTGTTTTTGTCATTATTAAAGACCAGTCTTAGTCCGTGGTGATCTGATAAGATGCAAGGGATTATTTCAATCTTTTTGTATCTGTAGAGGCTTGTTTTGTGACCAATTATATGGTCTATTTTGGAGAAGGTACCATGAGGTGCTGAGAAAAAGGTATATTCTTTTGTTTTAGGATGAAATGTTCTATAGATGTCTGTTAAGTCCATTTGGTTCATAACTTCTGTTAATTTCAAAGTGTCTCTGTTTAGTTTCTGTTTCCATGATCTGTCCATTGCTGACAGTGGGGTGTTGAAATCCCCCACTATTATTGTGTGAGGTGTAATGTGTGTTTTGAGCTTTAGTAAAGTTTCTTTTATGTATGTAGGTGCCCTTGCATTTGGAGCATAGATGTTCAGAATTGAGAGTTCACCTTGGTAGATTTTTCCTTTGATGAGTATGAAGTGTCCTTCCTTATCTTTTTTGATTAATTTTGGATGAAAGTCGATTTTATTTGATATTAGAATGGCAACTCCAGCTTGTTTCTTGGGACCATTGGCTTGAAAAATTGTTTTCCACCCTTTTATTCTGAAGTAGTGTCTGTCTTTGTCACTGAGGTGCGTTTCTTGTATGCAGCAAAATTCTGGGTCTTGTTTGTGTATCCAGTCTGATAGTCTGCGTCTTTTTATTGGGGAATTGAGACCATTGATGTTAAGAGATATTAAGGAAAAATGATTGTTGCTTCCTGTTATTTTTGTTATTAGAGGTAAAGTTATGTTTGTATCTTTTTTGGGGGTTGTTGGAAGATTACTTACTTGCTTTTCCTAGGTTGTAGTTTCCCTCCTTGTGTTGGCATTTTCCATCAATTATCCTTTGAAGTGCTGGGTTTGTGGGAAGATATTGTGCAAATTTGGTTTTGTCATGGAATATCTTGGTTTCACCATCTATAGTGATTGAGAGTTTTGCTGGGTATAGTAATCTGGGCTGGCAATTGTGTTCTCTTAGTGTCTGTATGATGTCAGTCCAGGCTCTTCTGGCTTTTATAGTCTCTGGTGAGAAGTCTGGTGTAATTCTTATAGGTCTGCCTTTATATGTTACTTGACCTTTTTCCCTTACTGCTTTTAGTATTTTTTCTTTGTTTTGTGCATCTGATGTTTTGATTATTATGTGACGGGAGGTATTTCTTTTCTGGTCTAGTCTATTTGGTGTTCTGTAGGCTTCTTGTATGTTTATGGGCATCTTGTTCTTTAGGTTAGGGAAGTTTTCCTCAATAATTTTGTTGAAGATATTTACTGGCCCTTTAAGTTGGGAATCTTCATTCTCATCTATACCTATTATCCTTAGGTTTGGTCTTCTCATTGTGTCCTGGATTTCCTGGATGTTTTGAGTTAGGAGTTTTTTGCATTTTGCATTTTCTTTGACAACTGTGTCAATATTTTCCACCGTATCTTCTGCATTTGAGATTCTCTCTTCTATCTCTTGTATTCGGTTGGTGATGCTTGCGTCTGTGACTCCTGATCTCTTTCTTAGGTTTTCTATCTCCATGGTTGTCTCCCTTTGAACTTTCTTTATTGTTTCTATTTCTAGTTTCAGATCCTGAATGTTTTTGTTTAATTCCTTCTTTGTG
This sequence comes from Grammomys surdaster, assembly GCF_004785775.1. NCBI lineage: Eukaryota > Metazoa > Chordata > Mammalia > Rodentia > Muridae > Grammomys > Grammomys surdaster. The sequence continues at coordinate 4,293,969 of NW_021620763.1, forward strand.
TTTTCTTCCATTTCTTTAAGGGATTTCTGTGATTCCTCTTTAAGGGCTTCTATCTGTTTACTTGTACTCTCCTGTATTTCTTTAAGGGAGTTACTTAATTCCTTCTTATAATCCTCTATCATCATCATGAGAAGTGATTTTAATTCTGAATCCTGCTTTTCAGGTGTGATGGGGTGTTCAGGGCTTGCTATATTGGGAGAATTGGGCACTGATGATGCCAAGAAACTTTGGTTTCCGTTGCTTATGTTCTTGCGCTTGCCTTTCGCCATCTGGTTAACTCTAGCGGTACCTGCCCTCACTGTGTAAAACTGGAGTCTGTATTTCCAGTTATCTTGCTTATTGCAGAGCTCCTCAGAGTCCAGAGGTCTCTGTGGTCTTATGCTCCTAATCTCCTGGGTGGAATAACTCCTGGGACTCAGGCCACCTCTTGGATCTGGAAATCCTTCTGCTCTGAGTGCAGTGGGTCTTCGATGACTCAGGATTCAGTTTCAGCTGCTCTGAGTGCAGTGGCTCCAGCTGCTCTGAGTGCAGTGGCTCCTGGATGACTCAGGATTCAGTT
>NW_021620763.1:4294537-4303017 GCF_004785775.1 Grammomys surdaster
GGGTAGCTGCTGTGCCCTGGATGTCCCTGGCTCCCCGATCTATCTCTAGGGTTTAGGGAGTGAGATGGAGTTCTTACCAGCTGCTCTGAGTGCAGTGGCTCCTGGATGACTCAGGATTCAGTTTCTCCACTGGACAGGAGCAGACCGACTCTGTGTCTGCTCCAGCCCAGAGGACCAGGCAGGGGCAGAAGGGGGCTATTAAATATTTTTATGGTACTAGGTATTGAACCCAGGGCCTTAAGTATGTTAAGCAAGTGCTCCACCACCAAGTGACAGTCAGTATTTATTTTGCGAACAAAGTTGGGATTCTAGATTTTTCCTATATCTTGTTTTTATTCTCACATACTCATTTTTTAAAAGATTTGTTACTTGTTATATTTACCTATGTGTATATATGTTGAGTATGAACACATGTTCTGCTCTTGGAGGCCAGTAAAAGATGTAGGATAATCCCCGTAAGTGAGAGATGAAGGTACTTGTGAGTTGCCCAACATGAGTACTGAGAAGTGAACTTGGGTTCCCAGGAAAAGTAGCAAACACTATAAATCACGGAGTCATCTCTCCAGTGGCAATCATATAATTGTCAGCATTATTAATACAGCTTTAGTTCATTTTTGTTATTGTTCAATATGCCTATGTATAAATATACAATTTACTCTAAAATCTAAGAGTAATAATTTGTCTGACTTCCACATTTTTCTTGTGCTGACATTGTTGTTCTCAATAGGTAGGAACTGGAACCAAGCCTAGACACCCATCAACTGATGAATGAATAATGATGGTATGGTACATTTATCCAGTGGAATTCTAATCAGCACTGTAGAAAAGTACAATCATGAAGTTTATAGGAAAATGTACAGAACTGGAAAATATTATACTGAACAAGGTAATCCAATCCCAGAAAGACAAATCTCATGTATTCTCTCTCATACGAGGATCCCAGCTTTGAAGTTTTAGGTTTCCCTGTTTAAGGTGAAATTTGTCTATAGAGAGCAGAGAGCAAGAAAAGACCTTGAGAGGTGAGGGAGACTTGAGTGTAGTCAATCATATGTGATATGAAAGTAGAGCTGTAGAATAACATTAGAGTGGGGAAGTTTTAAATAGTGATGGTTAAGTAACAGATGGATAATTAGTCAACTACTAAGAATAGAAGACTGTTGACTGCTTAGCCCAAAATGTGACGTCTACAGAAACAAGCCTTGGATACAATCACAGGAAAGGGGACAGGAACATTGTAAAGCTGGACAATGGGGAGAAGTCCTCTGAAACTCTCACTTCTGGATACAATATGGCTATTTCAGTCAGGAAGCCACAGTAGCTATGGTCACCTGCACAAGAAGATATAAACCTAGGATGGGTTCAGGTACTATGGCACATACCTTTAATACCAGCATTCTGAGGGCAGAGGCAGGTGGATCTCTATGAGTTCCAGGATAGCCTGGTCTATATAATAAGGTCTAGGTCAGCCAGGGTTACATCGCAAGACCCTGCCTAAAAAATATAAATAAATATACAAATAAGTGAATGAAACAACTTTATGAAGGGGACTAGCTGTAAAGAAGGTACTCTCTAGGAGAAGAAAGGCCATGAAGAAGGTGATAGGGTTGAGTATATTCACCACAGGATATGCATGTATGTGACTGACAGCAATTAAATTAAAGAGTAGACACTGATAATTGGATATTAGCCTCAAAGCTCACAATACCCAAGATACAACTCACAGAACACATGAATCTCATGAAGAAGGAAGGCCAAAGTGTGGGTGCTTTGGTCCTTAGAAAGAGTAGCAAAATACTCATGGCAGCAAATATGGAGACAAAGTGTGGGAGAGAAACTGAAGGAGGGGTAGTCTGTAGAGTGTTCCACCTGGGTATCCCCCCCATGTGCAATCACCAAAGATTGACACTGATGTGGATGCCAGGAAGTGCATGCTGACAGGAGCCTGATATAGCTGTCTCCTTAGAGGTCTGCCAGAGTCTGACATATACAGAGGCGGATGCTCACAGCTAACCATTGAACTGATCATGAGGTTCGCAATGGAGGAGTTAGAGAGAAGACTGAAGGAGCTGAAAGGGTTTGCAGCCCCATGAGGAGAGCAACAATACCAACCAACCAGAGCTCCCAGGATCTAAATCACCAGCCTGGGAGCACACAGGGAGGTACCTATGGCTCCAGCTGTATATGTAGGGGAGGATGGCATTATCAGGCATAGATGGGAGAGAAGGTCCTTGGTCCAGTGAAGGCTGGGAGCCCCAGTGTGGGGGAATTCGAGGGTGGGAATGTGGGATTGGATGGGTGGGTGGGGTCACATCCTCATAGAAGCAGGAGTAGGGGGGATGGGATAGGGGGTTCCTGGGTTGAGGGGAAATGGGGAAAGGCAATAACATCTGAAAAGTAAATAAAGTATCCGAAAAATATTATTATTAAAAAAAAGAGTAGATAAAAAACACCAAGTATGGTTGATAGTTCCTTTCTCCACCAGTTTCCCTTCCTTCTAGAAAATAACTAATAACCTGAAATTAGTACATATTCTCTCTAGTTTTCTTCATGCTTTTAACAAGCATGTATTGATTCAAATTTGCATTTTAATCCATTTTCTAGTTTGAGAATCATGCCTTTTGCCACTATTCTTTTAGTGAATATATTTTATTTTTTAATTGGCCTGTTTGAATATATATTTACAATTGATCATTATCTCTTTCCTCCAAAAATATACAGGACCTCAAAACACCTATTATATCATCCTCCCTTACTTCATGGTGTTTTAAAAGTAGTGTTTACTTACACGTATCTACTTTAAAATGGTTTTACATTAGGGCTGGAAAGAAGGCTCAGCAGTTAAGAGCACTCAGTGATCTTCCAGAGGGTTCAATTTTGGTTCCCAGCACCTAGATTAGGCAGCTCACAACACAGGAAAGAGGAGGGAGGGAAACACTTGAATAAAGAAATATTATTTTATTGGATATTTTATTTATTTACATTTCAGATGTTATCCACTTTCCCCATTTCCCTCAGAAACCCCTTATCCTGTCCCCCTTCCTGCTACTTCTATGAGGATGTGCCCCATCCATCCACCCACTCCCTACCCTCAAATTCTCCCACACTGGGGCATCCATCCAGCCTTCACAGGACCAAGGATCTCCTCTCCCACCAATGCCTGAGAATGCCATCCTCCACTACCTATAGAGCTGGAGCCACGGGTCCCTCCAAACCTGTTCCCATGCTGGCCATTTAGACCCTGAGAGGTCTAGTTGGTTGGTATTGTCCCTCTTCCCATGGGGCTGCAAGCCCATACAGCTCCTTCAGTCTTCTCTCTGCCTCCTCCATTGGGGACCAATGAGCAGTTCAATGGTTAGCTGCAAGGCTCCACCTCTGGCAGAGCCTCTCAGGAGACAGCTCTATCAGGCTCCTGGTATCCACAACAGTGCCTGCCTTTAGGGACTGCACATGGGATGGATCACCATGGTAGAGCTGTCTCCAGATATCCCCTACTCCAGTCTCTGCTCCACACTTTGTCTCCTTATTTGCTCCCTTGAGAATTTTGTTACTCCTTCTAAGAAGGACCTTCGAACCCACACTTTGATCTTTCTTCTTCTTGAGCTTCATGTGGTCTGTGAATTGTATCTTGGGTATTCCGAGTTTTGGGCTAATATCCAATTATTAGTGAGTGCATACCATGTGTGTTCTTTTGTGATTGGGTTACCTCACTCAGGATGATATTTTCTAGTTCCATCCATTTGCCTAAGAATTTCATGAATTCATTGTTTTCAATAGCTGAGTAGTATTCTATTGTGTAAATGTACTAGGTTTCCTGTATCCATTCCTCTGTTGAAGGACATCTGGGTTCTGTCTAATTTCTTAAGTTCTTTGTATACATTGGATATTAGCCCTCTATTGGATGTAGGATTGGTAAAGATCTTTTCCCAATCTGTTGGTTACCATTTTGTCCTATTGTCAGTGTTCTTTGCCTTACAGAAGCTTTGGAATTTTATGAGGTCCCTTTTGTCAATTCTTTATCTTAGAGCATAAGCCATTGGTGTTCTGTTCAGAAACTTTTCCCGTGTCCAATGTTCGAGGCTCTTCCCTACTTTCTTTTGTATTAGTTTCAGTGTTTCTGGTTTTATGTGGAGGTCCTTGATCTACTTGGACTTCAGCTTTGTACAAGGAGATAAGAATGAATTGATTTGCATTCTTCTATATGCTGACCTCCAGCTGGACCAGTACCATTTATTGAAAATGCTGTCTTTTTGCTACTGCATGGTTTTAGCTCTTTTGTCAAAGATCAAGTGATCATAGGTGTGTGGATTAATTTCTGGGTCTTCAATTCTATTCCATTGATCTTCCTACCTGTCTCTGTACCAATACCATGCAGTTTTTATCACTATTGCTCTGTAGTACGGCTTGAGGTCAGGGATGGTGATACCCCCCAGAAGTTCTTTTATTGTTGAGAATAGTTTTCTCTATCCTGGGTTTTTTTTTTTTTTTTGTTATTCCAAATGAATTTGAGAATTGCTCTTTCAAACTCTGTGAAAAATTGAGTTGGAATATTCATGGGGATTGCATTGCATCTATAGATTGCTTTTGGCAAGATGGCCATTTTTACTATATTAATCCTGCCAATCCATGAGCATGGGAGATCTTTCCATCTTCTGAGATCTTCGATCTCTTTCTTCAGAGACTAGAAGTTCTTGTCATGCAGATCTTTCACTTGCTTAGTTAGATTCACACCAAGGTATTTTATATTATTTGTTACTAATGTGAAGAGTATCATTTCCCTAATTTCTTTCTCAGTCTGTTTATCCTTTCTAAACAGACTAAGCAGTAGAGGAATTCTACTGCTTTGTTTGAGTTAATTTTATATCCAGCCACTTTGCTGAAGTTGTTTATCAGGTCTAGGAGTTCTCTGGTGGAAGTTTTGGGGTCACTTAAGTATACTATCATATCATCTACAAATAGTGATATTTTGACTTCTTCCTTTACTATTTGTATCCCTTTGACCTCCTTTTGTTGTCTAATTGCTCTGGCTAAGATTTCCAGTGCTATATTAAATAGGTAGGTAGATCGTGAGCTGCCTTGTCTAGTCCGTGATTTTAGTGGGATTGCCTCAAGTTTCTCTTCATTTAGTTTGATGTTGGCTATTGGTTTGCTGTATATTGTTTTTAATATGTTTAGGTATGGGCCTTGAATTCCTGATCTTTCCAAGACTTAAATTTTACCATGAAGGGGTGTTAAATTTTTTCAAATGCTTTCTCAGTATCTAGTGAGATGACCATGTGGTTTCCTTTCTTTGAGTTTGTTTATATAGTGGATTACATTGATAGATTTCCATATATTGAACCATCCCTGCATTCCTGGGCTAAAGCCTACTTGATCATGATGAATGATTGTTTTGATGTTTTCTTGGATTTGCATTACGAGAATTTTATTGAGTATTTTTGCATCAATATCGATAATGGAGATTGGTCTGAAGATCTCTTTCTTTGTTGTGTCTTTATGTTTTAGGTATGAAAGTAATTATGGCTTCAGAGAAAGAATTGGGTAGTATTTCTTTTGTTCATATTTTGTGGAACAGTTAGAAAAGAATTGGTATTAGGTCTTCTTGGAAGGTCTGATAGAATTCTGCACTAAAATCATCTGGTCCTGGGCTTTTTTTTGGTGGGGAGCCATTTAATGACTGCTGCTATTTCTTGAGGGGTTATGGGACTGTTTAGGTGGTTTATCTGATTTTGATTTAACCTTGGTACCTAGTATCTGCCTAGGAAATTGTCCATTTCATCCAGATTTCCAAGTTTTGTTGAGTACAGGCTTTTGTAGTAGGATCTGATTAGTTTTTTAATATCCTCGGTTTCTGTTGTTATGTCACCCTTTTCAGTTCTGATTTTATTAATTTGGATATTGTCTCTGTGCCCTCTGGTTATTCTGGCTAAGGGTTTATCTATCTTTTTTATTTTCTCAAAGAACCAGCCCCTGGTTTTGTTGATTCTTTGTATAGTTTTTTGTTTCTACTTGGTTGATTTCAGCCCTGAGTTTGATTATTTCCTGCCGTCTACTCCTCTTGGGTGTATTTACTTCTTTTTTGTTCTAGAGCTTTCAGGTGTGCTGTCAAGTTGCTTGTGTATTCTCTCTCCAGTTTCTTTTTGTAGGCACTTAGAGCTATGAGTTTTCCTCTTAGCACTGCTTTTATTTTGTCTCATAAGGTTTTTTTGTATGATGAGCCTTCATTTTCATTAAATTCTAAAGTCTTTAATTCCTTTCTTTATTTCTTCCTTGACCAAGTTATCAGTGAGTAGAGAGCTGTTCAGTCTCCATGTGTATGTGAGCTTTTGGTTGTTTTTGTTATTGAAATCCAGCCTTTGTTCATGGTGATCTGATAGGATACAAGGGATTATTTCAGTCTTCTTGTTTCTGCAGAAGCCTGTTTGTGACCACTTATATGGTCAATTTTGGAGAAGGTACTATGAAGTGCTAAGAAGGTATATTCTTTTTGTTTTAGGATGAAATGTTCTATAGATACCTGTTAGATCCATTTGGCTTATAACTTCTCTTAGTTTATCTGTGTCTCTGTTTAGTTTCTGTTTCCACAATCTGTCCGTTGCTGAGAGTGGGGTGTTGAAATCTCCCACTACTATTGTGTGAGGTACAATGTGTGCTTTGAGCTTTAGTAAAGTTTCTTTTATGTATGTAGGTGCCTTTGCATTTGGAGCATAGATGTTCAGAATTAAGAGTTCATCTTGGTAGATTTTTTTCTTTTAGGAGTATGAAGAGTCCTTCCTTACCTTTTTTGATAACTTTTGGTTGAAAGTCAATTTTATTTGATATTAGAATGTCTACTCCAGCTTGTTTCTTGGGAGTATTTGCTTGGAAAATTGTTTTAAAGCCTTTTACTCTAAGGTAGTTTCTGTCTTTGTCTCTGATGTGTGTTACTTGTATGCAGCAAAATTCTGGGTCTTTTTATGTATCCAGTCTGTTAGTCTATGTCTTTTTATTGGGAATTGTGTACATTGATGTTAAGAGATATTAAGTAAAGACCTTTGTTGTTTCCTGTTATTTTTGTTATTAGATGTGGAATTATGTTTGTGTGGCCATCTTCTTTTGGATTTGTTGAAAGAAGATTACTCTCTTGCCTATTCTAGTGTGTAGCTTACTCCTTGTGTTGGAGTTTTCCATTTATTATTTTTTGTAGGGTTGGATTTGTGAAAAGATATTGTGTAAATTTGGTGTTGTCATGGAATATCTTGGTTTCTCCGTCTATGCTAATTGAGAATTTTGCTGGGTATAGTAGCCTGGACAGCATTGTGTTCTTTTAGGGTCTGTATTACATCTGTCCAGGATCTTCTGGCTTTCATAGTCTCTGGTGAGAAGTCTGGTGTAATTCTGATATGTCTGCCTTTATATGTTACTTGACATTTTCCCCTTCCTGCTTTTAATATTCTTTCTTTGTTTTGTGTATTTGGTGTTTGATTATTATGTAACAGGAGGCATTTCTTTACTGGTCTAGTCTATTTGAAGTTCTGTAGGCTTCTTGTATGTTCATAGGCATATCTTTCATTAGATTAGGGGAGTTTTTCTTCTATAATTTTGTTAAAGATATTTACTGGCCCTTTAAGTTGGAAATCTTTGTTCTCTTCTATAACTATTTTCTTTAGGTTTGGTCTTCTCATTGTGTCCTGGATTTCCTAGATGTTTTGAATTAGGAGTTTTTTGCATTTTGCATTTTCTTTGACTATTGTGTCAACGTTTTCTGTGGCATCTTCTGCACCTGAGATTCTCTCTTCTATCTCTTGTATTCTATTGGTGATACTTTTATCAATTATTTCTGATCTCTTTCCTAGGTTTTCTATCTCCAGGGTAGTCTTCCTTTGCAATTACTCTATTGTTTCTACTTTCATTTTTAGATCCTAGATAGTTCTGTTCAATTCTTTCACCTGTTTGGTTGTGTTTTCCTATAATTCTTTAAGGGATTTTTGTGTTTTCTCTTTAAGGTCTTCTATATGTTTACCTGTGTTCTATATTTCTTTAAGGGAGTTATTTATGTCTTTCTTAAAGTCTTCAATCATCATCATGAGATGTGATTTTAAATGTGAATCTTGCCTTTCCAGTGTGATGGGGTATCCAGGACTTGCTATGGTGGGAGAATTGGGTTCTGATGATGCCAGATAACATTGGTTTCTGTTGCTTACACTCTTGAGCTTGCCTTTTTCCATCTGGTTATCTCTAGTGTTACCTGCACTCACTGTCTATGACTAAAGCCTGTCTTTCCTGTTGTCTTGGTTGTGTCAGAGCTCCTCAGAGTCCAGCTGTCTCTGTGATCCTGTGATCCTGTGACCCTGAGTGTCAGAGCTCCTGGGAGTCAGACTTCCTCTGGGATCCTGTAATCCTATGATACTTGGCATGTTAGACCTCCTGGGAGTCCAACTTTCTCTATGATCCTGGGGGGTGTTAGAGCTCCTGGGAGTCCAGCTTCCTCTATGATCCTGGGG